>NC_141693.1:1738962875-1739550375 GCF_964263255.1 Lissotriton vulgaris
GGCTCTGTGACCTTTTTGAGCTGTTTTGTCATGTTTGAACTGCTTTGATGTGCTTGGGAAATGTTCCGTAGGATGCTTGTGCATTGTGTATTTTATTAGCAAGTGTTGTAGAGAGCGCTGTAGCACTTATTGGTGCGTTGTTGGATGGATGTGGGATGTTTCCGTTGTCTGAGTGTTTCTCATGGTGGTTAGTTTGGATTTGTCCTACGTAACTCTGTGTGTGCTAAAACTAAAAGAGCATAATCACAATATACCAGGTCAAGTATAAAAATTTGACAGAGCAGAATCTAGGCGACCTTTCATTGGTGCAAATATTGTCTACTCCTGGTCTAAGTGGGACCAATTTTTAGGTCTCGCCTGTCAATGCGCATGCGCATTGAGCTTGCGAGACTATGGGGGCTTAAACAGACTTTAACCAACTTGCAACTCCATGGCGATTCCTTGCAGTGCCCGTCAAATTGAAGCTCAATGCGCAAGCGCATTGACATTAAAAGGGCGTGCACATGAAAGCGATAAGGCTCCCTCCCATGGCTATCCCCACCCCCAGCCGCCAGCACCTCCCCTCTCTCTCCCCGCACACAGCCTGGCTCGCATTTCTCCTCCCCCTCCTCAGCCGCCAGCACCTCCCCTCTCTCTCCCTGCAGTTTCACTGCCGTGTCTCGTCTTAAACCCTTAAACCTGCACAACTCATTTTTTGCCCACTGAATTTCTTAAACAAAATTCGCCAGCCTTCGCCATCTGTTCCCCAGCCGCCAGCACCTCCCCTCTCCAGCACCTCCCCTCTCTCTCCCAGCACACAGCCAGGCTCGCATTTCTCCTCCTCCTCCCCAGCCGCCAGCACCTCCCCTCTCTCTCCCTGCAGTTTCACTGCCGTGTCTCGTCTTAAACCCTTAAACCTGCACAACTCATTTTTTGCCCACTGAATTTCTTAAACAAAATTCGCCAGCCTTCGCCATCTGTTCCCCAGCCGCCAGCACCTCCCCTCTCTCTCCCCGGGCACAGCCAGGCTCGCAATTCTCCTCCCCCTCCCCAGACGCCAGCACCTCCCCTCTCCAGCACCTCCCCTCTCTCTCCCTGCACACAGCCAGGCTCGCATTTCTACTCCCCCTCCCCAGCCGCCAGCACCTCCCCTCTCTCTCCCAGCACACAGCCAGGCTTGCATTTCTCCTCCGCCCCCCCCCCCCAGCCGCCAGCACTTCCCCTCTCTCTCCCTGCAGTTTCAAGGCCGTGTCTCGTCTTAAACCCTTAAACCTGCACAACTCATTTTTTTGCCCACTGAAACAGACTATTTCTTAAACAAAATTCGCCAGCCTTCGCCATCCGTTCCCCAGCCGCCAGCACCTCCTCTCTCTCTCCCCGGGCACAGCCAGGTTTGCAATTCTCCTCCCCCTCCCCAGACGCCAGCACCTCCCCTCTCCAGCACCTCCCCTCTCTCTCCCTGCACACAGCCAGGCTCTCATTTCTACTCCCCCTCCCCAGCCGCCAGCACCTCCCCTCTCTCTCCCTGCAGTTTCACGGCCGTGTCTCGTCTTAAACCCGCATCTCACATCTTCGCATTGAATACTAAAAGATATTGGAAGCCTCCTGTTCTTAAAAGAATTTGGAATAACTAACACACATTAATTAGCCTTGTACCGAAAACAATAAATACACTACCCTAGATGTGTGCTAGTGAACGGCAGCGTTCCGATGCTGGTGAGCCCAACAAAATCAAAATAAAATGGCAGCCCTCTATCTGTTTCGTGTGCCTTGATGGGGTGGGGGGCTGAGGGGACTTTCAATGCGGCTTCCCTTTGCAGGCTCAGAACAATATCAAAATAAAATGGCAGCCCTCTATCTGTTTCGTGTGCCTTGATGGGGTGGGGGGCTGAGGGGGCTTTCAATGCGGCTTCCCTTTGCAGGCTCAGTTTGAAGCCCTGGTCTTAACTATGCAGCCTGCAACTTGCAAAACTCCACGACTCCAAGCGAGCATGCACAACTCAATTCGCCAGCCTTCGCCATGAATAACTAACACACATTAATTAGCCTTGTACCGAAAACAATAAATACACTACCCTAGATGTGTGCTAGTGAACGGCAGCGTTCCAATGCTGGTGAGCCCAACAAAATCAAAATAAAATGGCAGCCCTCTATCTGTTTCGTGTGCCTTGATGGGGTGGGGGGCTGAGGGGGCTTTCAATGTGGCTTCCCTTTGCAAGCTCAGTTTGAAGCCCTGGTCTTAACTATGCAGCCTGCAACTTGCAAAACTCCACGACTCCAAGCGAGCATGCACAACTCAATTCGCCAGCCTTCGCCATCTGTTCCCCAGCCCCCAGCAGCAAGCACCTCCCCTCTCTCTCCACGCACACAGCCAGGATCGCATTTCTCCTCCCCCTCAACAGACTCCTTCACACACTCTCACAACCTCACACACCCTCACACCCTCAATCACACTCACACCCTCACACACCATCATTTACCAACACACCCTCACCCACAACCTCAACACCCTCACCCACAGTCACACACTCAACCTTCAAACTCGCACACCCTCACTCACCTTCACCCCTCACAACACTCACCCACCCTCAAACTCTCACCCTCACTCACCCACACCTGTCACACACCCTCACACTCCATTAGCCTCACCCCCTCATGTTCACACACCCTCACCCCTTCACCCTCACACACCCTCACCCCTTCACCGTCACAACCCTCACATCCTCACTCATACTCACACCGTCACCCTCACTCACCCCCACACACCATCACACACCCTCACACCCCCTGACCCTACATCCACTCACACTCACCGTCCAACTCCACCCTCCAACTCCACCCTACAACACCAACCTACAACTCCACCCGCCAATATGACAGCGCATCTATGTTAATGCAAGCAAAGCTTTTGCTGTGCAAATTGATGTGTACCTTACAAAAAAAAAGAAAACTTTTTACATGGATAATATAAAAAAAGTTTATGATGTGTTTGTTTTTGGATTCAGCGCTAACAACATCATCAATCAACATTACATAGGTCTCTATTAGCTTCTGAAACAACGCTTCACTACATTAATACATTTCAAGTGTCCAATATTCACAGAGAAAAAAAGAACACTTATAGGCATCATCACAACAACTCACACCCACCCTCACTCATCCTCACCCTCCCTCACATCCTCACCCTCCCTCACATCCTCACACACCATCAATCACCAACACACCCTCACCCACAACCTCAACACCCTCACCCTCACACACCCTTAATCACCCTCACCAACTCACCATCACACACCATCACTCAACATCACCCCATCACCCCCCCACCCTCACACCCCCTCACCCACTTAATGCATCGCGTGGACAGTGCACCAATTAATACATAAAAACGCAGAAAAGGATTGTTAAATATAACATTTTTTACGAAAAAAAATAAAAAAGAAAATAGGGAAACATCTGAATACACAGCGAGTAATACACCAATTTAAAAGGGGACACAGACATCTAAAGGACACAAATTCACAACATAAAGCAGTTACTAAAGTAAGGGGAAATAAATAAACCATTAAACAATGGTGGAAAGAATCCACAAAACAAACAAAGTGCGTAATCACAAGCGCACGAGACCTCGCATCCTAATTGCAATTCTTCCATAAGTACAATTAAGGATTCCACTCAAAGTACACAACAAAAACAATCCAATTTTTAAAAGTGGCTTCATACTTATACTTTGCCACAATTAATGCGCATCTGTAGTAGGAAATTTAAAAGGAGGTAAACATTGTCTCTAATGAGCAAACACAGACAAAATCACTGCGCATCTATGTTAATGCAAGCCAAGCTTTTGCAGTGCGAATTGATGTGTACCTTACAAAAAAAAGGTAACTTTTTACATGCATTATATAAAAAACGTTACTGATGTGTTTGTTTTTTGATTCAGCGTTAACAGCATCAATCAACATTACATAGATCTTGATTAGCTTCTAAAACAACGCTTCACAACATTAATACATTTGAAGTGTACAATAATCACGGAAAAAAATGATCACTTATAGGCATCATCACAACCACTCACACCCTCAGCCTCACACACCCTCACTCATCCTCACCCTACATCACACCCTCACACTCTCACAACCTCACACCCTCAATCACACTCATACCCTCACACACCATCACTCACCAACACACGCTCAGTCTCACTCAAAACCTCAAACTCCCAGACACTCACATCCACTCACCCTCACACCGTCCGAGTCCACCCTACAACTACACCCTAAAACTACAATACCACACTACAACTCTACCCTCCAAATACAACTCCAGCCTCCAACTGTACACATAAATAGCGTTAAGCAACTATTTGATATATACGTAAAACGCGGATTACACACTTGCAGCTATTCCAAAATGCAAACTTAAAGCAACGCAAGGAGAGTGCAGCTATTAATACACAAATATGCAAACAGGGATTGGAAAATAAAACATTTTTCACAAAACGCATAAAATACACACATTACATCACTGTGCATCCTCTTAATACATTGATAGGGAAAATAAATACAGCAAATACAAAAACTTTCCTTTAATACATCGATAAGCTCAATAACATATAATCCGGCTACTTCAGCATCACAGGAAAAAAACCATGCAAACACAACATACATAAATATAATAGAAACTAAATAGCACTTCAAAGTTCAAACAACAGCTCTTGTACGTCAAATAACAAACACCAGCTAAAAATACATTACATTACAGTTTTAGAAAACATATACATTACATATCGACGAATAAAAACAAGATTTTAATTTACATTACATAATAAACATTTACAAATATTACGATCGAAAACAAACAATGTCAACAGTTATAAAAATACACTCCTATTCATTCGTTAAGTTAAACATACTATAGATACTACATTACATTACATAAAAAAACACTTTGGAATAAATTCTTACCTGTCAAACGACGCAGCAACAGCACAGGAACAAGAACACGCCTTCCGCGCACCAACATTCTCGATCTTCTGGGGAATTCCACTGTTGACGTAAGGAAATCGGAACGCAACGTCAAAAACGTCGCGCTCCGATTGGCTACAAATAAACGTCAAGGAAACTTAAACACTCACAACACAAAAAAAAACTAGAATGCTAACGTAGGGAACGTCAAGGTGACGCATTGCGTCGGCCATTTTTAAATTAATACGGGACTCCACAGACACCAAAAACACACATAACACCACACATTAATTAAAACACACACACAGTTAAATTACATAAAAAAATACACATAAGGCAGGACAATTACAAAGGGAAGCTCTATCACGTTTTTTTTTACACGACACATATTAAAAAGAAAAACAAAAAACAAAAAATTATTATTAACATACACACACTCATAACATCACCCTTGTTAAGAAGTAGTCAGGATAAAGGTGAGATACAACAACCCTCACACACCAAAACTCTCACACACCTTCACACACCCTCAATCACCCTCACACAACGTCACCCTCACACACCATCACACACCTTCAGCCTCACACCCACTCACTCACCCTCACCCTCCCACACACTCACACCCCCTCACACACACTCACACACCCTCACTCCCCTCAAAGACTCACACCCCTCACAACAATCTCACACTCACTACACCGGACAGCCTCACCCTCACACACTCACCCCCCTCACACTCTCACCCCCCTCACACTCTCTCACCATCAACACCCCTCAGCCTCACACACCCTTACCCTCATCCCCTCACCCTCACACACCCTCAATCACCCTCACACCATCACCCTCACACACCCTAACTCTCACCCTCAACCGCTCACACACACTCACACTCCCTCGCTCACCCTCACCCTCACACACACTCACACCCCCTCACCCTCACACCCCATCACCCTCACACACCCTCACTCCCCTCACACCCTCACACCCCTCACAACACTCTCACACTCACTACACCTCACACACTCACCCTCAAACACCCTCACACACACTCACCCACCCTCAGCCTTGCAAAATCTCAACATTAACACCCCTCACCCTCACACATCCTTACCCTCATCCCCTCAACCACATTCACCCTCAATCACCCTCAAACACCCTAACTCTCAAACTCACCCACTCACATACCCTCACACTCCGTAACTCACCCTCGCACACCCTCACCCTCACACCATCACACACCCACACACTCAATCATTCACCATCAAACACACACACTCACCCTCACACACCGTCACACAACCTCATCCTCACACCACCTCACTCACCCTCACCCACACTCACACCCCCTCACCCTCACAGCCCCTCACACACACTCGCTACACTCACAACTTCACACCCCTCACAACACTCTCACACTCACTACACCGCACACCCTCATCCTCACAGACTCACTCCACTCACCCTCTCTCAACATCAACCCCCTCAGACTCACACAACCTTACACTCATTCTGTCACCCTCACACCCTCACCCTCACACACCCTCACTCCCACCCTCACCCACTCACACAACCTCACACTCCCTCACTCACCCTCAAACACACTCACACAACGTCACACAACCACACCCTCACACTCCCTCACTCACACTCACTCACACTCACTCACAATGACCCTCACACACCCTCACCCTCACACACCGTCACACACCCTCTGCCTAACACCTCTCTCACCCTCACTCACCCTCACACACTCGCACACCGTCACACACCCGAAGCCTCACACCCCCTCACTCACCCTCACACTCACACACACCCCCTCACCCTCAAACACCTTACACTCACACACCCACGCTCCCCTCACACCCATCACAACACTCTCACTCACTACACCTCACACACTCTCAGCCGCAAACAACCTCACTCACCCTCAACCCCTCACACACCCTCACCCTCACACCCCATCACCCTCACACACGCTCACTCCCCTCACACCCTAACACGCCTCACAACACTCTCACACTCACTACACCTCACACCCTCACCATCAAACACCCTCCCACACACTCACCCACCCTCAGCTTTGCAACTTGTCACAATCAACACGCCTCACCCTCACACACCCTTACCATCATCCCCTCACCCTCATTCACACTCAATCAACATCACAACACCTAACTCTCAGACTCACCCACTCACACACAATCACACTCCCTAACTCACCCTCACACACCCTCACAGCGTCACACACCCACACACTCACACTCCCTCAATCAACATCAAACAACCTCACTCACCAACACACACCGTCACACACACTCAGCCTCACAAACACTCACTCAACTTCACCATCACACACACTCACACCCCCTCACACTCACACTCCCTCACACTCACAACGCTCACGCTCACACCCCTCACATCCCTCACCCTCACATCCCTCACCCTCACATCCCTCACCCTCACACCCCTCACCCTCAGATGGGTGTGCGATGGAAGGACGTTCAGCTTGCAGGGCTGTGCTTCTATCCCCTGCTGCACTCTCCTGCTCTCTAGAAATGTGGCATAACAACAAAAGCTGCCATCAAAGTCACGTCAAAAGAAATCATGTGGCATTCCAAATGCTATAGGTGTCACATTCACAAAAATTAAAACTATTGGCATTGTAAATGACAAATCTATCAATGTAGCTATTTGGAAAAACTACACAAAAAAAAAAAATCATTTACAAGACCTATAGCTCCTACTTTTCTAATGCGAGACCTATTGTATTTCCAATGCTTGTTGCTCCAAGCCTCTCTTATGTTACGAAGCGTGGTTAAATTATAGTAATGCAAGTCTTACTGTGGTCATGATTAATAGTTACCTAGACTCTCACGCTGCACGTACTAGGTTGAGACATGAAACTGCTGGCAGGTTATTTCCTGCCAGAACAAGGCTGATAGGTCCTGTCTCACATTCCCGCACTGTCCTCGTCGCACCCAGATACGTTCCAACCTTTATTTTAGATCTCAGACATTAGCCTGACGCATGTAGCCTTTTCCATCTCAAAATTCCTCCCTGTCACGGTAATTTGTAGCAGAAATGACATTTTGTGGGGAGTAAATGCTCCCACTTTAGCAAACTGGGATGCTTACAGAGTTTCTATGCTTTTATTGAAATGGCCATGACACTAGCAAGGCCTGTATTTGGTGCGGAGTGCATAAAAGCTGGCTGCTGCATACTGTGGGAGTAATTGTCTGGGCCTACGGTTTACCAGGGATGCTGACTGCAGCACACAGTGGGAGCAACAGGCAGAGCCTGCCATGTACCAGGGCTGACTGCAGCGCACTGCAGGAGTGATGGGCAGAGCCTACTGTGTACCAGGGCTGACTGCAGCACACTGTGGGAGTGATGGGCAGAGCCTGCGGTGTACCTGGGCTGACTGCAGCGCACTGCAGGAGTGATGGGCAGAGCCTGCCGTGTACCAGGGCTGACTGCAGCACACTGCGGGAGTGATGGGCAGAGCCTGTGGTGTTCCAGGGCTGACTGCAGCGCACTGCAGGAGTGATGGGCAGAGCCTGCGGTTTACCAGGGCTGACTGCAGCACACTGCAGGAGTGATGGGCAGAGCCTGCTGTGTACCAGGGCTGGCTGCAGCACACTGCAGGAGTGATGGGCAGAGCCTGCTGTGTACCAGGGCTGGCTGCAGCACACTGCAGGAGTGATGGGCAGAGCCTGCCGTGTACCAGGGCTAACTGCAGCAAACTGTGGGAGTGATGGGCAGAACCTACGGTGCACCAGGGGCTGACTGCAGCACACTGCGGGAGTGATGGGGCGAACCTGCGGTGTACCAGGGCTGACTGCAGAAGTGATGAGTAGGGCGTGCCATGTACCAGGGGCTGACTGCAGCACACTGCAGGAGTGATGGGCAGAGCCTGCGGTGTACCAGGGCTGGCTGCAGCACACTGCGAGAGTGATGGGCAGAGCCTGCAGTGTACCAGGGCTGACTGCAGCACACTACCGGAGTGATGGGCAAGGCCTGCCGTGTGCGAGTACCAGGGCTGATTGCAGCACTCTGCGGGAGTGCTGGGCAGAGTCTGCAGTGTACCTGGGCTGACTGCAGCACACTGCGGGAGTGATGGGCAGAGCCTGCAGTGTACCAGGGCTGACTGCAGCAAACTGTGGGAGTGATGGGCAGAACCTACGGTGCACCAGGGGCTGACTGCAGCACACTGCGGGAGTGATGGGGCGAACCTGCGGTGTACCGGGGCTGACTGCAGCACACTGCAGAAGTGATGAGTAGGGCGTGCCATATACCAGGGGCTGACTGCAGCACACTGCGGGAGTGATGGGCAGAGCCTGCTGCGTACTGTGGCTGACTGCAGCACACTGCGTTGGTGATGGGCAGGGCCTGCAGTGTAACAGGGCTGACTGCAGCACACTGCGGGAGTGATGGGCAGAGCCTGCCGTGTACCAGGGCTGACTGCAGCACACAGAGAGTAATGGGCAGAGCCTGCCTTGTATCAGGGCTGACTGCAGCACACTGCAGGAGTGATGGGCAGAGTCTGCAGTGTACCTGGGCTGACTGCAGCACACTGCACGAGTGAAGGGCAGAGCCTGCTGTGTACCGTGGCTGACTGCAGCACACAGTGGGAGCAACAGGCAGAGCCTGCTGTGTAACAGGGGCTGACTGCAGCACACTGCGTTGGTGATGGGCAGGGCCTGCAGTGTACTAAGGCTGACTGCAGCACACTGCAGTAGTGATGGGCAGAGCCTGCCGTGTACCAGGTCTGACTGCAGCACACTGCAGTAGTGATGGGCAGAGCCTGCCGTGTACCAGGTCTGACTGCAGCGCACTGCAGGAGTGATGGGCAGAGGCTGAGGTTTACCAGGGCTGACTGCAGCACACTGCAGGAGTGATGGGCAGAGTCTGCAGTGTACCTGGGCTGACTGCAGCACACTGCACGAGTGAAGGGCAGAGCCTGCTGTGTACCGTGGCTGACTGCAGCACACTGCAGTAGTGATGGGCAGGGCCTGCATTGTACAAAGGTTGACTGCAGCACACTGCAGTAGTGATGGGCAGGGCCTGCATTGTACGAAGGTGACTGCAGCACACTGCAGTCGTGATGGGCAGAGCCTGCGGTGTACCAGGGCTGACTGCAGCAGACTGCAGTAGTGATGGGCAGAGCCTGCGGTGTACCAGGGCTGACTGCAGCACACTGTGGGAGTGATGGGCAGAGCCTGCCGTGTACCAGGGCTGACTGCAGCACACTGTGGGAGTGATGGGCAGAGCCTGCAGTGTACCAGGGCTGACTGCAGCACACTGCGGGAGTGATGGGCAGAGCCTGCCGTGTACCAGGGCTGACTGCAGCGCACTGCAGGAGTGATGGGCAGAGCCTGCCGTGTACCAGGGCTGACTGCAGCACACTGCGGGAGTGATGGGCGTACAGTGTACCAGGGCTGACTGCAGCACACTGCGGGAGTGATGGGCAGAGCCTGCCGTGTACCAGGGCTGACTGCAGCGCACTGCAGGAGTGATGGGCAGAGCCTGCCGTGTACCAGGGCTGACTGCAGCACACTGCGGGAGTGATGAGCCTGCAGTGTACCAGGGCTAGCTGCAGCACACTGCGGGAGTGATGGGCAGAGCCTGCCGTGTACCAGGGCTGACTGCAGCACACTGCGGGAGTGATGAGCCTGCAGTGTACCAGGGCTAGCTGCAGCGCACTGCAGGAGTGATGGGCAGAGCCTGCTGTGTACCAGGGCTGACTGCAGCACACTGCGGGAGTGATGGGCGTACAGTGTACCAGGGCTGACTGCAGCACACTGCGGGAGTGATGGGTGTACAGTGTACCAGGGCTGACTGCAGCACACTGCGGGAGTGATGGGCGTACAGTGTACCAGGTTTGGCTGCAGCACACTGCGGTAGTGATGGGCGTACAGTGTACCAGGGCTGACTGCAGCACACTGCAGGAGTGATGGGCGTATAGTGTACCAGGGCTGACTGCACCATGTGGGAGCGTGGTGTGAGAGACCTGAAAGCAGTGAATGGTGGACAGGTCTCACAGTGCACCTTGGATGACAGTAGTATAGTGCAAGAGCGATGGATTTCGGTATAGTGCAAGAGCGATAGATTTCGTACTATGGGTCTCCATATAGTGTCGCACTAATAAGTGGTTCCCACGGATGGAATGATGAGTGGTCTCTGGTGTGTGTGCAGTACTCTGACGCCACCAGTACAGATGGTAAGGTATCTCTCTGCACTGTATTGTACGGGTAGTGAGCAGGTGATTAATAGACTTTAGGGTGGCCTCCCTTGTAGAAAAAATCAAGACGACATCTTTTCAATGTTCTTCATTTGTTCTTTTATTGATGGACAAATGGTTCAGTTTCTAATATAGATGCAATATTCCACTTGAAGTCTTAATAAACGATTGCTAGGCAGCGACGTGTTTCGCCCCCTATGGTTGATGAACCTGGGGGTTTCTCAAGGCTGCGAGAAACGAAAAAGCACAGCTGTGGTCAAAGTTGAAGGTCCTATGTTCCAGAGGATCTGCACCACAAAGTGAAATAAGGGGTACCTTTCTCTCCATGTGCAGGCCTAAAATTATCATCTTGAGGAAGTCTAATTAATATTTGATAACGTTGAGTTCATACAGTGAAAATTAGTGGTGCCTAGAGAAGTGAAACGATAGAGGGAAAAGCCCCAAAAAATGTTTTGCCAAGTAGTAGGTGCTGGCAAGTCACTGTTTGTAGTCATCCAGTCGGTACCGTGAAACTAGCATAAGTGCATTACCAAGGGGAAGGAGGGACAAAAGGGGGCAAAATGGGAATGGAGGTGAGGGGGACAGAGGGTAGTGAGCATGGGCTCGTGATGAAGAAATGACTGCACTATATACGATGAGCAGCCTTCGTCAGCCCCTGGTGTAGGAGCTGTGGCAGCGCCTTCATGTACGAGTGACTGACTGGCTGTTGAGCAGTGCTGACTGCTCACGCGTCGGCCTGATGCCCCTTAACTGAGTAGAAGCATGCACCTGTAACGCTTACAAATTCTTTGCATGTTCCTGCCATCTAGTTGTTTTATCTGGAATAAAAAGTGAGAAAAACAAGACCTTGCAGAGGACTGATCTGTAGCCACTGGAATGACTATGACAGCAGCCCCAGATTCTCCATGAAAGGATCTACTTTCATATTCGTAAGCACTAAATAACTCCTCATACTTTCAGGATTGCAGGTCGTTTAAAGAAGATATATTCTTTTAATCCTCCCAAAATAAATATTTACGTTCCCTTATGTTTTTTTAAATAGTTTAAAGAATAGTTTAAAGTTCTACATATCGTATTTTTGATTCGTTTTCCTAAAATAAAGTGAAATTAAAGTAAACCGTGCAGCCAAATAGAAGGTAAAATAATGCACTGTGACATACATTAATGGCAAACCAACTGTTCCAAGATGCTATATAATGTCGGTTGAAACCAATTATTTTTTCCACTCAAATAGTGCAAAGTCTTGTGTCCCCACCCCCCTCCCGACTATTTTTTTTTGATTGGAACATTTTTTAGAAGTTGGTTTTCTTTTTTTATGTAGTGTGTTTTTTTAATAGAGAAACTACATTCTCTTTATACTTTTCGCTGTCTTTTGTGGTGAGTGGGCAGTGGCAGTGTCCACATTCCATTGTGCTTGTGCTTGGCGCTGAGCGTTTTTAATAGCGTGAGCGCGCTTTTTATCCTGGATTGTGTGTGAATAACACTTTTACTGTTATTGTTGCTTAAAACAGGCTTACCTGCCTGAGCGGACGCCGGGGCTGTTCTCTTCTCTCCTTCCCGCCCTGGTCCGACGCGGTGACTAGCACCGTTGCGCGGAGGGCGTGGAAGGTCGAGACTGCCACTTCCGGTTAGCGGGGGAGACCGGTTAGCGGTCTAGTTTTCTTCACGCACTCGCGCTGGGGCATAAAAGGCACCGGAGGAGCCGGCTCGCGTGGTGGTGAGTGGGCAGTGGCAGTGTCCACATTCCATTGTGCTTGTGCTTGGCGCTGAGCGTTTTTAATAGCGTGAGCGCGCTTTTTATCCTGGATTGTGTGTGAATAACACTTTTACTGTTATTGTTGCTTAAAACAGGCTTACCTGCCTGAGCGGACGCCGGGGCTGTTCTCTTCTCTCCTTCCCGCCCTGGTCCGACGCGGTGACTAGCACCGTTGCGCGGAGGGCGTGGAAGGTCGAGACTGCCACTTCCGGTTAGCGGGGGAGACCGGTTAGCGGTCTAGTTTTCTTCACGCACTCGCGCTGGGGCATAAAAGGCGGATGTTAATAAGGGAGCGCAGCGGACGAGCGCAGCGGGCGCGTCGAAGGCGCGCCGAAGTGTCGCCAAAGTCGAGCCCGTCTGCGCCCGTCCGCGGCCGACTGCGGGCTAGGGCGACAACCCCTGGTCAAAAGATCTGCTGGGCTAGGGAACAACTCCTTAGTTTTCGCCCCCGCACGGCTACCTTATGTATGCACGGTATGTTGAGTAGCGACAGGACTTGTCCTCATTGTGGCTTTCGTATGACCACTCTGTTTCAGGAGTCCACGGAACAGGCACTGGCCTGCGGTCTCCTGAACGTCAGGTCGCTTCGTAAACATAGGCTCGACGTGTTCGAGCTGATTACTGACAAAAAACTCGACATACTGTTTTTAACGGAAACGTGGCTTGATCAGTTCTCTGATTCCGACATCATTGAAGCCACACCAGAGAATTACTCCTGGGTTAGGCAGGATAGGCCAGAGGGGGTGGGAGGGGGGATTGCGATCATTTTTAGGGACACTTTGGCCTGCGGCTTGGAACGCACGCTGATCGCGGAGAGTGAGGCGGGTCTCTTCTCGATTAAAATTAATGGAGCTAAGACGCTAAATGGATGTTTGATATATCGACCCCCAGGGGCCTGTACTAAGTTTAGGGAGAGCTTGTTAGAAAGCCTCATGGAAGAAACCCTGCGCAGGGACAAATTTCTCCTATTAGGTGATCTTAACCTGCACCTCAACTGCCCGGAGGCCACAGGGGTTGAGGATTTTGGTCGGGACATGCTCGCCCTGCAACTGGATCTGAAACTTGAGGCCCCTACGCATCGACTGGGTCACCTCCTGGACCCGGTCTATGCCAATTGGGAAGGTGTGGAGGTGTCAGGTGTTGAACCTTTTCCCTGGACCGACCACTTCCTGGTTACATTTATAATACAGAGCAGAAATGCTCATAAAACTAGCCAGGTACCCTCTAACTTTCTTAGAAGGAAGTGGGCTAAGTTTTCGGTGGAAGATTTTAACCAAGCTCTAACTAGGGATGGTTTGCCGGGGGGTGAGGACATAGAATCCGCTGCCCGTAACCTGAATCAGCGCATTTTGGCTGCGCTTGATCAGACAGCCCCACTCTGCCGTTCGACTACAAGTGCTCGGAAAGAGCGCTCAGCACCTTGGTTCAGTGCTGAGCTGAGACTGACAAAGGCAGACTGTAGGCGGGCAGAAAAAGTCTGGCGGGTGTCCTACGACAGCAAGGCCAGGGAAGTATTCCTGGACAAAAGGCGTATTCACCATAGGCTGATAAAGTCTAAGGCAGCCTACTTTGCTGAACAAATTCAGGGGGCAGAGAACTCCGCTAAGGAACTCTTTGGTATCTACAAATCCCTGACGTCGGTAAATGCACCCACAGAGCCGGAGAGCTGCTCTACGGAGTCCTGCGACCGGATTGCAGATTACTTTTCCGCCAAAGTAGAGAAGATTTATTCGACCTTCCCTACTCGGCCCACAGGACTGGACCTAGAGGAAGCAGCGGGGGACACAGAGACGGCAGGGCATATATCACACTATTGCACCCCTCCTCCGGAGGAACTATTAGCGG
The DNA here is from genome assembly GCF_964263255.1 of Lissotriton vulgaris. Lineage (NCBI taxonomy): Eukaryota > Metazoa > Chordata > Amphibia > Caudata > Salamandridae > Lissotriton > Lissotriton vulgaris. The sequence continues at coordinate 1,738,977,661 of NC_141693.1, forward strand.
TGTGCCGCTCTGTTAAATCAGGGTCCCCCTGGGACCCAGTGTCGCCAAAACGCCTGGCAGACAGTTTGGAAGTCCTGGAGCCTTATATAAGGCACGTCCTCGATGTGTCTTTCGGATCGGGGAAGCTGCCGGTCGGATGGAAACAGGCGGTGGTGCTCCCGCTCAGGAAGAAATCCCACCTAGGCTTCGAGGTATTAGAAAATCTGAGGCCCATCTCCCTCCTGCCTTTTCTGTCAAAAGTGGCGGAAAAGGTGGTTAATACCCAAATTATGAAGCATGTGGAGGAAAGGGGACTGCTCCATGCGACGCAGTTTGGCTTTAGGCCACGGCATTCCACTGAGTCCGCCCTCCTCATGGCGACGGAACATCTGAGAGAGGGCGTGGATGCAGGCCAGACTATGGCGTTGATCCTGCTGGACCTCAGCGCGGCGTTCGACACTGTAGCACATAACATCCTGCTACAGTGTCTGAACAGTGGTGGCATCTCTGGTACCGCGCTGAGATGGATCCAAGACTTCCTCAAGGAGAGAAGTTTTCAAGTCAGGCAGGGAGACTGCTACTCAAGGGGGGTGCCTTTGGGCCATGGCGTACCGCAGGGCTCGTCATTGAGCCCAACCCTCTTTAATTTGTACGTCGCGCCTGTAGCATCGATCGTGGAGAGCCATGGCCTCCAACTGGTGTCCTACGCCGACGACACGCAGCTGGTGATCTCCCTGTCGCAGGCGCCCTGTCTTGCTGCCGATGGCTTCCGTTCGTGCATGCAAGATCTTGCCGAATGGATGGCCAATAATTGTTTGAAGCTTAACGGTAGCAAGACAGAGGTGTTGGTGGTAGGGAGAGCCCAGTCTGCCTGGTCGCCGGCGTGGTGGCCCTCCTGCCTTGGACCCCCCCCTACCCCGTGCCTAGAGGCGCGCAACTTGGGGGTGTGGTTTGACGCTGGGCTCACATTCGGCCCCCAGATCAATCGGGTGGTGGGAGTCTGCTTCGGGATTCTGAAGAAGTTGAGAAAGGTCCTGGACTTACTCCCGCTTGAAGCACGTCAAACCCTGGTTCATGCCCTGGTCACGGCGAGGGCGGACTATGGGAACCTGCTGTACCTGGGGGCCTCAGAAAAAAGTATGGCCCGGTTGCAAGTGCTGCAGAATGCGGCAGCACGTCTGATTCTCAGACTACCTAAAAGGTCGCCTTCTAAGGCGGCCCTCCAGCAGCTTCACTGGCTCCCGGTGAGGAGAAGAGTGGAATACAAAGCCCTCTGCACCTGTCATCGTATTCTGAATGGCAGAGCACCTGCCCCTCTGACGAATTTGATCAAAGCGTATATACCAGCTCGCGCGCTCAGATCAACAGGGGGTGGCCTACTGAGGACTCCCAGAATTAAGAAAGCCCGCATGGGAGGCAGGTCGTTTAGACACCTGGCGGCAACCAACTGGAACAAATTGCCTACGAACCTGCGCCTGGAACCAGATGAGGCTAGATTCCGGGCGAAACTAAAAACTTATCTTTACAGTAAATAATGGCCCTGTAGCTTGGTTTTCACTGTCATCTGCCTACTTCCACTTTCAGCGCGTGGACACGCCGGTGTGCGTAATCGCAGCGCTTAACAAATGTCCCAATAATAATAATATCAGAAGCTAGAATTTTTTTTATAAGTCAAATTATTTATTGCCTTGATTAGGTAAAATCATCAAAAATACAAGATCAATCGTGAAAATTGCTCCTCAGGCTGCCTGTCTGTGAAGGAATTCACTTTAAGCTGGCCTGTGAATGCTTAACTGTATCAATAATGATGTGCCTCAGTGTTTTTAGATGCATCTCAGTATACCACTGTGTTCATGTGCTACATAGTCCAGATGAAAAGGCTGTACGCTCCAGTGTGAAACGGGAATCTGAGGGTGGCATATCATCCCTGTCCATTGCCCTGCACTCTGGAAGTCTCACCTGTTTTAGGCATTGGGCACTAAGGGCCTGATTTTGAGTTTGGCAAATGAGATGCTTTGTTACAAACGTGACGGATATCCCGTCTGCTGTATTACAAATTCCATAGGACAGAATGGAATCCAATGTGGCGGACGGGATATCCATCACGTTTATGACTAAGTAACCCTGTCTGCCAAACTCTTACTCATGCCCCATAGACCAGAGCCAAGACCAGTCCAGTGGTGTGCGCCATATAAATATGATTCTGGTCTCATGTTCATCATGAACTTGATGCAGCATTTGCAGTATTGTATTTGATAAGAAAAACGCTGTGTGGCACCAAGTATGGTTGTTTTGGGGATATTTCTTCTGGTCTGCGTTCAGGTTTTCTGAGGCATGATAGAACAATCTTTTCATCAGCTGGTCCTCTTTAACACCACCACTGACACCCTGTGATGTTAGTGTTCACTTTTGTAATGCTGATCATGGGTGAGATGCTTGCAGGAAGGACAAAATAATCAAGGCCTGCTTGATTCTGAGAGATTTTAAGGAACTCTCCTCTTGAATGCCTACGAGGATTACAGAGTAGTATCCCACTTTGTCGAGGATCCTGTTCTGCCAAAGACATTACTTAAGATTGTTGTGTGCACAGATTGCTTCGTACTTTTCGAGCGGATACAAGATAGTCATTGCCACAGATGGGCCTTGGAGGAGCGTTCTGGCTGATGCACTGGAGTGACCAGCTGCTTCTTTAGCAACACAAAACGTCTGGAAGATTATTTGATTGACAAAGTCAGTAAAGGCGATTCCCTTTGGGTAGATTAACGCTAAGGCATTCACTCACACATATACATATGACGTAGTAATATCAAATTTGAAAACAGGAATATGCCAAGTTAAACAGATAAAACAAACAAAAAAGGCAATGCAAAAACCATGTATATATAAAAAATTATACTTCAGTTTATTTAAAACAAATATTTGGTTAGTGGGTCCCTCTCTTTTATTGGAGATTATTTAATTGAACCAGCAAACAGCTATTTGGCACAAGTGTTGGTTACAACTATAAATCCTAAGCCACAAAAGAAGCCTGATCAATATCGCCCCATACATCGGCCACTCGTAATGAGTATCTCAGAGCTCTAATTAACAGATGTTACTTTTACCCACTTTATGGTACTGAATTTACCGGTCTCGAAGGATGGAAGCCTACATCGGATTGGTTGGCATTTGTTGTAATGACCTCCAACACAAGCATTTGTCTTTGGCAGGTGTTCTGCTTGCTTAGCCATACTCCCTGCTTAATATACACTATTATCTAAGCTGTACAGGATGGCAGCATGGTGAGGATCTGCTGCTGTTTGGCTTTTGGTGGTCCCAAGACGTCCAGGTGGCCTTAGGAATATATTTGTTACTCTGCAAAACTTGTGAATTTATAACAGATTTACGCTTTGATTGCATGTTTTTTGTAATACTGGTTTTCTAGCTTACCTTTTATGAATTTGTGTCCTATTCTGCCACCCCTTTAGGTAAGGATGGTAAAAGTAGAACGAACTGATGTGACATTGCAGTTTAGGAAAATATTGTGCCGATGTACTTGAGTTAAGATTATTTGGTTTCTTTTGGCTTCGCATTGCATGGTTGTGACTACTCCTTACGCAGGCCTGCTGTTTTAAAAAAATGTTTTAATTCATACACATCAAATCATTCTATACTATACATGCTCAAGTATACAGGAGCTTCACATAGGATTTGCAATTATGGAATGTATACATCTTCGTTATCCTGCTCTCGCCCTCACAAATCTCCTAAAGGTGTATTCCACTATGGGGTGATGTGATTTCAAGAATGAGATTGGGAGCAGGTAAAGTATCATTGAAAGCTAAGCCCTGTTGTTTGTCTCGATGCACTTACACCACCTATAACCTCTTAGGATTGGAGGTCGGAAAGTCTGTGGGGGTGGGCTCAACTGGAAGTAATTTCATAGGCTACCATTTCTTCAGTATGCTTCCAAGTCTCTCATGCACCCCTTTTCTTTTTACTAGACATTCATCTTCATGACGGTTGTGTACTATGGGCCTTTGACTTGTTCCATCATCACGACAACCCGGAAGTTCTTCACCATTCTGGCATCTGTGCTCCTCTTTGCAAACCCAATCTCCCAATTGCAGTGGGTGGGCACGGCCTTAGTGTTCCTTGGTAAGTATGTCAACTGGGTGAAATGTCAAGAGAATGTAAGTAGTGGAGTATAGGAGCGTGGGTATGATGGCCTCTGCTGTCGCGTTTCACTTTCCAGAAGCGTGTTCTTCTTTAAAACTCTGGCACACAGGGAAAGCAGGCTGTGCTATGCGGATCTGCTGACTCGTTGATGAACAGCGTAAGGCAGGGAGGTGATGACCGATGTTTTTATTACACCTTCACGATCCTCTGTAGAGCAGATCGTGACTCGCCATTTGTCAAGATTCCCTGTGCTGCTGGCGAAGGACAGTCTTTTAATACGCCGTGTGAGAGCCCACAGGGGCTGCTGTGTTGCTTTGCTCAGGACCCATTGATCATGATTCATTGTGTTTGGTCACATCAGCATTAATAGACTGCTTCTGAACTGGGATTTCTAAGTTTTAGAAGTATGCGTTAGACCTTCAGCCAAATGTTTTGTTTCATGCAGAAGTCTGTTATCTCCTCATGGTTATTTCTTTATGCATCTGGAATGAATATGCTAAGTTGTTTTTAATCCTCTGTGGTCCAGCATTCGAAGCGTAATCTTCATCACGTCTGGGCGTTAGAACATTGTGCATAAGACACTGATCAGCCTTTCTTTGGCATGATAGTTATTGATGTGGTCAATGGGCTGATTCTCAGCTAATGAACAGCAATGTAAAATATCACTCCTCCCCAAGCCCCCAGTTGGCAACATACAGGATTAGTATAGTTGAAAGAAGACCCACTTCATCATGGTAAACTTTTTTACAGTTTACCTAATCTGCACATCTGATCAGTGAATGACCCTTGAGGAAATATTTTTATATTGATGTCCCTGTCTGAATGTGACTTTTGGCACCAAAGAAGACAACCATTTTGCAAAAAATGAAGATTAAAAAGAAATTTTTCCCCAAATGACATGATCTGAATATCGGTCATTAGCCCTTACTGTGACTTCTAGCATTAGTTTTTTTTTTTTAGTTTACAGTTTCTCTCTTGCGTAGGGTTGTAATCAAGAAGCTATAAACCATAACCAACAACATGACCATGTTCTATTACATTATAATCCAATGTTCTTCGCCAGTTTGGAGCCGTGTACCCTACTTAACAGGGATTTGCCTAGGTTTCATTCATTTCCATTAACAGTGGGAATTGTAGAAACCGCTCAATCGTCCAGCACTCCCTACTGGTCTCACCCCCCTTGTCATAGCTAACCTTCTTAGGCCGTATTGTCCACCCCTCTCTACCCTTCTCCTTCCCGTGCATCAGTGTGTTGTGTACCATTGTTAGTGCCTTGGGTCTACGCCTTGAGTGTGTTGTCCTATTCCATGTCATGAAATGCTACCAGCAACTCTGCCTAAAGTCTCCTGATCCTCATGAATTTATTCGTCCCTTCTACTGTGTCTTACATGCGTCTCTTCTGCTAGCGCTCATTCTGCACTGTCCCTGTTTCATAGGTTGTTGTTGGAGCTCTGTCACCCAGCCATCCCATGGCTATGCAACCAGTGCAAGTTGTAAGAATTTCCACTGCATTTTCTTTCTCCGGGGATGTTTTATAATGCCAAAAAGGCATATCATTGGGGTGTCCTTCAATGCAATGCCGGTCACCGTCCTCAACTCTCACTGCCGTCGTCCAATATGCTCACACTCTAGGACACAGCCAGGCCAAATGTGAAAAAGTGGCTCCTTCTACTTCGCATTTTGGGCAAGTTGCAGCCCTGAGCCTATACATTCTGCTTAGGTTGATTTGATAGGGATCAGGTATGTGCGTTGGACAGAATTAAAATATATGGGTTTGAAGCTGGCATTGCACTAAACGGTTTTAATCCATGCACATGTATCTTGCCTTTCTGTCATCTGCTCCCCAAATCTTCCATCCAGACCTATCTGGTTCTTGTGCTTACGTCAACCCTGTCCCTTTTAAGGGCTTTATAAAAGATGGAAACCAGGTGACGGGCAGAACCCATGGTCCTTCTGTAATATATACTACTGTCTGAGTCTCCAGAAACCCTGTCCATATTTCTCGTGCCTTCCATGCAATTTTAGCATACAGTAGGAACAGGCCTTTGCACTCTCCTTTTTTTCAGTAATGATAGGCACTTGGCACACCTGATGCTTAGTGTTTGTTTTAATGGAATTTGAACTCTTTATTCCATCTATTGCGTGCTAGCAGGTATCATGGGGCTGCCTATCCCCTATGTCTAGAATACTTTGATCAAGCGGGTGGTTACCGACTGTTACTCCCTGACCTGCTGCACAGCTAGTTTATTTAGACTACTCTTCTGAATTAGTTTACACCTTTTTACACAATTTTTTTCAGTTATTTTAACTTGGTTTTATTCACCAATCTTTTCTTACAATGAAAATCAGATTAAGTTATTTTTCTTTACATCTAGTTCATATCATATCACATGTTCTTCATTTCATGTACATTTTATCTTTGGTGTGATGCTAGTCACACATTAACACATCCCAGAATAATAGTTAACGCCGATGGTGGATTCATTGGCCCGATGCATTTCGGTACCCAGTCCCTTCTTCGGGGGCCTCCTGTAAATGAAATTAAACTTATAAATATTCTGTTTGCTTTTTCTTTTCTATTCAAGGACACTTAAAGTTTCAAATCAATCACCAACTGAACATTTTTCCTTGTGAATTTGTGTTTAGAAATAGTACCCATTTCTTGTTAAGCGAATTCCTGTTATCTAAACAAAAGATTGAAATTCACATTTATCTACCTCGAGGGGCTTGAATTATCAATATTCTGTTTGTATTTTCAAAAAACCGATTTAGAGCATCATGTGCTGTGAAAATTATAGGGAAATGCTAAAAGATCTTTTAGAATGGTTCTAAACTAAAGCAATATATTTACCCTGTAACTCATAAAGTATGTTTACCTTGTCCTTCGACGATATATTTCTGAGCTGTGATTCGGGATGCAATAAGCGAATTAACGGGAAACTGTGAAAACAAGGATGAATATCTTGTAATCTACCACGCATGTCTGTAGCTACTTGTTATACCGTTTTTCATTAAAGCCGTTCCTACCTTGAAAAGTGAAAAACTCTATCCTGTCTTTACTTGAGGGTGACGGGTTTTATGTTTTCCGGATCAGTTCGTTTGTTTTGTTCTGAAAGAGTAACACGATCTTTAATACAATGTTGCTTCTTGATTCTAAGAATTGCCACAAACTCCCTAAGGATCTGAGTGCGGGTATGCTTACCGGCTGCTAGTTCCGAATCTCCTGCGCTTGCTCATTCCATCCGTTAGCGGGATCTCATGTGAGAATCCCGTTAGGTAGGGTTTTTTTTACTCTGTGGTTTTGGACGCCATATTTGAATGGTGTTGTCGTTCTAAGGTGACAATCGAAATGCTATTCATGGATAGCAAAAATATTAGGGAATAATTTAAAACGGGAATTAATAATAAGAAATGAGGGGTCACGATCTTTTTAAAAAAAATATATATATGCACTAATTGCTATGAGTCTCACGGTTTCGTGAGTGCCATATTAGAAGGGAGTATATACCGGAACGGGATGAAGTGGGTTCAGTCTTACTTATTAAACTAGCTGGATACTCATAGGAGCTATAAAAGAAATTAATAAAGATTTAGGGGTTGCTGATTGAGAAATTACGGAAACTACTATATCATGGATAATATAGGTGGGGAATAAGGTGGATGTATGCACGAAGAGTATTCACTCTAATGCTAGAACCTAATTATATGCACTCTGATGCTATTACAGAAAAGTAAGGGGGATGTGATAGATCATCTAAGTATAAATGAATCCAAGTTAAGGTGGATGAGATAACGTGGTGTTATTGCTTCCTACCTTGCTGTTAACGCATACATAACCGTTTTGTAGGTGATACAGATAAATGTGCATAGTATAATCACAGTATTCGAATTCCTTATCACATAATTACGCATCATTCACATCTGGTACACATAAGTGAACAAGGTATTACATTACTCTATTTACATCTTAGAATTGCCAAATTTTTCATGATTCTTTTTCTCAGTCATAGGAAGCATCCCATATCCAGTTTGTCATTCAGCCCTAACGGTTCCATAGTTTGGAATTTCTTAATCAGCATTACTTCCCTTTGGGACAAGAATTTTTGATTATCCCTTCCTGGTTTAATCTCAATTTTTTCAATTACTAGAAACTTTAACTGGGAGATATTATGATGTTTTTCTATCCAGTGAGTTGCTAGGTTGGAGTTTGTATTCTTGGTTCTTATCATGCTTTTATGCTCTCCTATTCTGATTTTTACCTTTCTTTCTGTTTTGCCAATGTACATAAGTCCGCAAGGACACTTTATGCTGTAAATGACAAAGGTAGAGTTGCAATCTGCTGTTAATTTGAGTGGTATTTGTTTTCCTGTTCTGGGGTGAAATACAAATGATTGTTGCATGACATTGTTACAGTGGGTGCAGTTGTTGCATTTCTTCATTCCTTTATACTCAGTTCTTTCTCTTTTATTTTTATTTTTCAATTCTTCCTTGAGATTTCTGCTTCTGGTATATGCAAAAATTGTTTTTTCTTGAAAAATGTTCCGGAAATCCTCGTCTTGTTGTAATAATTCCCACCGTTTCAATATAATTTTCTTGATGTTTCTGGATTTGGTGGAAAACTTAGAAACAAAAGCGTTATTAGGTTTGATAGATGGTCTCTCACGATTAAGTTTTTTTACTTTTTCTTCAGCTTTGTTTATGCAGGTAGTGGGGTATCCTCGTTGTTTAAATTTGGTTTTGATTCTGCACAGGTCTTCTTCCTGAGCTTCTGGAGAAGAGCATATTCTTTTGCTCCTTAGCATTTGTGAAAAAGGAAGATTTTCAATCAACTGGGGCGTGTGGAAACTTTTAAATAGTAATGTGTTGTTGCGATCAGTTGGTTTAATGTACGTTTGTGTGTGTATTTGCCTGTCTTTTTTAGTGACTTTCACATCCAAACAAGCACAAACGTTCAAAAACCAGGAGAGGAAAAACAAAAAGAGAAAAAAGTACCTTATCTGAGGAGCGGGAAAACATCGTAATAAACATCTCTTCCACCCAACTAAGTAAAAAGCAACTAGAAGTGTTAAACAAAGGAACATCATTTGTACCTACATATAATTCAAACTTACCAGAGACTGAAATAGCTTTTTTCAAATTCATGAGGACAATCGGATTACGTCATTTTTTCAGTAACGTATTACCGGAATCAACACCAGCAACATCCAAAGAATATGTGGAATTTAAACCTAAGAGTACTTTTACAGCACCTACATCCCACAAGACCATTGACATGTTTGAAAAGTTAGTGTTACAAGATTTGCAAAAATTGAACTTCCAAACCAAAAGCAAAACCAATTTCTCCAAACAAGAAAGGAAAATCCTACAACAAATGGCAGAAATGGATACACTAGAATTTCAAAGAGCAGATAAAGGAGGTGCTCTCATAATAATGGACGCTTCATTCTATCGAAGAAAAGTTGAGGAACATCTAATGGAGGAAACCACGTATTTACCACTGGAAATGGATCCCACCAATGAAATCAAAAGAACACTAGAGATCATACTCCAAAACGCCCTTACAATGGGATGGATTTCAGCAAAAACGTTACAATTTCTTACAGAAACGGAACTCAGACGACCTCATATGTGTATGCTCCCTAAAGTGCACAAAAACTTGAAAGACCCCCCGTTCAGACCTATCGTCTCGGGAGTAGGATCAATATTTGAGCCGCTAGGCAAATACATAGACTTTTTTCTACAAAAATTTGTGATAAAGTGGAAAACCAATATCAAAGACACCACTGAATTTCTCAACCTACTTGGAATGGTAACACCAGAAGACATCCAACAATGCACATTCTGTACAATTGATGTTAATTCCCTCTATACATCGATACCACTGAAAGAATGAATAGAGGCAATCGAATGGGCACTATTGCAAATAGAGGACATTGGAGCAAATAAAGTTTTTTTTACTCGAATTACTGCTGTTTTGTTTGCAACACAGCTATTTCCATTTTGAAGACCAATTCTTTTTACAGATCAGTGGAACGAGCATGGGTTTTGGAGGAGCGCCCACGTACGCTAATATCTTTATGGCGCAATTTGAAGAGCAACACATTTTGACAAACACAGAATGGAACACTTCACTACTAATGTACCGTCGATTCATAGACGATATTTTTCTAATTTGGAAAGGATCAAGAGAGAAACTTGCAAGTAACATTTCAGAATTAGATAAAAAAAAAACAAGAATTACATTCACCCACACTATGAACGATCAAGAAATAACATTTTTGGATGTGAAAGTCACTAAAAAAGACAGGCAAATACACACACAAACGTACCCCACTACCTGCATAAACAAAGCTGAAGAAAAAGTAAAAAAACTTAATCGTGAGAGCTTATTAAGCACCTCGAAGAGACCATCTATCAAACCTAATAACGTTTTTGTTTCTAAGTTTTCCACCAAATCCAGAAACATCAAGAAAATTATATTGAAACGGTGGGAATTATTACAACAAGACGAGGATTTCCGGAACATTTTTTCAAGAAAAAACAATTTTTGCATATACCAGAAGCAGAAATCTCAAGGAAGAATTGAAAAATAAAAATAAAAAAGAAAGAACTGAGTATAAAGGAATGTAGAAATGCAACAACTGCACCCACTGTAACAATGTCATGCAACAATCATTTATATTTCACCCCAGAACAGGAAAACAAATACCACTCAAATTAACAGCAGATTGCAACTCTACCTTTGTCATTTACAGCATAAAGTGTCCTTGCGGACTTATGTACATTGGCAAAACAGAAAGAAAGGTAAAAATCAGAATAGGAGAGCATAAAAGCATGATAAGAACCAAGAATACAAACTCCAACCTAGCAACTCACTGGATAGAAAAACATCATAATATCTCCCAGTTAAAGTTTCTAGTAATTGAAAAAATTGAGATTAAACCAGGAAGGGATAATCAAAAATTCTTGTCCCAAAGGGAAGTAATGCTGATTAAGAAATTCCAAACTATGGAACCGTTAGGGCTGAATGACAAACTGGATATGGGATGCTTCCTATGACTGAGAAAAAGAATCATGAAAAATTTGGCAATTCTAAGATGTAAATAGAGTAATGTAATACCTTGTTCACTTATGTGTACCAGATGTGAATGATGCGTAATTATGTGATAAGGAATTCGAATACTGTGATTATACTATGCACATTTATCTGTATCACCTACAAAACGGTTATGTATGCGTTAACAGCAAGGTAGGAAGCAATAACACCACGTTATCTCACCACGTAGGATTACCTTAACTTGGATTCATTTATACTTAGATGATCTATCACATCCCCCTTACTTTTCTGTAATAGCATCAGAGTGCATATAATTAGGTTCTAGCATTAGAGTGAATACTCTTCGTGCATACATCCACCTCATTCCCCACCTATATTATCCATGATATAGTAGTTTCCGTAATTTCTCAATCAGCAACCCCTAAATCTTTATTAATTTCTTTTATAGCTCCTATGAGTATCCAGCTAGTTTAATAAGTAAGACTGAACCCACTTCATCCTGTTCCGGTATATACTCCCTTCCAATATGGCACTCACGAAACCATGAGACTCATAGCAATTAGTGCATATATATATTTTTTTTTAAAAGATCGTGACCCCTCATTTCTTATTATTAATTCCCGTTTTAAATTATTCCCTAATATTTTTGCTATCCATGAATAGCATTTCGATTGTCACCTTAGAACGACAACACCATTCAAATATGGCGTCCAAAACCACAGAGTAAAAAAAAAACCCTACCTAACGGGATTCTCACATGAGATCCCGCTAACGGATGGAATGAGCGAGCGCAGGAGATTCGGAACTAGCAGCCGGTAAGCATACCCGCACTCAGATCCTTAGGGAGTTTGTGGCAATTCTTAGAATCAAGAAGCAACATTGTATTAAAGATCGTGTTACTCTTTCAGAACAAAACAAACAAACTGATCCGGAAAACATAAACCCGTCACCCTCAAGTAAAGACAGGATAGCGTTTTTCACTTTTCAAGGTAGGAACGGCTTTAATGAAAAACGGTATAACAAGTAGCTACAGACATGCGTGGTAGATTACAAGATATTCATCCTTGTTTTCACAGTTTCCCGTTAATTTGCTTATTACATCCCGAATCACAGCTCAGAAATATATCGTCGAAGGACAAGGTAAACATACTTTGAGTTACAGAGTAAATATATTGCTTTAGTTTAGAACCATTCTAAAAGATCTTTTAGCATTTCCCTATCATTTTCACAGCACATGATGCTCTAAATCGGTTTTTTGAAAATACAAACAGAATATTGATAATTCAAGCCCCTCGAGGTAGATAAATGTGAATTTCAATCTTTTGTTTAGATAACAGGAATTCGCTTAACAAGAAATGGGTACTATTTCTAAACACGAATTCACAAGGAAAAATGTTCAGTTGGTGATTGATTTGAAACTTTAAGTGTCCTTGAATAGAAAAGGAAAAGCAAACAGAATATTTATAAGTTTAATTTCATTTACAGGAGGCCCCCGAAGAAGGGACTGGGTCCCGAAATGCATCGGGCCAATGAATCCACCATTGGCGTTAACTATTATTCTGGGATGTGTTAATGTGTGACTAGCATCACACCAAAGATAAAATGTACATGAAATGAAGAACATGTGATATGATATGAACTAGATGTAAAGAAAAATAACTTAATCTGATTTTCATTGTAAGAAAAGATTGGTGAATAAAACCAAGTTAAAATAACTGAAAAAATTGTGTAAAAGGTGTAAACTAATTCAGAAGAGTAGTCTAAATAAACTAGCTGTGCAGCAGGTCAGGGAGTAACAGTCGGTTACCACCCGCTTGATCAAAACTTTGCACTCTCCTGCCAGCATGTTTTCAGCTTTTGCCTTGCTGCCTTTCCTACTGCCTCCCTCCGTCTCTCAGCCCTTACTTTTCCATTCTGTTACTGTCTTGAGTTCCACCTCTCCTCCACAAAGTTTGCCACATGGGGGGCCCAATTTTCTCCTCCTGCCCCGATCACCTCACCCCAGTCTTTTTCGTCTCCAAGGAATGGGGTGAAGGTAGTGCCAGGCCGATCTTCTCGCTGCCACCACTCGGCGCGGGCCCCGACCAGCGCCGGCCACTCTAAACCAACCCGGTCCACTGCTGTCTCTGCCGGTGTTTCTGCACAGCCGTAAGATGCAGCAACCCCCTCCTTCCGCCATGTGCCGGAGCAGCACCATTACAACTCCGTAGGTGGCGCAGTTCTCCCAGCTTCGGTTTCCAGATCCAGGCCCTGCTGTGCCTTCAGGTAGTTTGCAGTGCTGCCTGGTGTCCCCCGTTGCCTCTACCTCAGTTCTCCATGTTTCGGCTGGATCGCTGGGAATTTCAGGTCTCAATCAGGCAGGATTATCCGGCCGAACTGGTAACCCACAGCAGCCCTGGCAATGTTGATTGACCAGCCACTCTGCTGCTTCCATTACTGGAGGCTGATATAGCAGCACTGCTGCAGAACCGGCCCCCAGTTACGAAAACGGCCCCCACCACTGCAAAATCGGCCCCCATTCTTCCAGCCCCCTGGGGAAATGCCTTATGCCCTTTACGGCTAGTCCCTGAGGATTACAGCGGATTTTTGCCTGTGGCAGTGGAGCACAGTTTCAGCGCATCCGATCGGCCATTTTGCTTGGCCATGGCCTCCGACAACAAGCATTCGTTAGTACCCACTTGTGTTGAGCCTCAAAGTTCAATAAATAAGCTCTGTCATGAGAGTGCAACGTGGCTGACAAAAGTGTATAATTGAATGTTGCAGGGCAGTTCAGATGCATTATTACTCATTGCTGTGTGAGTGTTATTTTATTGAATCCATTTTGTTGAAATAAAGGAATACACCACCCTCCTGGGGTGTTATATTCGCTCTCTTCTGCTCAAGGTATTTTGCAGCTATTAAAACGCAGCTTTAAGATCTGTAGGTATTGGTGGGTTTGTTTTAACAAGTGTTGTGCAGTTGTGCCCTGGTTCGTTGTTGTGCACATCTATGTGGGTACCATACCACCATGTGGTGAGATCTAAATTTCCTTGAAGTAGTGTTAACGCACACCTGCGCCATCCTCCCTCTTCCCTGTGCATAGGAGTGCCCATTCATTTCCCTTTTGTCTGTCCAACAGTGTACCTAGGAATCAGCTACTCTCATGCTATGTGATTTCCTACTGCTAAATCATGTCTGCTAAACTTTAAGGTCTATTATATTTTTACCTTCCTTTCTTTTTCTTTCTGCACCTGGGATATTTTGTGCAACAATTCTTCGACTTTACACAGTGCATGTCCAGTCACCAGCTTATGTACACTAGTTCTTACTCTTGGGATCCTCTCCCCGTTGGACGTGGGTGGGCTTATGAAGCGCAGTGCATCGAGCCACGTTGTTCCCACGTGTCAGCAAGAGCATTTATGTTAAAGCCTTGGGCCCAGATGGGGTCACAGTAGATGTATACAAAGCTGCGGTTGGTCTATGGGGGCGCAAGAGTGTATACCCCCTTCGTGGGGTCAGTCAGTTATTATCCCTATCTGTAAAAAAAGGCGATAAGTCAGAAGCTAAAAGTTAATGCCCCATATCACTTAGACTCATCCGTAAAAGTAAGTAATGAGCAAGGTTTTAGTAATGCGACTGGAAGAGTGGGTAAACGAGAATATTCTTTCTCCAGCGCAATACGGTTTTAGGGGAGGATTAGGGAATATAAAACAATACATTAACCTACAACTGCTAATAGGTAAATATACATGTGCAAAACAAGGGAGACTATACCTATGTTTTGCAGATCTTAGTAGTCTATTTGATTTAGTTGATCATACAATTTTGTGGCCTACTTGGAGGTGGATCTGACATACCTAGCAGATTAGACAGCTGTGCGGCTGCTGCTGGTATGGAGAGCTATATGGGCTAAAGATGAAACAGCCTTTACTCAATCTATCATCCAATATTGTTCACTCCTTGAGGAAAAATCTCGCATCCTGTGGTTAAAGTATATTAGTGACATATATAGCAACCTATTTAATATGCAGATTTTTGACAACCCGGGACAAGTGGCTTCTTTAAACAAAAGGGAAATCAAGGATTTATTCTTGGCATACAAAAAAACCCCGAAAGAGTGCCATTGAGAAACCACCGACTTTTAAATGTTATCAATCAATTGAATTCAGAAGAGGAATCTAAGAATTTTTGATCACCGTGACTAGATTTTCACATCGCTGTGTATTTACTAGATTGAGATTAGGCATAGTCTATCATCGAGTCGCTTTCCCAGTTATGAAAACATGCCCCCTGGATTCTACAACCTGCCCTTGTTTCGAGCTTTCTTAACAAAGCACAGTGCACTTTATGCTCTTTTGTAACGTTTACTTGTGTTTCAGATGTTTTTATCTGAAACCGCTTTTTATAAAATATAATGCAAGATCGTACCTTGCTGCTATGAACTTTCTTCTTGCACTGAATGATCCGGGAATATGCTTTTAGGTTGCATCATTCATTTTAAAAGCAATTAATGTTAGGAAGGGTATTGTCCCTGTTAATTGTTCAAGAAATAGAAATAATGCGAGAATGTGTAATACTGTTATGAACTGCTCGTTCTTAAACAATTCTGGAATATGCCATTATGCCGCATTATTTAGCTTAAAAACACTTATCTTTCTCATTCATGATCATGGAATACGTTATTATATTGTGTTATTGATTTTAGAAGTATATTTTTACTTCTGGAATTGCCATTATGGTTGTTAAAACAAACCGAATAAAGTATATGGAATCGAATCGACCGGGTCGATCAGACCTACAAAATTGATGTTTTCACAGTCTTATCACATTTCATCATGTGTTGCCTCTGAGACCACTTCTTCTTTACCAACTGGTGAATGCCTTTCATTCTTTCAGGGTTAGGGTATCCAATTTACTCTAAACTCGAGGGAGGAACTGCCTCCTTGGGTACAAACCAGCAATTAAAGAAGAGGCACTTCAGAGGAACAACTATTGCCCAGGCCTCTACACTGGCCAAGGATTCTCCTAGAGACCTGGTGTCCATCTCTGTGCCACACTAGGAAGTCTAATTCACGTCAATTTCTCCTCTACTTCAAGCTGTCTTAACTGGACAGAAGTAGCCGCTGACGTGTAGATATTCTCATTGGTGAAGAAAGTCCGTTCTCATCAACGCTGGTTCTGCCTCAATCCCCATCCCGGGAAACTCAGAATGTGACTTCTTGTATGAACAGTAGAGCACGTCTTACCTCGAAAAAAGGTGCAGTGACATTATTTCAACTGCTTATACGGAAAACGTCTAGAGAGCTCTGCCCCCTAAGGAATCTTTATGAGAAACATACCATAATGTGTATTTGTAAAGTGCAAGCTCGCCCAAATCTGGGTCTCTTGGTGATCAAATTAGATGTTTGTTACCCAACTCAGTGGTACTCCTTTCATAAACATTGGAAGGATCACCGTTTGGCGCCCAGACTAACAAACTAATATCCACCATGTGGTATATTCTGAAAATGATCAGGAAGCTCTTGCCATTCATTCCCTTTGACTCCCGTAAAACGGTAGTCACGACTTTGGCCCTATCAAGGTTAGACTATGGGAATGCTCTGTACGCCGGGATGAAAGTCCAGCACTTAGCTAAACTACAACGCCTGCAAAATGCAGAGGCTAGGCTGGTACTGGACATTTCCAGGTCTGAACCTATTGCACATCATCTAGGTGCCCTACATTGGGTCACTGTGGTAAAAAGAATCAGATTTAAATTAGTTTGTCTAGCATATAAAGCCCTCAATGGTTGCGGCTCCCAGTTCTTAAGAACGCACCTCAAACTCTACGAGCCACCCCGGAAACTGAGATCCAGCCAGGCAAAATTGATTCAGATACCCCGTTTCAAACAGGTCAGATGGGGAGGAAGAAGCTTCCTGCTATATGCAGCTAGAGACTGGAACCTGCTCTCACTTGCAATCAAAAACAGCACCTCCCTGCTTCCATTCAGGAAATTGGTAAAAAACATGGTTAACCGGTCTCTCTGCTGCCGTAGTCTACCCGTACCTCCAGTGCCAGTACGCCTACGGGCATATGTGCGCTTTACAAAACCATAAATCAAATCAAAGCAGAGTTGACATGCCAGATTAGAACCTGTAGCCATGAAGTGGAACCCAGATCCCTGGAGCGGATGCATTAGTCACCCCACCCAATATCCGTTTATCCCAGTGCAGAAGGTGATTATGTTACCTTTATTCTGGAAGGCTGCCAGTATCTGAACTGAAGACTGGTTATATTTATTGAATCTACAGGATACCTACTTTCACCTGTCCATCCTTGGGGATCACATAACTCCCCTCTGATTCATTGTGAGCATTCAGCACAACTAGAGAAGTAAAATGATTGGGCCAAAATGTGACTGTCTGTCAGTGCCAAGATATTTGCTTTAGTATCTCCGTTCTGTGGCTACAGATAGTTCAGTGCTACTCTCGCTGTGTGGCAATTTCATCAAAACAGAGGCCAGGAAGAGAGTCTAGTCTCCCTGTGGCACTGGGGGCTTTCAATATTGTGTCCTACTGAGCTAACTCCGGTGGCTATTGGAGCTCTGCAAAGTAATTCAGATGTCCAGGGTAATTCTGGATTTCTGCCTGGCGAAGGCCTTCCATCCTCTGGGGAGAGAAATGGCCATAGTACAGAGTGTGGACCACTTTGTAACAGCAAACCTGACTAGTCTTGTTATTCCAGATTCTTCTGGGGTTAAAGTTGTTATGCTTAGGGGTAGTTCCCAATGCCTAGTTCCACATGCACACATTACAGCTCCATGTTGCACATTTGGCTAGCTGCTAGATTATCACTCTGTGCCTTCTTTGTCCTTTTGATTGGTTCCAACTGGTATCTGATCTCAACCTCTTGGTCATCAAACCAGTGACACACAAAATCCAACCAAGGAGCGTGGGTCCATGGGGCGTGCCTTAGTGATGGTGCCTCTGTGAGTATAGTCTTTGTCCATCAACTCTGCTTTGAGTTACCTATCGAAGACTATAGATAGCCCTGAATGTTTGGTCATTCTAGTGGTCCATTTCTTGCTCCATCGATCTCGAAAGGACCACGTCCGCCCACTCAAGATAAGAGACTTCCTGTCCATAGAAGGAGAGTGCGCACAGCTGCATTCTCTCCAGCTGGTCACCTTCAGTACATGGTTTTCCACACTTTGCCAGCTTTGCAGGTAGCCTGGTGGCTTCTCAGTGCAGGACATGGCTGAGGTTTTGCTACTCAGCCACAGGAAATGAAGGCAATCTGCATACTTGTTAGGTGGCTGATAAAATTACCTTTCGACATCTTCTGGCTGAAAGAGGACGTGAACACCAGCAACGTCCATCTGGAAGCCACAGGCACCTATTGAGACCGGCTTCAGCAGTCTGTCTCCTCCACTGGTGTGTGTTCTAGTAACGTCAAACTGCGCCGCCATCTTACTGTCCGCCATTTTGCTGTCTCTTTGAAACTCCGACACCAGTAAGTGTGATGCTCGAACTTTCAGCCTATAGCCTCACGAAAAGAAACGTTTTTTTCTTGGAAGGCTCCTTTCTAATGGTAAGGTGCATACATGAACTGCAGATTATTGCACCTGAGAACAATTAACTCGATTCCATTAGGAGCTGGGCCGTCCGGAGCATCCCTCCACTTTAGACCTAAAAAATGGTGGTGGCATGGCATTAAAGCAAGATTGACTGTGCGACGTATTGCTACCTCCTCGATTGAGGACACAGTGCACAATCTGGATGTCGGACTTGGGTTGCACTTTTACCCAGGGCTTGAGGTGGGATGAAAAAACTGGTGGGGGGAGGGGGGAGCGCTCTCAAAGGGGCGTGGTCATTGTAATTAAGGGCGTGGCTTAACGCGTAAACTCAGCCTGTGCCTAATTAGCATAGAATGCCACCCAACTGGTATTTTGCTGTTTCTGTGATTGCATCAAGATATACGATACAACAAGTAACATCATACCTACAACAAGTCGGGACTATTGGCTTTGTCAATGCTTGTTAGTTGCACAGGATAAATAAGCAGCAACTATGGCTTGTATATATTGAAAACGTTTCCACTTAAAGCCCTGGTGACACCACGACAATGTTCCTGCTCCTGAGTTTCAAAAAGAGAAGGGAAAGCCGAAGAGAAAATGACTCCAGGATTTCCCTTCCCCTGCAGCGCTCCCCTGGAATGTCATGCTGTATCTTCTCCACTAGTGAGAAGTGAGCAGTGTGGGCACGCCTACATGAGGTGCCTGCTGACCCTGTTGTCCGGGAATAAACAGACCCGTTTCGAGGCCCCCTTTAAAAAAAACTGCTGGTGCTCAGACCCGCCCCACTTAAAGCCCTGCATTTACCTCGAGTCGGAAGCACTATGTATTTCCCTTATGCCGCTCACATTTTTACCACGTTTGCCCGAGAGAGCAGGTCCTGCATTTCTGGATGCTGCACTCTACGCGGAGCACAGCTTGCACCCAGTGTCCGGCGTGGCCCACACTGGCTAATGAGGTGCCTGTGGTATACAGAAAGGGATGGGCGGGATGCTTGAATGAGTCAGCCGCTGGTGATGACTCGGGCGCCTCCCAGTCCACCGTTACTCTGCACACCCTGCCACATCCGTGTGTCTGTGACCACAGAGGCTCCGGCTAGCCTCGCGATCTGCTTCCACTGCCCACTCCGGCATCAGCCAAAAGCCACACACTACTCTGTTGCGTTTTTTCAAGAAAGTAGTGGGTGGGAGGAGGGAGCGGGCTCTCTTTGAGTGCAGGGAATGAGAGGTGTACATGCGATCATGCTACCAGTGCTCTCAAATCTGAATTAACCGCCGGACTCGCAGTTCCCACGCTCAACACCAGGCGGCAGGTTACCCACATAAATGCAAAAGGGAAAGAGCGTACCGACTCGAACACAGTAACCATGAAGGAAAATGAAGCCTCACAGAGGTCACTTTAATCCTAAAGGGTCTCTTGACGCTAGAGCAATACCATTGAGTACACTATGTAACCGCTAGATACTCGTTATTGCTAAAGAGGCGATGTAAGGCGTTCCAAAACAGGTAATGGGTGTGATATTAGAACATGACACGAAGTAGCAGCAAAAAGCTCCAATAATCAAACGAGTTTGTGAGTCATCGGTCTTTACACCCAGTGATGTACACTCGCCATGTCCGTGAGGCCTGCACGGGGGTTAAGGATAATGCGCTACTGTCAGAGCTGCTAGAGTGCAAGCAGTCTTCATGGGTCTTCTGTATTTTGGGTCCTTTGTTTTTGTGAAATAGTTTGATTGAGGAGACCTCCATCAGCAGCCTTCTTGAAACACGTGGATTTAAAGTTGTAGCTGGCTAGCATAAAGATTGGAAGGGTATTACACACTGAAGATTACAATGATGGTAACAAGACTGCTCTACTGTGGTTTTAAGGCCCAAACTCTGAAATGAAATGTCCCCCTGCTAGAGAGAAGCTGTTGGTGCCGTTAGATAAATTGTTTCAGACTTTTTAATGCCCCCTTTGTGAAAAACAAATCCTTGGGCCCCCAACCCAGCAAATGTTTCACAATTGAATTACATTTGCAATGTTTAATTATGACTAAACATGTTTAAACATTGTAGTTAAGTTCTGTTACTCTTTTTTTAAAAATACTATGAAATACCCAAACATACTGTTCTTGTCAGGCAGGCCTTATTAAAGTGCAACAGCATTCACGGTGTGATTATCGGAAATGGGGCCGGAGGAGGATTGAGGAATATTTGGAGTTCTTCCCCTTTGAGGCTGCCTCCCAGCCTTGATATAAAGGACACAAGATGTTGGTGATGGCCCAGCATAGAGTGGCCACCACCGCTCATTTTTTACCTCATAAAAACGAGCAATGTTACCAGCATAGTGCTTCTCTTGGCCACCATGGGATTAAGACGACCTCTCCTCTCCCCCCACCCCAGTTTGAGGGCTGCACACATGTGACTGTTGCTACCAAAGTCAATCTAGCTTCTTAAAGTATTTGTTGGGAAATCTCCTTGTTTCCGATAGGCTCCATCCCTTCTGATCCCCTGCTAAATGGCATGTCTGTTCTTACCTTTAATGTCTTCTCCTCTTTCTCCGCAGGTCTCGGATTGGATGCCAGATATGGAAAAGGGCCCAAGAAGCCTTCTCATTAGGACCATTGACGGACAGAAAGGACTGTTCATAACTTATTCTCACCTCGCGTCGCAGGCGCCAATGTGACTCAGCAGTTTACGATCTTTTTTCTTTTTATTGGAAAAATGATTTTACAAGGATTTTATTTTATAGGCGGATGGAAAATAATTTTATAAATATGTAAGAAGCGCTGTGGCGGTGGCCCTAGCGAGAGAAGTGTTCAGGTGTCCTTGGACTTCTGTTATGTATTTATTAAAGTGATGGACACTGTCAGTCGGTGCCTACCTGGCCTAAGGAATAGCTCTCTGCCCATTTCATGCTTTAGGGCTGGTTTGAATTCAGGAGGGAAAGGGTGGGGCACGGACAAGAAGCACTTTGTGAGCACCATTTGCACAGGCTCCTTCTATGAAAGCTGCGTCCAAGCCACTCACATCTTCACCAGTGCAGCATCCTGTGTCTATGCCACTGACCCACTCAGTGTTGCATGCTGATCAAAGCCGGTCACCCACCCCTACTTTAGTATTCTGAGTCCAGTAGTGGGAACTCTACTACAGTGTATTGGGTCTGAGCCACTCACCTTCCCCATGTATACTGTTCAACATCCAGCTGGGGTCCCACACCTTATTCTGCATCCTAGTCTGTTACTAATGTATCAGCCACTACCCCACACAGTCTGCCATTCCGTATATATCCAAGCTACTGAACTACACCTAATGCATTCTCCTGCATGCAGAAGCTTTCCCTGGCCAATTACATGATCATGTACCCATGTCACTAACAATCACCTGTGCCTTAAACTTCCAACCATTACCCCGCAATACTTCCACTGTGCTGTTTCTAAGTCACTCACCCCATACTGACTGCGGCCCTGTGTCTTAAGCCACTAACTCATTCCAACTCCATTCTACATCCAAGGAACGATCCGTGCTCCTGGCTGGATCCGCTGTCCGAGACAGCACTTTGTTGCTGGTTGCAGCATTCCTGCAGCCAGGCCATTAATCTTGGTGTGGTCATGCAAAAAGATTTTTAAACTTGGTTACGGGAATCGCTTGCAAAACAAAAAAGTCCACCACCATTGTCTGGGCCCGAAGTCGGGACCACTGAGTGATGAGCCCTGCTATGTCATCACACAGACTGGTAATGTATAGCAGTGACTAAAGGTGAGTGAATTAATGTGCAGAATGTATAGGAAAAAGAAGTTGGGGGAGGAGTGATAGGGCATGTGTGTGATATGGTGTACTACTTTGTAAAGGGACAGTGTAATGGAGCCTTCCATTAAATGCAATGGAATCAAGTGGCTGACCCAAAGCCCACTCGCTCTAAACCACTACTTCTATGTAAATACTGTTTTAAAGTATTTTCGCAAAATGAGGTCTTTGGACAGTTAAGCGGAGTGTAGGCAAGAACTAAAAAAAGCTAACCTATGCTACGTCCAGTCGTCTGGACTACCCCACTACTTTTCAATACATTTAAGACCACTGGCCAACATCACCAAACATGCCTGCCCAGGGTTTAAAGTGTGTGTAGAAGGTGAATAAATATTCTGCAGATTTAGGTTAAAGATTCCCCTTGACAGATCCAAAATGAGAGATGTTCTTCTTAAATGGGCATCCAGTAGTAAAGGCGGCACCATGTCTCATTGGAACAGGACTGCCTACACGTACGCTTGGCTCATCCAATGAAGACCGCCAGAAACCGTAGTGTAGAGCCACTGCAATCATGCGATTGTGTGGCTGCAGTGATTTTCGCATAGTTATAGATAATATACTGCATCTGCCACACAGTCCATCATCTGCCACATAATCTTCAGATTTAAACATTAAAAAAATGGTTTCTATTTCTAGCTCAAACGGTTCGAAAGGTACTAAAAATGTAGCGACATGTTTTGCCGCATTGTGGAAGGCCCTTTACAAAGCTGAACTGGTCATCTTTCTGTTGCTTATTGCTATATATGGGTTTTAATCAATTAGTTCAATTTCTAGAGTGTGGTTAATCACCCATGAGGGAATCCTTGCGCTGGGGATCTTGCGGAAGCTTAGTTGGTCAGCCAGGTCTTGAGTCCTTTTCTGCATTCCAGCAAAGAGGGTGCTGTCTGGACTTGAAGAGGGAGGTCGTTCCAGGCCCTGGCGGTGAGCTAAGAGAACGAGCGACCTCTGCTGTGGCATAGTATGTGAAGCATGTTAACAAGGTGAGGAGCAGCAGAGTTAATTTGTCTGGAGGGTTGGTGGCAGTTCAGGCAGTGGTTGACGCAAGCCACTCATTGGTTGTGCAGGGCTTTATAGGTAAAAGATCTTGAAGGGCGGGCTTTATAGGTCAAGATCCTGAAGGGCATCTCTTCTGAATGGTTAACCAGTTGAGCTTCTTGAGGTGGGGGTGATGGGAGCCCGCTTTGGAAGGCCGAGGAGCTCTGTATGGTCTGCAATTTTTTCAGGAGGTGCGAGGCGTTCCTGCATACAGTGTGTTGCCGTAGTTTAGCCAGCTGGTGACTAGTTCCTGGGTGATGATACGTCTGGTGTTTACCGGGTGCCATTTGAAGATCTTGCAGAGCATGCGAAGAGCGAGTAAGCAGGCAGAGGAGTCAGCGTTGATCTGGTTTTGGTTTTTATGTAGCTTGCTGTCTAGGATGATGACGAGGTTGCGGGCCTCGGTGTTGAGTTTCAGGCAGTTGTGTTTCATCCAATCAGGGTTTTTCATCAGACACCTTTCAAAACTGGTCCTTGTGGTGGAGGGCTCTTCTGATAGTGAGAGGAGGACCTTGGTGTCGTCTGTAGGAGATGATATGCAGTCCCTGGGTTCTGAAGATGTCTGCGGGGAGGTGTTATGTAGGAGTTGAAAACAGTTGGGCTGAGGGATTAGCCTTGAGGGATGCCACAGATGATGCTCTAGTGTTAAGCGGTGTAGGGAGAAAGGCAGATTTTCTGGGTTCTTCCGATGAGGAAGGAGAGGATCCACCTGAGGCGTCTCCTTGAATTCCGATGTGGTGAAGTCTCTTGATGAGGGTTGCGGTGGAAGACTGTCAAAAGCTGCTTGAGAGGACGTGGAGGATGAGGGTGGCTCTTTTAATCTCAGTCCAGGAGGACTACGATTTTGCCTGAGGTGGTGTTGTGGGCTGTTTGGATGCTGTAGTTCGTACGGAATCCAGACTGGGAGATGTCCAGAAGGTTGTATTTCTCCAGGTGTTCCGTGAGTTGGCAGTTGATGGATTTTTCAAGGGCCTTGGCAGGGAAGAAAGATGGGGCGAAAGTTCTGGAGTTTGCTGCAGATGGTGTCTTGAGGAGTTTGACCTCCGCGTGTTTCCATTTATCGGGGAAGGTGGCTGTGGTGATGGATGCATTGAAGATGCTGGCGAGTTTGTTGTAGATAGTCTAGCTCCTCAGGTTGAAAATGTAGCAGAGACAGGGGTCCCTTCGTGCTCCTGGGTGGATGGATGATAGTGGTGGTGTTCAGAGTGGGGAGCTGGTTCCAGGTGGTTTGCTGGTGGTCAGGGTTGGGCTCAGTGGGAGCGATGAGAATAAGAAAGCCAGTGGCGGTGGGATGGGGCCCAAAGTTTTTGTAGATGTCAGAGATCTTGTTGTGGAAGAAGTCTGCCAGGGTGTCACAGAGCTCCTGAGATGGGGTGATGATGTGTATGGAGGCTGAGGGGTTGGTGAACGCTAACCGTGTTGAAAAGTTCATTACTGTGGTTGCCGCTGGCCTTGATGCGGTTTCCTTACTGCAGATGGCATTGGCCTCTATACGTATGCGGTATTAATGAGGTACAGCCGAAGCCCAGAAAGTGTTACCAAGTTTTAAAATGGCAAAATAATTAAGGAATATTATTACAAAATGTGCTGCATTGTTGTATAATTTGGCTTTCCTTGCCTTATAATCTACTCAACCCTGCCACATAATTTGGCCCTCCTGCCATATAATTCCATTGGCTTTGCTTGAGGGTAGTCATCAAATCTATACTATTCTGTTATGGTGATATAATTGCACGTCAGAGGGTGCCCCTACGACTTACTGGGAAGATTGAAACCTTCTGCCGCACTTAAGCAAGTCCTGGCATTAGCCCCTTCCCACTGAGCTAGACTACTACAGCAACTGATTGACAAGGGGATCGAAAGAAATACCTGGAGAGAGAAAAAAAAGCCACTCAAAACTGCGGAGCTGTACAGTGTCCTGTGAGATACACTGGTCGGTTGGAGGGATTGTTGCTGATATCCTGTGACTTCGTAGCGCACAGGTTTGATTCCCACCCAGGCCAGTTCAGAGTTTGATCGTTCTGAGGCTGCGTACTGTCAAAGGAAGCAATACTAGTGCCAACTCAGCTATGAAACAACTACTTTTGTAT
Source organism: Lissotriton vulgaris (assembly GCF_964263255.1). NCBI lineage: Eukaryota > Metazoa > Chordata > Amphibia > Caudata > Salamandridae > Lissotriton > Lissotriton vulgaris. The sequence continues at coordinate 1,739,003,299 of NC_141693.1, forward strand.
ACCGAGAGCTATATGGAGAATATATTTGTGTGTGTGTGTGTGTGTATATATATATATATATATATATATATATATAATATACACATACACCTGACCTATGGAGACAAAAGCGCTGTTTTACGGATATATATATATATATATATGTATATATGTATATTCGCCACGCTCAACCAACCATAAATGCCCCTCCATTGGCTCCAGGTTTGAGGTTTTTCACTTAACCCATATGCTATATTTAAAGCAGGTTCCAAAATGCATAACAATGTATCATTCCATTAAGAGTTAACCAAGGTTTTAAGTGGGCAGGGTCTCACCGGTGCTGAGCACCGGCAGTTTTTTTAAAGGAGGCCTCGAAAAGGGTCTCTTTCGGGCTCTGTTATGTGCCCTGGCACAGGTGGTCCGTGTTTTTCTGGACTACAATGACAGCAGGCATCTGTGTGCATGCTCACTTTCTCACTAGTGTAGAAGTTATGGCATGACGTCAGGCCAGGTGAGCGTTGTAGGGGAAAGGGAAATCCTTTAAAGATAGTAATTTTCACTCTGGATTTTCCTTCTCTTTTAAATACTCGGGAGCAGCAACATTGCTCTAGTGCGTGTCACCAGGGCTTCAAGTGGAAGCTTTTTCAATATTCTATCCATGCCATAGCTGCCATTGACAAAGCCAATAGTCCCGACTTGTTGTAGGTTTGATGTTACTTGTTGTATCCTATATCAGGATGCTGACAGAAACAGCAACATAAAAGTCGGGTGGCACACTATGCTGAGCACAGATTTTTAGCTTACGTGTTTTTGAGCCACGCCCTTAATTGCATTGTCCACGCCCCTTTGAGAGACCCCCTAGTTTTTTCATCCCACTTAAAGCCCCGGAGTCAACTAAATAAAGGAAGGCATGCGGCCCCTGCTCAAAGCCTAACATGTATAGAGGACTAAACATATTCCTACCAGGGACACTTGTCCGCACGCTGACCTTAAAATCTAACAAAAGCCCCTGAAGCTCCTAAAGAAACGTAAAAAGAATATAGCCCGGACCTTCTATTCCCACCGTTAAGTATAAACAAGCACGAAGCCAAAGAGGTGAAACCACTGCGTACCTGTAGATGAAGCTGCAGCAAGAGCTCCTTAAAAATACCATCCATTATTATAGTATACGCAGGGCTTTAGTGAGATGGAAAAAGGGGGAGATTGTGGTCTCCAAAGTGCTTTTTAGAACTGTCGGTGCTGAGCTCCGGCAGGACCCGGCCCACTTGAAGCCGTGAGTTTACGAGGCCTAATGCACAGTTACACCTTCCTGAATCTAAGGTGCTGTGTCCAGACCGCAAACTGGTGTCATTTATCTCTCTGGCTGTATTCCAACAGCCGATCCACGTTAACAAACATTCACTCTCCGTCTAATTCACTGCCATTCCAGACTTGGAGACCTCCATTAGGTGCACGACCCACACACATTAGTTGTCATCCGTTATATTCGCACTATACCACTTGGATCGAGTGTTTATGAAATGCCAGTTACCCGCAGGAGTTTATATGTCGAACCGCGTTTGCTCTTTCGATGGCTGTTTTGCATCCCTCGGTTGCTAGGATACCTTAGTTCTGTGTTTACTTTGCACATCTACAGGGCTGATATCACTTCTCGGTTAATGTCGCAGCCTCAGCACCGCCCTGGCACCTCGTGTTCCCCACAGTGCCCCGTGCACCCGCCAAGGCCATGTCAGACACGGGTAAGCGAGGCCCGCGAGTGCGGTAACACGAGTGTCAGCCAAGGCCCCTCTTGCTGGAACAGCTCCCCGGAGCGCCCGACACGGCCACGGCTTCAAAGTTGGAAGGAGCAATTCTCCGAAGATCAGTCTTTGCACATGAAAGTGCCTCTCCGCAGCTGGCGCTCCGGATCCATCTGTTCGCCGGCTCCGGCCTCTCCAGATGGGACCCTCTGCCTGCGCCCTGCTCGGGAGGGAGGGAGCGGCCTCCCGGCCGCCTTTGCCTCGCCCCCCGCTCTTGCTTGCCAGCTTGCAGCCGAGCCTCATTAATATCGCTCTCGGTAACGTCTGCGCTCCCGCACCCAAAGGACACGAATTCTTTCATTCCTTCAGCTCTTTAGGAGGAAGGAACATTAAAGTTCACCTGGACGGATCTCCTCGAATGTCAGCAGAGGCTGCATATTGGATTCCTGCTTCCTTAAAGGTCAAGTGATTAATAACGGAGGAATTCTCCCGCCGGAATTAACTCTCCAGGCGCCAGGTCTTCTCCCCCAGGAATCATGCAGTGTGTATTTATCTAGGGCTTTGGTCCTTCCCTTAAAGCAATATTTAGTAAGGAGCAGGTAATCTGGCAAGCTCTGATACAGTGGAAGCAAAAATGTCTCAAAACATAAACACCCCCAAAATTGATCACTCCAAAGTTTTACCTCGTACAGTTCTTTCACGCAATAAATTGCATGTCAAGGCGCTCTCCAAAGGTCAATCAGCAGAGTAAAACAGTTCATTAAGTAGTGAACCCACTCTATAATTGAGTACTAGATCAATGGAAAAGTTAAAGGGTTTTATTACCACATTTTCAAAATAAGTTGTAGAGAAACCATGTCCTATTGGCTTTCAGATGCAAAGTTCTACAGAGTATGTAAAAATCAGAATTATTCCAAGTGAACAGCAAAATGAGAAGAAAGCAGGACGGCATTTCTAGCTGCATAGGAAGAGCTCAGGAAAGTGTAGCTCACCCCCAAAATCAAGGGTTTCTATTACACATTTCTTTCTTAGCAAATTAGAGAAACTGCAAAATCATTGTGGTTTGAGCAACAGTATCCTTGATTAGGCAAATCAAAACACAAGAATAATACGTCGTTTCCTTAGCGCTTAAGCTCCATCACAGTTTTCAGAAAATTATTCAACACCTCTAGGCTAATGTCACCCGGAGATGTTAGAATTTATATGAAACATTGAACAATAAAAAATGTTCAGCAAATGAATACATTAGTGATAACAAGGGAAAGCGATATATCAGAAGAGTGGAAATAAACTACTTGCCAGCTTGAATATGCTCTGCAGAGCCTGTGGGAAGAAGATGGTTGCCGGGGGGGAAGGGGGCAGGTAAGAGTGACAAAGATGGCATCCATCTTGTATAAAATGTTGTTTTACATGAAAGTGTAAAAACAACAACAGTTGATGGACAGAATGGAGAACAATGTCATACATTCTCCCCAGTACAGAGAGGCCTAAATCCATCGTTTTTTGGCTCACCATGCCATTCCAGTTTGAATCCAGCCATATGCTAATCAGTCTTGACCCTGTGCCTCATGGGAACAGTCCAGCCTGAACTGCCAAGCCAGGTCCTCCCTGGACTGGAAACCAACATCCTGGGACCGGTTTCGGGCTTTCAGCCCTCATCAGCCAGCTTCCTCCATCATCCCCTTTGGTATTGCTTTGTTCGCCCTAAGTTGGCAGGGTATGCCCTGACGTGGGTCCCTTGCTCACTTTGCCACTGGATTCAAGCTAGCTTGGTTGATGACGGCTGATTAGCCAGAAACCAGTCCCAGGATGCTTGTTTCCGTTCCAGGGAACACATGACTTGGCAGTTCGGGCTGGACTGTTTCCATGAGGCACAGGGTCAGACTGATTTGCATATGGCCATGTCTGAACTGGGGTGGTGGAGTGAGCTGAAGAATGATGGATTAAACCCAGATCAGTTAACTGGGGTGAGTGTTTGATTTGCTCAAATGCTCCGTCCATCACCCCCTTTGGTATCGCTTTACATGAAATAAACCCGTTTCTATACATCATATTACATTTGTTAAAATTACAAATAGGGCAATTCCGTCTATATGTGTATAGTTCTGTGTAAAAAGAATATATTAGGCATCTTTAGTATTAAATAAAAAAAATGCAAGGAAATCTAACAATCCCCCCTACTGATTATCTTATAATCACAAAAATTATTTAGTAATACTTTATAAATCAGAAATTCATTCAGCCAACCTAATTTTCTGCTTATTTCTGGAACTCTGCAGCGCCATTTTTTAAAATTAGTTATAGACACAATCCTAGATTTTCTCCATCTCGTACTTTTCAGACCATTTCCTATTTATTGAACTCTCTTTATTCTTGTACCCACATTTTTGTATCAAACACCCAGAACAATTGCACTAATCATAATTGTTATTGTGGTTAGTATGAGGAGTTTAACCCCCCGCCCCCTTCCCTATCTCCATAAAACCAGGATTGTACAGTTGGCCATTAGCCATGCTCTTTAAAAGCTCAAAGTTTTCAAAAAATATTATGTTTGTGATATGAGTTTGATAGGACTATTTTCAGAGATGAACTTGCAGCACCTTCAGTTTTTTAGCACTTTGCAAACAGGGTCTTCTTTTCCAAGAAGGCTAACTAATGGTAAACGGTTCTGGATAACTGTTGCTTTAATAACAATTAGTTCCGAATTTGAGTTAGTGCTCCCACTGTACTTAAGTAAAGGCTATCCACCAGTGTAGATAAACGTCTAATTTTTATATCCCTCATTGCCACACCTTTAGGAGGAATAATAGCACATAATATACCAAAAACTGCCTGTCAATTCTTGCTACACTCTCTTCAAACCAACTGCATTATGTATTTCATGTGATAAAATCTAGGAAACACGAAAGCAAGATAACAATATCCAACCCAGTTACACAGCAAATGAAAGCAGTCTTACTACACACATTATAAATTCCTCTCAGAATCAGCTCTCCACCAACCAAATAATCACCACTCACAACATAACTACTTTCACAGTCACTCTCTCCCACATATTCAGGCATAGCCCCTCTAAAAGCTTATATGACAAGGGAAACTACAGCACTCCATGCATAATCATAAAAAATGTATGAAGTCCAAACAGTAAGTACTTGTGTTGAGAATTTTTCTTTATTGAAGTGATACTTAGATTACGTGATCTTCAGTACGTTCATGTTACACTAAAGTTCATGTTCTTCAGTTCTCAATACTGGAAAACAGCTGACACGTGTTTCATCACGCAGTGACTTTTTTCAAGGCTTAAAGGTGTAAACATTCTAGGTACTGGAAGAATATGCTGAAACCCAGTCATAACTAGGGTATTGTTCAGTTTCGGAAAGCAGCACTTAAGGGATAATCAGCTAGGGTGTGGAATTGACAGACTGAATTCTTTCTTAATTTGTTCTCATATCTTTTTCTTATCCTTCGGGATCGAGTTCGCGCTATATAAAACTTTATGAATAAACAAATCTCTCCAATCACAAATTTTCAGCAGCGGCTGGTGCAGGTAAGCACGGGCGGGGGGGGGATAGTCGACAGACGAAGGTAAATTAAATAAATCCTATCCTATTCTGTCTGTCGACAACCCCCACCCTACCCCACTGCATTTACCTGCAGCGACTGCCGCTGCACATTTTATCCTCCTCAGATTTCTGAATAAATTCATGTTGTTCTTCACTCAATCGACACAAATACCTCCATTTAGTAGTTTTAGTTTCATACTTAATTTGTGCAAATGTTTTCAGAAATTTACCATACTCCATTGTTCGATTCTTTGTTCTCCGAAATACACAACTCCTCCAATTGCATGTTGAAATCCGGCAAACAAAAGTAAATTGTTAGTTAACATATTAATAAACACTGTACACGACAGATGGCATGAAATTGGCAGCTGCAAGTATGTGAACCCTCCCCTGCAGAAGAAGGAGGAAGGAAAGTACAAATAACACCATTCCTAACCTTCAAGATGTCAGAATGCTCCTATATCATTTTGGAATAAATGTTGTCTTGAAATCCACTAACTAAACTTACTTTATGTTCTAATATAATATATTTCTCTTTATTATGTTCTGCAGTTAATTCAACTCTTGTGGATACATGTCCCACTAGAGATAGTAAGCACAAAAACAGGCTAGCTGGGATTATTATAAATAAAACAGTTAAACCAGTCGTTTTACAGCATTTGCTGTACTCCATCTTCTAAGACAAAAATTGTATCAGGAGGCTCAAAATTCGAAAGTTAACAAAACATTTCTTTAAAACAATGTATTTCTTCTTTCAAAAACAATATTCATGACAAGTTTCATAAAATCATTTTTTTCTCAAACTTATTTTAGTTCATTCTCTCAAAGTTCTCATTAATTTGATTCAGTTGGAAAAAATGCAGTTTTACAATCTTTCTACTTCTCAATGTTTTTCTTCTTTTGATTCACTTCACTTTGAAAGCTGTAATGTCCATGATTACCTGGGCTGCAGATCTTTGTCTGATTCTTCTTCCTCTGATACTGTAGCCAGATATACCCATTCAGGTGACACATACTTTTCTAATTTTGTGTTCTTTTTTTAACTGGTCTTTTGGCAACAGATTAGTAACTTCCACTATTCTCTTAAAGTAGATCAACTACTTCAGGGCTCTCATTGAATGACTTTAGTCTTCCTTCTTTATCTAGTTGACCATGCTTTTCTTTTTTTCCAGTGACTGATTTTCTCTTGTTTATTCTGATCTCTTTTCTATGCGTTTCTCCACTAATTGATGTATTTTAACAAGGTTCTATCTCAACTGCACTATTCACTGTGGCTGTTTTTCTTCCTCTGGGAGTTCTGGTGCCTTAAATTTTCAACTGCAGTTTTCATTGTGTGGATCAGAGGCTACTTCTTTTTCCTGCCATTCATGCCTTTCACTTTGGCATTGCAACATCTATTCACTATGACCCCACTTTTCATCTGGTACAGGACTGTATCACCACTAGTAGAGGTACCAGATTATTCACCAGAACTTTCACTGACCTGGACTTTTCTGCCTTCGCTGTCTTCACCAGTTTCAAGATTTTTACCAGAATTTTCACTTCCCTCTGGATCCATGCTGCAAACACAAGCATGACTTTGTGAATCAGTGGTTGTTTTCACCACTTCTCCATCTGCTGTCTACTCTTTTTGTGTGAGCAGCATGGATCCACTGTGGGTTTCCAAAACACTTTACTGCAGCATTTGTTGTCAAAATCATCCAATAGGGTTCACGCCAGCGATCCTCCAGGCATTTCGTCCTGAGGTGTTTTTGAGCACTCTTCAGCCTCCATGGTTTAATCCGTGGCATAACATGTCTTTTGTTGCTTCAGTTGCAATATACACCTGATGAGACAGATTTCACCATATTAGCAAGAACTTTGTAGGAATCCAGCACAAAGTCATTAGTTATTGACACTAATGCAGCAGTAGAAATATATGCTCTGCCCATGATCACCTCATGAGGCAAGAGAGCAACCTTTTTGTCTGGGGTACGTCTGATGCTCATTAAAATCAGAGGAAGTGGAAGCTTAGACTTTGGCAGAATTGTTCTTCAGAGTTCCATTTACTTTCTCAACCATACCGGAAGACTGAGAACGATAACTGCAGTGGAACTTTTGATTGATTTCAAAGGCAGTACAAATTATTTGCAAAACCTCATTTTTGAATTGGGAGGCACAATCTGTCCCAATAAAAGTTGGCATGCCAAATATATGTATGAACTCCCTCAACAGCAGTTTAGTCATTGTAAAACTATCTGATTATCAGGTGGGTTATGTCTCGACCGATTTAGAAAACCAGCAGACCATGACCATAAAGCTTTACAAACCAGCTACTCATCAGTCTGCTTGGAGTCTTGTATGTGAGCCTTCCAATTTGCCATTATGGTACATCAGTCCTTGTTTTCTTTCCCTGATTATTTAGGTTACATCAAACACCTGAAACACAAACTCAGCAACATTTCTAAAATGTGTATTTTCCTAATGTTTTCTGAATGTATGGATCATGCTATCTCATCCTGAATGGCTCATTTTATGGAAATACCTTTCAACTAGATATAACCTGGCGTCCGTGAGGATATATTAGTTTTCAGGAGTAACTTGCACTTCTTGATGATTTTTCTTGTAACCCATTTTTTCCTATTATCTTCTGTACCATTCTCCTGAAGTTCTCTTAACTTACTCAAAGAAGTCTGGATTGAGCTTAAAACGAAACCTTTCCCTTTCCTGTATTTTCTACAGTGTTTATTCTTGATTCTTAGCAGTTACCTGAACCACTGTCATATCTTCAAGTGCACATTATCTGGCTACTTGATCAGCATAGCTATTTCCAAGATTAAACCAATCTTTTCATGCCTTATGGACAGCGTACCTAATTACAGCACTTTCTCTTCTGGTTGCTGAATCAAGAGATTAAGTATATAGAGACTCATCTTTATAAGAGCATCCCTCTGTGACCACAGTTGACCAGAATAATGGCCCATACCAAAACCATGCTGACTGCCAGTATAGATTGTTACATAGACCTTTTCTGATCAGCAACAATCTGTTGTCCGTGCAACCAATTCTGCCACTTGAGCTTAAGTTGTATTCAGCTGATAGGCTGCTTCAAGATTTTCAGAAATGGAACGTACTACATAGGCAGCTTTCCGCGTTCTCTATTGGTCTCTCAAACAAGAACCCTCAACAAAGAAGGTCAAATGAGCCATCTCCAAAGGAGCTTCTTTAATATATGGTCTTAGCTTGGTACCTAATTTAGTAATTGCAATACAGTCATGTTCACTCTCACTATGTACATCCTGATTTTCTTTACTGTCCCTGCCTACATAACATTTGTCTGTAATCAGAAGCAGTGTTGCTGTCGAACTGCATCTTGCAACTGCGAATTGCATCTTTTAATTGAAATGTTCGCTACTGCAAGGACGACTTGCTCCTATCTTGTCAGTCGACTGTTTATTGGCTGAGTCCTTGTACGTGTCAGAAGGATCCTCATTGAGTGTGGGACATACACAATTAAAGTATGGCCTACTACTATTGCTTCACTTTGTTCAATTAAAACACGAATGGCTGCGACCACGTTCGGGCAACCATGAAGACTTACAGCTACTGTAGCTGAAAGAAAGGCTACTAGTTTAATTGCTCCACCATTTCTCTGTGTAAGAATTGATAATGCACATCCACCCTTCTCATGGCAATTCAATAGATTATATTATCGGGCATTCCAAGGGTGGGTGTATTGCATAAACTTTCTCTCAGTATTTAGAATGTCTCTATACATTCTTTGTCAAATGGCATTGGATCATTTATGTCACTGTGTGTCAAACCTATTAAAGGTTTTGCAATTAAGGAAAAGCTTGGAATCCACAAAGATGATAGCCAACAATTATCAGGAACATCCTCACCTTCTTGGTTTTAAGAGGATTCATTTTCAGAATTGCAGAAACGCGATCTTTTGAGACTTTCTTTGCACCATTCTCAATATAGTGAACAAGGTAGATTACTTTCTGTTTACAATACTGCATATTCATTGGGCAAACGTTATGACCACTGCCTGCTAAATGATTTAGCAAAGCTATGGTGTCAAGTTTACAATCCTTCTTTGTCTTTGATGCAACCAACAAATAATCTATTAGAAAAACACAAATGGCAGATTTTGCTAAATACGATCAGCACATCATAGTATTCCTCCCTTGTTAAGTTCTTAGTGTATATCAGTTATACTTCTCTGTTGGAGTGCAAGTCAGATGTAGTGCTTATCCACCTTAAGCACAAATCCACCCACTGAAAGTGTGATAGAATATCATACACATATCACAGAAACATCATTGCACATCCTTATTCAGTCTCTATTATCCAATAGGCAATCTGCCTTTTTGATCCAAAAAGTCTCTTGTTTCTATACAACCAATGTTCTTTCAGTCCACAATAGTAATACACAGTGTCCGATAATCCACAGTTTTCTTTATTAGTTCTTTCTCTTGTCACAGGCTGTGACAAGAGAAAGAACTAATAAAGAAAACTGTGGATTATCGGACACTGTGTATTACTATTGTGGACTGAAAGAACATTGGTTGTATAGAAACAAGAGACTTTTTGGATCAAAAAGGCAGATTGCCTATTGGATAATAGAGACTGAATAAGGATGTGCACTGATGTTTCTGTGAACAAATACTCTATTTACTGAAATAAGACAGCTACAGGGCAACCTCAAATTTACTAGATCTTTCTTCAGAATATTGTGAAAAAGTGATGGACTGCCAATATACCCTTGTGGGATTCTACACCACATGAGAACTTTATTTTGAAATTGAAACTCAAAATGAACTGGCTCTCCTCACGACGAGCATTCTTCTCATTCCTCTGCATAAGTCAAGATTGTATACCAGTCTGCATCTAAAACTATTTGGAACAAAATCACTGTTGGATTTGGTACCACTGGACAACATGGAAAGACAACTTTATTAATATTTCGAAAATCCTGTACAATGTGCCATTTCCCACTGGGTTTATTTATCCCCTTCATAGAAGAATTACCAGGGCTAACCTGCATTTCCTGAAGGATTCGCTGTACAATCGGTTTTTAATTAGCAAGCTTCATACTGTTTTTCTTGAAAATTCATATTGCTTAATTCTTGGGTAAGTTGCATCTGGTTTTATTTTAATTATATATAACCAGATATCACAGCACTCCATATATAGTTAAATCTGAATAATCTAGTGCATGTAGTCCAGCAGTCCAATAAATGAGAAATCCAATGTGTTGAATCCTGGTGTCTTTATTGCATGCAAGTTGATATCTTCAACAACATAAAGGAAGCTATGTCATGAAGCACAGCCAACACGTGTTTCGTCACACAAGTGACTTCTTCAAGACTGTGAAAGTTACATGATACAAAATACATATATATAACACTCCTTATTATATCTATTCTAACATATCTCTAATTGCAGGCATCATGAACATTAAGATGTTATAATAGTAATAATTGCAAAAGAATTAACTGAATAGAGATCAAACCCAAAGATTGGAGCTACACCCAAGTATGTGCTATCAGTAACAGAGTTCCAATAGCCAACAGGAAAACGAGACAAAAACTCTAATATGTGCCTGTAGTGCAGAAGAAATTTAAGAATGGAAAAGTAGTCAATAAACGTATCTTTGTATACAGTATATAAAAAAAATTTAAGGCTCTCCCAAATAAGTTAGTCCCAAGGTGAGAGAAAGGCCTGAACGTGCCATGTATCTGTCCCTGGTAGGGATAATAATATTAAGAAAGAAGCAAACCCCTGTATAAGACTAGGATCATGTGCGCAGTTGATGAAAGGCGATTGCAATATATTAGAAACTCCACTAAATCCAAAAGAAACTAGGGACCTGTAACAAAATTGAAGCACCAGAGTCCTAAAAGATACCTCAGTTCAAAGTTGAAACGCTGCATGTGAAAGAAAAAGTAATGTTCTCCAAAAGAGACAACAAGTATTATTGTCGAAAAGCAACGTGTTCCATTGTGCAATTTACTCGCCTATGTATATTTATGTGCTCTTAAAACCATAGTCAATAAAGAAATACGTCTGAAACGCAGCAATTGTAAATAGTGTCAGAGGCTCATAGAAAGTAATTAGAAAGATAATCATAAATATCTAGATATTTGGTATTATAGGTCTAGGCTCTAGGGGGATCCCATGCTACTCATGTACATGTGAAGGAAACTTGAAACAATAGTGTGAGCCATTAGAGCCTGTATCAAGTGTCCCAAACCATGTTAAGGTAGATTCCAGGTGAAAGCAATCTCAGTCTCACAAAAGTGTGTATTATACTGCTAGTGCCGACAGTGAGCCCCTTTCAAACGGACACCATTCCGGCTCACAGAAGAAGAAACAAAAATAGTTACCGCCTATGAAGTGGGTGTATCGTTATAGAAGATTTCGTAAGTTCCTGCAAAGTTCAATAAATCACATGGGGAAACAACAAATGAGTACACCATAAGTCCACAAGCTGTGTCTTTAGAACCAGTATATGTTGCATACCTTGTTTTAGATGGGAAATTTGATAAACCCCTTTGAAAAATGAACACAGTTAGTGACATTCTGAGAAGTCAATATGATATTCAAGCTGCAAATTCCTAATGTCACAACTAGAAAGAAAAGCGTACCTTAGACTGGCGTGGTGGCATCTGCAAAGGACGTGTTTTCAGTGTGAGAACCGGAGTATGAAAATGCATTGCGTTATAAGTAACTCTATTTTGGAAAGAAATAACAGACTAAATGCTCATATCCCAAAGTCGGCCATCTTCTAAGTGGGGTAGACTCAAAGCCTGTATTAAAATGGTCGGTGTGTAAAGTGCTTCTAAGTCGATATGTTTGTCTGAGAAAAATAAGTAAAAAATAAAATGCTCCACCTACGCACATAATACCAAATATCAATGATTAACTTTCTAATTACTCTCTAGGAGCCTCTGTCATTATTTACTATTGCTGTGTTTCAGATATACTACGCGTATTACTTTATTGACTATGGTCTCAAGACCACATGAGTATACTTAGGCGAGCAAATTACATGATGGAACAAAATGCTTTACAGCAATATCATGTTTTGTCTCTTTTGGTTAACATGACTTTTTCTTTCACAATTGTAGCAGTGTTACAACTTTGAACTGAGGTATTTTTGGGGGATTCTGGCGCTTCTACTCAGTTTGTAATACTGACTGGACTACTAAGAAAGGTTGATAAAAAAACAGGCTAGCGGTTGTGACATTCAATTGTCTGCTCTCTGGCATCAGGTTCAAAGCAAGAATGTGCTCACTCTCTGGGTCAACCGTTATAAAATACCTAATTGCTTCACTGGGTGGAGGAGCACATAAACGACCACAAATAATCCATAGATTATCTGATATGAATAGAGAGTTTTCAATGTAAGAAGAATTAATAATTCAAATGTATTGATTCAAATACAGTGCCACACCATGTGCTATTATGATTGTGCAATATGCACTGTATTAAAATCAATACATTGGAATTATTTATTGTTCTTACATTGAATCATTGAAAACGCTCAATTCTTATCAGATAATGTATGGATTATTTGTGGTTGTTTATGTGCTCCTCCATCCAGTGAAGTACTAAGAAAGGTTGGTTTTATGGTCTTTTGGACCCATTTATATATACAGATACTAGATACTTTGATGGGCCTGTCTAGTCTATTCTTACTATACACAGACTCCAATTTTTATGTTTGGCGCTTTTCATTTATATCTCATGAACTCACAATTGACCTAACAGTATTTCATAGGAATAATTGACATAGTTACCTTTTACTATCAAGTGGGCACTGCATTTATCCTTCCCTTCGATAGTATCGATTTTGTTACAGGACCCTCGTTGCTTTTGGATTTAGTGGAGTTTCTAATACATTACAATTGTCTTTCATCAACTATGCACATTACCCCTGTCTTATGCAGAGGTTCATGTGTTTCTTAACCCCTTTGGTGCGAATGACTGCCCCCGGCCGTCATGCGTCACGGTGGGCATGTGCTGACGACGGCCGGGGACCGTCCGAATTCTGCCCACTTACTAAAACCCCCGCACAGCCGAAAATTCACGCAGCTCGGACAGGGTTAATAATAATATCACTACCAGGGATGGATGAATGGCATGGCCTTTCTCTCCCCTTAGGACTCATTTATTTGGGACAGGCCACAGTTTATTGATCTACTGTATACAAAGGTACTATCATTGACTGTTTTTCTATTCTTGGATTTCTTCTGCACTATGGGCACCTACTCGGGTGCTTGTCTTGTCTTTCTGTTGGCTACTGGGATTCCCTTACTCATTCACTTCTACAAGCACATACTTGGGTGTAGTTCTAAATTTAGTGTTGGTTCTTTGTTCAGTTATTCTTTTGCAATTATCACTAGTATAACATTGTAATGTTTGTGTTCCCTGTTTGTAATAGAGATCTGTTGGACATATATGTAAGATTCCTTATGGTATCATGTCATTTTTACAGACTTGAAGTCACTTGTGAGACGAAATATGTGTTGGCTGTGCTTCATGACGTCACTTCCTTTATGTTGTTGAAGATATCAACTTGCATGCAATTAAGACCTGGGTTTTAAAAATGGCTGTGCTTCATCACTCACTTACTTTATGATGTTGAAGATATCTACTTGCAAGCAATAAAGACACATGGGTTCAACACATTGGATTTCTCACTCAATGGAATATGAGACTACATTTTGACTACACACACTAGAATATTTCGATTGAACTATACACGGAGTGCTGTGATATCTTGTTATTTATATTTTGGTGTGCAGTGACCTTCAGACTCAATGCTCTCAGACACTGTTCGTAGTAGGGTATTCAGATATACAGGTGTAGCACTCAAAGTTTCTACTTTTCGTGGCTATGTACTGACCCACAAAAAGGAATTGTAACTAAATAGGAGGCACAATTTAATTACCACTACTACCAATTTACTTTATATATTTAGTTTAATTTTAACTGGTTCTGCACTTTTTATCAGTCCTATCTGTTTCGCAGGGAAATCAGACAGCAGGTCTTCAATCCAGAGTTGGATCATCTTTCGTTATAGCTGGAAATAATTGAAACCCTAAGTCCTGCGATTTGATTTTGAACACTGAATCTTCATCTTGTGTTTCAGTTGGTTGCAACACCATCCGGTGTGCAGTAAACCAACAATTAAATTTGCAGGTCAAGTTTGTGCCTAACAAGTTCCCAGGGCTTGAATTACACAAAATGAAGTGATGTTTGTTCTCCATTCATCTAGTTTTAACTGGGACATCTGCTGTAACCTGATTGACAATTTGTTTTACTAATCTGTACAGCTTGGACTTCTTAACAAGACAAGTTAACGCAGTCTCATCCTCATGCTTCAACATCCTCCGCATGCTCAAAAAAACATTTTGCTGGATCCCCACCGAAACCAGGAAGACAGTCACCCATGCACTGGTTACAAGTTGCCTGGACTACGGAAACACCCTATACGCCGGTATCACCGCAAAACTCCAGAAAAAACTTCAACGCATCCAGAACGCATCAGCCAGACTCATACTTGACATCCCACGCAAAGACCATATCTCTAGCCACCTAAAAAACCTCCACTGGCTCCCCGTCAATAAGAGGATCACTTTCCGTCTCCTAACGCACGCCCACAAAGCACTCTACGAACTTGGACCCGAATGGCTCAACACACGTCTTTCCTTCTACACCCCCCCTCGCCAACTTCGATCTTCCAACCAAGCCCTTGCTACCATTCCTCGCATCAATAAAACCACCATGGGTGGTAGATCCTTCTCCTACCTCGCAGCTAAAACCTGGAACTCACTCCCCACCCACCTACGTCTCACACAGAACCACCTAGCATTCAGAAAGCAACTCAAAACCTGGATATTCGACAAGTAACTCCCCCTCCTCAAGCGCCTTGAGACCCTCTGGGTATGTAGCGCGCTATATAAATCTCTGACTTGACTTGACTTGACTTCCAGAGGAAGGTAGGTTTGGAACTTCCACAGAAGGAACTGTAGAACGGGAAGCTTATGTATTAATTAAACTGGATGACCATTGACTTTACCATCAATATATGGGCAACTTTGGACCTCCCCCAAGACTGCTACAAGTAAGCAATTATCCTCTCCTCTCAGGCACTGTCATTTTGAATTATTCCCTGGCAAGAATTGAGAAGAATCAATACTCTGAATCAGTGGATTCTGTTCGTTCCCCAGACTATGGTATTTTACTCTTCATATTTTGCTGCATCACTGGGCTGAAGGCATTGCCATTTTATATGGTTTCTGATCATGCATACTCTGCACAGAAGGCGATTAGGTTGGGACCATGGGCAATATATTTTTCTGCATCTGAGGAGCAAATTCATTGTGGATTTAATATGGATTTTGCCTGCATTCCTGCTTCCAGTACCCAATTTTACCACAGAAGTGACAAGCAGTGTTCCTCTTGAACAATCCTGCAAATGTTGAAATGTTGATCATCCCTTATCCACCACCTTGCATTTGTATTCGCCCATTTTACATACTCTCGTCTTGCATCTGAGTCATTCCATTTAATCCAGCATTTCCAGATTGGTCATATCCCATATCTGGACCTATCAACTGATTTCGGTAATTTCTCTCAAATTATTGTCTGAGCAGCCATCATCTTTTCTTTGATTCTCTTCTGCTTAGCATCAAACCCATCACTAATGTATTTGGCCACTTTTAAGATCTCCTCGATACTCTGTCTGCCAAGACATTTCACTTTATTATGTAGGACTGCTTAATGTTAATGACACAAACCCATTACGGAAGCAGAAACAAAACCACTGACCACACCTTTTTCAGGTACATCAACTCCACTGTACCTCTTGCACATCTGCATGAGCCCGTCATATTAAGCATCAACTGACTCTTTCGGCTCCTGAGAAGTTCTCAAAATCTTTGCCCAGTTCATATTCTTTGTGGTACCTTATTTTTCAATTGCAAAATCACCTGTCTGTATTTATTAGCCACATCCTCAGAAGGAGCATTATTATGGGCAACCCTAACTGGTTCTTAGTTTGGCCAAGCAACAGCAACCTTACATTCGGACAATGAATCACTAGCGATTACAATCTCAGATAATGAATTTAAATGCATCCACAACATTTGTGAAATTGTCATCATCCTAGGAACTTCTTTTTACCACCTTTCTAGCTTTTCTCTCAGTTTTGGGAAATTCAGAATAAAAGAATGAATACCAGCTCTCGTCCATGGCACATGTATTAAAGTTCATCCATGTACTTCTCTCAGCAGAAATTCCAAAACCATTCCTGATGGCTAATCTCTTCACCTTTCACTCTGATTACTTGACTTTCTTTTTACTTGCCGTTCCCCTCTTCCATCATTTTCTGTATTGCTTTAAATCGCTGCATTCCCTTATCTTTTCAATTCAAGCTTTAAGGTGAGCTATCAAAGTCATCAAAACCAATTCTTTTATTTTATCGTGAGTCAAGTCAATTAAAAATTTGTCCTCACTTTTTTTTAGCTTACTGATGTTGACCTCAAACTCATTAGCTAATTCCTCTAATTTATCATGTGCTTAATTTGCGCAACTGGCTGCTTCTTTGATCTAGTGCCTCATTTCATCAACATTGTTCAATTTTCTATTTAAATCAATTGTACCTTGTAACATTTCTTAAAATTAAATTTCTCAATTCACATTAATAGTTCTCTCTTTCGGAGTCTCTTTAACCACAACTATAATAACAGATGAATCGATTTTGAGTTTCAGAAACAACTCTGTTCTCTCAGCTATTTACCTGGTACTGAAGTCATTGCAGCCTTAGGTGGGGCACTTGCTGTCATACTAACAACCACAGCTGTAGGTGAGCTTTGTATCTGTGCCACTGTACTATCCTACTGCTCCCATATTTGGTATACAACCAGCACCAGTTCCCTGTCCTCTTCTGAATCATGATTTTGTTCTTTCCTCCTTATTTTTCCTTTTATCATTAGTTTCTTTAATTATTGCAGGAATAAAATCTCACATCCTCCATCAAATCCTCCCTTCAAAATGTTCCCTGTCAATCTCACTTGTTCTTTAACCACTGTCTAAATGAATCCTTGACTTGTCACTTTCTTTCCTTTTCTGTGGCCATACACTATCTATGCATACTGGTGTGGGTATATGCAATGGCTTTCTCTTGTTCATTGTTTCAGGAAATCTAACTTTCTAATGTTAAAAGGACCTTTTGAAGGAAACTGTTAGTCTTTATCAAAAGCAGTATAGTCATGCCATTTAGAAATCCAGGTACACAACAGAACCCGATGTCCGTCATCATTTTGTATGTAGATGTTCCCTCAGCAGGTAATTTCTGGCCCTCAGTTGAAGATAAAACAGAAACTTTAGGCATTTTCAATACAGCGCCCATTATTTTAATTCAAATCAGTTTAAAAATTCTCACAAAAACTACTGAACAACACTCCATCCCAGCGCAGCTCTTTCAAAGGTCAGCCTATCACAGCACTTCTCTGTCAGCAAACAACTAATGACAGCGTGCCTTTGGGGGTGATGTCTTAACAATCACAGCTTGACTCCTTTGTGGACTAACCAATCGCAGCACAACTTCTCCGTGAATGAGGAAAACAATTGCAAAACCTTTTTTCAGTTGATTTTACTCCAAATAAACCTCCTCTGTTCAACCTAAATAGGTAGAACATTTGTAAATTAATGTAAAACAAATATCACAATCAATAGAGGCAAGACCAAAGACTGCACCCTTTACAGAACCATTTTAGAATACAATTCACGCTAGGTAGACTCCTGTCATGTGATAATCCACCCTGGCTAATGCACCTACTCCTATGAACATAGGAGCAAAGCACGTCAACCCAAATTAAGTGCACAACCCTGAAAAGGAAAACTTATTAATTCAGAAATCCTTATCCATGTGCAACCCACAATATTGCAAGATCCTGGATTTTGATGAATCCGATGACCAAGCCAACTGATAGTAAATCAAATTCTTCATAAAACAAAATTCATAAATTAAAATAATCTATCAGCAGAAAAGTGATAAAAACACAGACAGACCCAAATCAGAATTGCATACCCAAAAGCCTCACATACAGCATAGCAGCTCAAACTGGTTATTCAGTTGGGTAAGCAACAGCAACCTCACATTTGGACCTTGAATCACTAGCAATTACATTCGCAAATAATGAATTCTAACCCATCTACAGCATTTGTGAACCTGTCGTCAGCCTATGAACCTCTTTTTGCCACCCCATCCAAACAACCCCGAACTTGAGCAGCACACACTGCAAAAACTCACAACTCAAAAAACATACTGCCCTTTCAAATTGTTCAGGAACAACACTATAAGTCTGACTTCATGGTGAAATCTTGACCCTAGGAACTCCACTAGATAATCAATTATCTCCCAGGACTAGGCATAAGGGGTCAAGGAAACTTAAACAGGGGGTCTTCGCAAAACAAGATGCTCTTTAACATGCAACTATCCTCTGTTACCAAGATTTGTGGAAGCAAAAGTACATCCCAAAAATGGAACACTAATTTTACCTTAAAGTGTTTTTCATGTGATTAAATTACTCATCAGGGCACCTCCCCAAAAAACAATTAGTCGAGTAAAATAGTTCATTAAATAATGGGGCTTACTCCATAATTAATTTGTAGATCCATGGAACAGTTAAAGGTTTTTATTACAAACATTTTCAAAATGAGCCCTATAGAGACAATGGCATATAAACTCTCATATGCAAAGTGGTACAGTGTATGTAAAAATCTGATAATTATTTTACATCCCAAATGAACAGCAAAATTAAAAGGAAGTTGGAGCACATCTCTAGCAGCAGAGGAAAGCTCAGGGAAATCCATCTAACCCCAAGAATCAAGGGGTTCCTGTACACATATCTTGCATAGCAAATTAGAGAAACTGCGAAATCTTCATGGTGTGAGCAAAAGTACGATTTCATTAGCAAATCAAAACACAAGAAAAAAACACCTCATTACCTTAATACATAAGCAACATCGCAGTTTTCAGAAAGTTATTCAAGAGCCTCTATGCAAATATCATCTGGAAATGTTCTAACTATATGAAACATTGAACAATACAATCTTTCAAGGAATGAATAGACTATCACGGCTTAAGGAAGTGGAAGAGACCGTGACAACATGACAAGTCATAGAGAACAGGGAAAAATTCATCGAAAGCAATGTAATCATAGCCGTGGAAATAAACGAATACATGTCGGCTTGAATATGACGAGCCTCCTCTTGTCTGGCTGTGAAAGCGAGTTTGAACAACACAAGTGTCTTACAAATAAAATAGGTCTCACAGTACAATTGAGTACCTATGTGACTAGGTGGATATCTGGTACGAGGGGCCTTGGCTACTTCCCGTCACTGTGTTTTAAATAAACAGGGGTCCAGAGAGGTGGATTGAGACCTCATCCCCTGGCGAAATTGCCACCAAGCGATATTGGCAATGAAACATGTCGGCCCATCATAAAATGGTCTGCAAGCATGCAGTTTGTTTTTATTTTGAATTGGCCCACGAGTTGTGAATAAAGTTGACACTTGGTGGAAGTGCAGCCTATCTCAATTTTAAAGTCACTGGGTTTCTTTGTTGTTAGTTAAACACACCTTTCACTAGTTTATTGGACACCAATACACATATATATTTTTTGAGCTTCCAAAGATGAGAAAAAGTGGGCACAACTGGTGAGAACCACCCAGTAAGCTCCGATGAAGTTGCGCTCCTGAGGTGCTATCACGTTTTTTCACACATTTTTGTTTTACATACACCAGTCTAAGTGGAGGGTATCTATTTATAACACAGTGACATATATTTTGAAGGTTTTAAAAAAAAAAGGGCCAGAATGAGTAGGGGCAATACATGTGAAGAGTTGTTGGTGGGGTTGAAAAATAAATTCCCAATCCCGCTCAGAAAGTTGATAGAATTAAGTGTCCGTCTATGATCCGGTCTGTTTGTTATTGTTGGTTGCCTTGAGTGGAGGGCGACATGATCATTTTTCCCTCTGTAGCTCATTATTGTGAGAGGCCTGAACTAGCACTGCTTGCAGTACTAACCTGGCTCTTGAGCTTTTGCTCAATTCTTGTTTCTGCTCCTGCACAGCCTTCAGTGCTACTGTTTTCTTATCTTCTGATTCGATACTATTCTAGTATACCCTTGTAGCCTCCTCTTCGGTATATCCTTTTCCAGTCCTTGCATTTCTTCCCATTTCCTTGGTTCCAGTTCCCTAGTTTACTGTCTTGCTATTCCTGCTGTCTTGCTTCTATTGCCTTGTATGTTTGTTACTTGTTTTCTGCCCTGTGAATTCTTTTCTTTCCTGTGAAGCACTCCTCCTTGCTCGCTCCTTGTCTAATGTGCATTTAGTTCTAGCCCCTTGCTGTTACTGCCTTGCTTGTTCCTGTTTGATCGCCAGGATCCATGGGCCCAGCTGATAACTAAGGTGGTATTTCTTGTTCACTTTGAGTATTGTCTTTGAGTTACATTTATAACATCACCATAGGTATCAGCTCCACAGACCCTGCCTTTGCATGCATAGCCTATATGTGGGTATTTGCAGTCAGTATCTGTAACAGCAATTGTGGGTGAGAAACCTACTGAGATTGTCTTACCGTGTGGAGCTCCCGAGTGCTTTTACCCCACATCCCCTTAATTGTTAATGTTGTTGTGCGTGTGTATATGTATGTAAATGTAAATGTATAAGCATTTATATAGCGCACTACTTACCCGTAGGGTCCCAAGGCGCTTCGACCGCTGCGAAACCCTTCCTGGCTTCCCTGAGAGATGGTCCCTTAATGGGTATCTCCAGGGTGAGACCAGGCATCCCCGGCGGTCTGGTGGGGCCGTTAGTGAAGATGAGGCAAGCTAATGCCCAGAGTTGCCGAGTGTGATCGCTGATCAGAGTGGGCACCAAGGCGAGAGAATTATCGAGTCCGCTGACCCTGGTCCAGAAACCTGCCGCGCCGGGAATCGAACCCTGGTCCCGGGCCGTCCTCTGCTCTCGGGTCTGCCGCCTCTAACTAGTGAGCCACACTACTTCACTATATATATATATAGATATATGTATGTATATATATATATATCTATCTATCTATCTGCACGTCCATCCTGGTTGTAGTTATTCTGAGTGCTAAATTGCCTCTTGAGTGCCCATCCTTTGAGTCCCAGCCATTGTGTTCACTTGTACAGGCTTCCCCTTTGGATCCCCTTTTCTCCTCTGACTACCTGTGTGATCCTGGGCAGTGCTGTACTCCTTTTCTGCTTAATTTTCTACCTAGTCACCAGTCTTTGTCCAAGTCCCTGACTGTGTCCCAGACAGTCCCTGACAGCTAGACTGGCTAGTGGGGTTACTGGGGAAGCTAGCGCGACTGGCTAGCCAAGGCACTGGGAAGCTGGTGTGACTGGCTTACTGGGATAACAGAGAAACTAACATGACAGGCTAGCTGAAAACCTTTCAAATGAAGATACTTTTTTCCGGGTTCCATTATGAGACATCCTACGGGATCCCTTCTCAAATATATTTTTAGAAAACCAGGCAAATATTTATTTTTATTTAATCTAAATGTGTTTGTAGAAGGTTCTATGAGGTCATGATGAAGAATGTGGCTCCAGGACAACAACTGCATGACATCGCAGCCGCACTGGGAAGAGAAAGCAGCCCTGGCAATTGCGCTCGACCGGTGCGACTGAGAAGCACGGCCAAGCGTGGGGGTGGCGGGGGATGCTAGTTTCAAGCACCGCCTTACTTTTGTTACAGGGAGTCCATATTGCAGCACTGTTGCACAACCGGACCCCAGTAACAAAACCACCCCCCCATGGTTCAAAAACAGGCCCCCACCCTTCCGGCCCACTGGAAAAACACCCAGTGCCTGCTACGGCCAGTCCGGTACTGCATGCCATACTGCAATTGAATGACTCTTTTGGGTCAATTATGAACCTAAACTAGTGTAGCTACGTTCCGAAGTAGCACTCTCCACATTAGCCCTCTCTGAGACCACCATATAGATAAATTTCGCAATGACCTTTCTGAAAAAAACTTCCAGCTCCGGTTTGACACCCCCAGCAACTGTACCCGATGGCTGCCTAGCTGTTGGGAAAGGCTTATTGCTTTAAGTATGCTAGGCTTATCCATTGGTTTTCATTGAAGTTTCACCTTTGATACAGTAATATTTCTCTTAACACAATATTCTTATTTATTTTGTGCATGTTTTCTAAATATTTAGGTTTATAAGAAATATTTATTAATGTATCCTTAAACTACCATATGTAAGTTATGTTGTGCACTTAGATCGGGTGAATGTGAAACATACAATGGGTAATAACTAGTATCTCTGTAAAAATGTAAGAGTACTGTGAGCTTGTGCCTTCTCTTGAACATACTATCAATGGGAAATTCCACCTGCATAAGTACATTAACTAGGTCTGGGGCCCTCTACTCGCTCAAGAAGGTATATGCACTCCGAGCTTAACAGGCACTCGAGATAATATTGCCATAGTAGGAACCTTAACCTTAAAGAAAAGGTACCGACTACCATGAGCTTTCATGCGCACAACACACAAGTACTATGAACCTCCCCCTGTTAAAGAACATACCCATAAGTAGAAATCAACCTGCTCAAGAGCCTACCCATAACAAGAACATCCACCTGCTCAAGAACACACCTATTACAAGAACATTCACCTGTTTCTAAACATACCCACAACAAGAACATCCACCTGCTCAAGACCATGCCTATAACAAAAATATTCGCCTGTTCCCGAACATACAACAAGAAGATCCACCTTCTCAAGAACATCCACCTGCTCAAGACATTACCCACACCAAGAACATCCACCCGCTCAAGAGCATACCCATAACAAGTACATCCACCTGCTCAAGAACATACCTATAACAAGAACATTCACCTGTTCTCGAACATACCCATAACAAGAACCTTCACCTGCTCAGGAACATTCCCCTCGCAAGAACAGAACAAGAACAATGACCTGTTCCAGAACATAACCATAACAGCCACATGCTCAAGAACATACCCATAACAAGAACATCCACTTGTATAAGAATCCTCTTAATAGAGACTTCAAGGTGATCACGAATGCAGCAGTACGGCACTCCACGTTCTGAAGAATTTGCCATTACAGAAGGATTCCCCCTACTGAAGTACGCACCAGCACCATGGACCACCACCTGCTCAAGGATGGTCCAGTATTGAAAGATTCCTCTTCCTCAAAGTTGCACCAGTATTGAGAACATCCCCCACTCAAGAACGCACGGTTGCAGCACCACATAATCATGGGCGTCATTAAAACAACAAAATAGACAAATTAGCTAGTCTAAATCTTTTGTAAAGTGCACAACCTGTGTTGATACGGCACACGCACCATCCCACCCATCCGCATTGGAAAGAGATGCTTATCTTTTTGGAGCTTAAGGTCCCAAATGTGCCACCATTACAAACACGGTTTGATGTCTACTGTTGACCCAAATGTTTTTTTCACAATGCAAAGCTACCTATTCCCTTCGATCAGAAGACCGGCTTAGAATTCTTCCAGTGACCGGGAAAATAATTTACCAAGCCGCCAGTCACTCTGTGGGCTCTGTCTTTCCTTAAGAGTCCTACGGACACCTGCTGATGACATCCTGCAAGTGTTGCATACATCTTGCATACAAGCATCATTGACCCAAAAACAGGACCTCTAACCATGGGTGATCCCCAGAAGCAGGGCATTTATTTTCGTATCTCTAACCTGTTATTTCCAAGCATGTTTATGCAAAGTAACGTCACCTAAGAACTTTGGGAAATTAATTCATTCCTCAGTAACCAACAATCAAGATTTAGATCATCCAGAGGCACTGAGATCAATTTAGTACATATCAAGTGAGAGCTCATATCTCTTAGCATTGGCAAACCTGAAGTCTTAATCATAGGGAAGCGGTTGACTGTGTATACACCACCAGCACATACAAGTGTACATTTTATACAACCCTTCCGTGGGTCTGCACATTCCTCATCAATTGTAGACCACAAACCAGAATGGGAGTAGATCACCGGTAATTGAAATATAATTTGCTGTATGAAGTGAGGTACTTTGCTCTCCATTGTTTACATAATATTATTGTAAAAAGAAATGTTTTTTTTAGATAAAATATAAATTATATTAAATCAAGAAATGTTCCTTTTAGAAGTTTCTTAGTTACCTTTGATTCGCTTAATTTAATTTCATAAAACTTTATTCGGTTTTACAATGTGAAGACCATAAAAGTCACAAAATATACACAACCAATCAAAATATACATTAAAAAGTTTGAATTCACAACCTTGATACAAAAAGAATCACAGGTAAAATATTGCAAATGAAGTAAACCAGTTTCAATACATCAAAAGGAAAGCACACTAAAAAGATACCTAAAAACTATGAGTACCTCCTCCCCCTAGAATAACTAATATTCCAAGCAGGCCCTGGTTCTCACCAGCGAGTTCAGGTAACCTACAATAAAAATGATACAGTCCGGTTTCATTATCTGCAAATATAAAAGTGCTGGGCGAACCTGGTTAAAATTAAGCCTCTTTAGAAGGGGGAGTAAAAAATGTCTCAGAGGTACTTCATAGAAGCTGCAGAAGAACATGAAGTGTAGCAGATCCTGGGGAGACAGATTATTGCAGCCACAGGGTGCTAACACCTGCCCTCTGCTGCTCCTTTTCGGGAAGGCAATTAATAAATGAAAAAAATCAAGACGGAACCTAGACAATAAAAGCCGCTCATATGTGGTCAGTGT
Organism: Lissotriton vulgaris; assembly: GCF_964263255.1. Classification (NCBI taxonomy): domain Eukaryota; kingdom Metazoa; phylum Chordata; class Amphibia; order Caudata; family Salamandridae; genus Lissotriton; species Lissotriton vulgaris. The sequence continues at coordinate 1,739,028,382 of NC_141693.1, forward strand.
TCCCAAGAGGTATGGCTCTGTCAATGGGTGGGTTTTTAAGGTAAAAAAATTTCGGATGCTTGGTTTACATAGTTCCTGTTCATCTCTATCAAATTTCCATGTGCAAATGAATGCTTTTGTAACCAGTTCAACATCCTTTTTTGTTATGGTTGAGGGTTTTAGAAAGAGTTCTGGGCGACCCAGCTCGAAAAGACGACCTTTTATATACTTCAGCCAAGGAATTCTGGACATATGTTCCAAGGACATACAGTCCATTAGGATCTGCTGGGTAAGTTTTAGTTCTTTGTTTGGCCAACACTGAGGTCAGAACACTAAAGGGTGCAAAGCAAGAGTATCGCACAGGAAGGGGGCCCCCAGTTCTTCGTGGGCTATCAGATTCGATAAGCCAGTTGGCATTCCTAGCAGACACTTTAAAAAATTGTTCTCTGCCACCTGTAGCGCATCTGCGGTGGTGTACCCCCAAACTTCACTACCATAACATGCGGTTGACACGTCCTTCGCCTGGTAAATTTTCAGCATGGCTGCAATTGGGCGCTTGCCCATCTTAGCGGCAAAGATGAAAATGGCAGCGGTGATTTGCGTAAGCCCCCCTTTTTCCTTGTGATAAGTGGTCCCCACTTCAGGCGATCATCCAATATGACCCGCAGATTTGAGAAGACTGATGTTGTGGGGACCTTCACAGAACCTACAAAGAAGGAAAGCTTTTTTGTTGCACGGGCCCCTACCTGCATGATATAGGATTTTGCGTTATTGATCGCTAAATCGTGAGACCCCATAAAGTTCAGGAACGCATCTAGTAAGGATTTAAGTCCTCTGGAGGTTCTCGCTATCAGGACCGTCATCTGCATATAGGAGGACGGGGGAGACCCCGGTGACCCACATGCGGAAAATCAGCCCCCGTATATACAAGGGCACTCTCGAGGTCATTAATATATAGGGTGCATAGGAAGGGGGACAAAACACAGCCCTGCCTCACCCCTCTTTCAATTTTAAATTTCCTGGAAACCCGGAGATCCTGTGTGTATCTGATGTTAGTCTTGGTTTCCTGATGCAGGTCCTTTAGAAAGTCCACGATGGGGGCCTCCACCCCATGGCCCTCATGGACTGCCACAGTTTGACTCTGTTTATACAGTCAAACGTGGATGATAGGTCCATGAAGGCCATGTAGATCGTACCTGGGCGGGCCACCGTGTACTTACCAGGGATCAGGTACAGGTGTAAACATTGGGCCAACGTGGACCTCCCTGCTCGAAACCCATATTGGGTATCGGTGATGATATTGCGCACCTCTGCTCAGAGAGATAATCTTTGCAATAGGACCCCTCCTACCACCTTAGTTACAGAGTCGATGAGAGAGATTGGCCAATAACAGTACGTACTGTTTCGGTCCCCCTTTTTAAACACTGGCACAATGGTGGATATGGCCCATGATGCTGGGCTACTATCCCTAGCCGCCGCATTCAGTGCGGCCACCAGGATCAGAGCCCAGAAGGAAGGATCTGATTTATAGAGGTCTGGTGGGATTCCGTCCGGGCCAGGAGCCTTGTTACTGGTTAAGCCCGCAATTCCCGCCTCTACCTCTGATATCTTAAAGACCAATTGGTCAGTATTTCTCGATATAAACATAGATTGAAAGTGGGCCACCCATTCATCTTCCGTGATGTTAGAGCTTATAGTGTTGCTTGTATCATCAGAAAACAGAGGTCTATTAACAATGCCCCAGAACTGTGTACCATTCCTTAGTGTGCTGGACTCAAGCAACTCCCTCCATGCCTCCTCCTTTAGTGTTCTCGATAAAATAGAGAACCTGTTGGCTAGTGTTAGGGTATGAGGCGCGACAGGAGCGAGGTGGGGTCCCCAGTGGTGACTTATCTTAGACAATGGTTTTGAAAGCCCATAGTTGTTGCCTTCAGGGTTTTTGTTAAGCCATCTAGCTTGTAAGGGTTCCCTGTCCTTGTTCCCCATTATGTACCCATGAGGTTCGGCACTATAAAAGAAACCCAGTGGAAGTGCCTGTATTGTGGACCCATAAGTTGAATGACCAACATGACCAACACATCAGACAGGATTCTTTCAGCTATGGAGGCCCTATTAAAGTTATCTATGACACAGTCGCCCTCTCCCAACTTTTTGGAACTGCACACCCTTGCCACTCGACGTACCATAATGATGCTGCATTTCACCCCGGGACCCAGCTGTTAACCAGTGGAGTACCTTGTTCTTTAAATTATTGTAGTCCTCTTTCATATCTGAATGAAGAGGCAGGACATTCCTCAAGATCACTACATAAGGTGTAGATTCTGGGGGAAGATTGATGGTAATATGACTCTGGCAGAACTCACCTGGTGACTCCACGGGACCGTCCGCCTGGCCTGCAGTAGTTTGAGGGTCCCGCCTGTTCGAGGGAGCAATCGGAGACCTGCTGGGGGTCTGTCCTCCCCTTTGGCCATCTATCTCCCCATGTGTTAACTGTGCCACGTGTCGCTGTGTAAACTGCTACACTTCGTGTGATTTGGCAGAATTTTTGAGTGTGCCTGAACCGGGTATGGCTACTGGAGCTAGATCGTTTGAGACCCCACTATTTAAACAAATATCTGGTTGGGCCCCCTCTGCAAGATTTTTCTCAAATGCCATCAACCTGTCCAGAATGGGGCTCAATTTTGTGTTCAACAAGGTGGTCATATTATCTTGGAAGGCCTTGGTAACAGTTGTGTCTAGGTCTATGGCTACCGTTTTGGGCACCGAGGATTTGTTGAAAGACTTAAGGACCAGAGTCAATTTTGGACTTTTTGCTTTACCCCCAAAGGTATGAAGTTTACGTTTTATACTCCCCTGGGCAGTAGGTTGACAGTAAGGGCTTAATTTGAGCCGGAGCTTGCCGGTGCTTAGCCCCGGCACCTAATTATGAGGGCCGGGTCTACAGTCACTCTGCATTAAGTGCACGTGTCCTGCCATCAGTAATTGATTTACGAGTCGTGCGTGGCACTGGCACACACAGAGAGCGTGTGCTGTGCTACTGCTGTGGTGCAGTAAATGCTGTGCTGCTGCCTGTCACTTAGTTTAAGTTACTGACGCGTCCTACTGGTTGTTGACTCGATACATGCAGTAAATTGTAAATACTTACTGTCGGTGACGTGACTGACTCCTCCGATTCGATTCTCAATTTCCTCCTCCTTACTCTCTTTAAGACTTCCGGCCGCGGATCAGGCCCAGTGGGCGGGACACTGCACAGTGTAGTACTTGTTGTTGGGCAGGGCTTTGCTGCAGGGGTTGGGGCTGGGCACGGCAGAGGCAGCGACGCGTGCGCAGATTATGCAAATGAATGCACTCGCATTTTCGCTGCCCGCCCCAGCATACCCGCACCTCTCCTCACCAGCCACTGAGTATCCACTGTAATTACTACTCAACCAACGCATGTTGCCTTTTAAAGTAGCCGGAGTCGGGAGCTGCTTGGAGGAAGGTTGAGGTTGGCATTGGCTACTGCTGCAGTACATTATATCTCTGGACTGCTCAGCAGGCGAGGGCGAGTGAGGCAGGGCCTGGCAGGCCGCAGGCGCCATGACGGTGATTACTGGTTAGTTTTTTTATCATCATTATCTTGATTGGTCTACCGGCGTCTGGTCATGATGGCCTGGGGTAGGCCGGCGGCCGAATCATCATGATTAAATAAATCAAGCTGCGCAAGGTGAGGCAGAGCAGGGCCTGGCAGGCCACAGGCTTTGTTTTTTTTTAATCATAAATGTTGATTGGTGACTGGTTTGATCATGATGGCCTGGGATAGGCGGCGTGGGCCGGCGGCCAAATCATGAATTAAAAATAAATAAAGCTGCCGAGGTGAGGCCTACTGGTTTACTTTTTTATGTTGATGGTCACGTCACTCTGATGATGATCATGAGGATGAGAGGTTGTTTTTGATCCCCTGGTTTGATTATCACGATCATGTTTTGTTGCCAACTTGCCAGTAGTGGGTGCACTGCAGTGGGCACGTAGGTATGTCGTGTACACACTTGTTCTGTCTCTGCAGTAGGCTGTCAGGGGGCGATTCTGATCTCCAAGGATACACGTCCTGGTGGTTAGAAACCAGCATCGAAATTGATGGTAGTCATGGAAAATAGGTGTAAACTCCATTGTCCTCTTCCAGTCTCTATATTGAGTTTTTCTACAATAAGATGTGAGCAGAGTTTAAGGAGGAACTCGATGAAGCTTGCACTGACACCTCCCACCCTGTGCTCCTTACACCGGCCAGCCCGATGACGTGTGGTCGCGAGACGAGTTACATCAAGCCTTCCTTTTCACATATGTGCGCCAAGAAGCCCAACTAAACTCGTGCTTAAAGCAACCCGGCCTGGTGCGCACTGAATGAAGCCCGTTAGCTTCATGGGGGCCAGGAGCACTTCCATACACAAGCAGCAGTGTGCGGAGGGTGGGGGTGCAGTGCGGTGGACATTTGGATGTCACAGCTAAGAGCAAACAAAAGGATGGAGCATTTAGAATGAACTTGAAACTTATGTTTGCTGCACTCAAATCCTGAAGGACTGAGAATATATACTCAGTAACTCACGCTCATTAGTGAATTGGAAGCTGGTAAAGGTCAGAGCCAGGCCTGAAAACAAAGACTTCAACTCAAAGAGCCACAGCAAGCAAGTGATACATACCTTCAGCTCGTCCTGGACTTAACCAAACTGCACTTTGCATTCTGGGGCTAGTAGTTTTGTTTTTAGAATTAAAAGTAACGGAATTACACTCCTAGAATACACCTTGTAACGCGATATTAGATTCAGTAACTAATAAAGCACAACAATGTAGCACTACGGATGTAATTTCTGATATTTACTAAATATTAATTCAGGATTTATACAAAAAATAAATTTCTGGCTCGGCTCATGCTTCGGCTCTCAGATTCCAACTAGGTCGGCTCGGCTCTGGCTTGGCCCTCTACCCATGGATTCTTTGGTTTTCCCACCGCTACTCAGACCCAATGTGAGCATCCACAGGGTGCAAGTAAGACGATGCTCTTGCAAGGGTAAAGCGCCCTCTAGTGGGAGACCCACTGAGAGACCGCTGCCACAGAGAGATTTGACTGAGCTACTCGTACATGCTGGACAGACTGCCTAGGTCTCCCGCGTGCGACCTCTTATTGGGTGAACCACCGCTTGACAACAAACTAGAGAACCTAAATACAAAGGATACATCTGGACATCCTACGCTGTGGCATAGTGGCATGTACAGCTTCCAATCACTCAAAGAATGGAGCTCTGGCATCTCTTGATAACCCAACACCAAGAGGCGACTGAGTCATTGATGTTAACTATATAACATCAACGTGTTCATTCAGCCACTCACTCAACTACTTGTTTATTCAACCTTTTATTAATTAAATCCTTCTTTTGTCCGCATTGCATTTTAATGGCTCTGACATACCCTCATTTCACGAGTCTGGCTCCTGGAAGGCATTGATCCAGTATGATGATCATAAGGGCCAGGTAGGATAGGAAGCGTTCTGAAGAAAGGTATACTCCAAAGAGCAGTCATGGGGACTTTCATTCTTCGCATGCACACCCTACTTGGTTCTAGCTTTACCCCCGCTAAGTCAGCGAAAACAGGCCCTCAAAATTTTTTTTACCAAGTTTTTTTCATTTCCCCACTCAAAGACATCTTCTGCTTCACTGTACTATCTTAAGATGATGCATCTCTTCCTGGCAGGTGATATGTTGCAGAGGGGTTGCTGCAGAGCCCAGGAATGAAATCAAGGAGGCTGGCATGTAGGGAGACTGAAATAATCAAATCCTTTTGTTAACGTTTGGAGGTTATCACCTAAGCTAGACCTTCTGATTACACTTGTAACTGATTTAAAACCTAGCTATGGTAACACACAGTACAGGAGTGCCAGGCTGATACAAGTACCACACAAGCATTGTCCCGCTCCACGCCCAGCTCGCCACACTGATTCAATGTCACTGTTATATTATCCGGGTATCTCACAGGCTTTGAGTTTGTGCTGTGTGAGGGAAGTTTACTTTTCTGCTGCTTGTCTTTTAACTGAAGTACAATGGTCGTTTGAATGTCATTGTTTGGGGCTTCCGCTGCTCTGTGCGGGACAACCCTCTGTGCATGTGAGGAATATCTGCACTTCTGCTGCTGGGCATGCTGTGCCTGGTCTCTCTATGTGATGGAAGCTTGCATTGCTGCTGTACATGCTGTGCCTGGTCTCTCTATGTGATGGAAGCTTGCACTGCTGCAACAGGGTATGCTGTGCCTGGTCTCTCTATGTGATGGAAGCTTGCACTGTTGCAGCAGCGTATGCTGGTCCTGGTCTCTCTATGCGATGAGGGATTGCACTGCTGCAACAGGGTATGCTGGGCCTGGTCTCTCTATGCGATGAGGGCTTGCACTGCTGCTGCATATGCTGTGCCTGGTCTCTCTATGTGATGGAAGCTTGCACTGCTGCAACAGGGTATGCTGTGCCTGGTCTCTCTATGTGATGGAAGCTTGCACTGTTGCAGCAGCGTATGCTGGTCCTGGTCTCTCTATGCGATGAGGGATTGCACTGCTGCGACAGGGTATGCTGGGCCTGGTCTCTCTATGCGATGAGGGCTTGCACTGCTGCTGCATATGCTGTGCCTGGTCTCTCTATGTGATGGAAGCTTGCACTGCTGCAACATGGTATGCTGTGCCTGGTCTCTCTATGTGATGGAAGCTTGCACTGCTGCAGCAGCGTATGCTGGACCTGGTCTCTCTATGCGATTAGGGATTGCACTGCTGCGACAGGGTATGCTGGGCCTGGTCTCTCTATGCGATGAGGGCTTGCACTGCTGCTGCACATGCTGTGCCTGGTCTCTCTATGTGATGGAAGCTTGCACTGCTGCAGCGGGGTATGCTGAGCCTGGTCTCTTTAAGCGATGAGGGCTTGCACTGCTGCTGCACATGCTGGGCCTGGTCTCTCTATGCGATGAGGGCTTGCACTGCTGCTGCAAATGCTGTGCCTGGTCTCTCTATGTGATGGAAGCTTGCACTGCTGCTGCACATGCTGTGCCTGGTGAGTCCCAACTAGCCAGCAGGGACAGTTGAGGATGTGGTTGGAGCAACTAGAGTGAGTGGGTGGAGCCACAGGTGGAAGTGGGTGGAGCTGAGGGAAGTGGGTGTGGCCTCCCCCCAAAATTTGAGCACCTGCACTTCATATTTTACAAATTAAGCACTGACTGGGCTGAAAGAGCGGATGGGCGATCGTGGGATTCGGTATAATAGTACTATCCTTCCCTTTAGGTGGAACAGTGCTACCTCTTCTATCAAATAGAATGACTGGGGAGAGGGGTCTGGCGGGGTCAGAGGGGGAACTAGGAGAGGTGCTTCATTTGCAGATGGTAAACCTTCTGTAACAGAGAATGTTACAGGCGTCCCCTGACAGCTGTCAGAACAGACAGATAGCGATTCAACTAGGGGCATAGTGGATCTAGGTACAGATGGATACAGATAGTTGGAAGGTGATCTAGAGAGGCGTCTATTTACAAGCTCGATCTCTTTTTCGATAACAGCGGCTGCTCTCTGTAAAAAGGAGTCCATTGTGGTCACTGTAGAGGAAGAGCTATCCACTGGTTTGGCTCTGGTGGTCCCTGTCTGAACCTTTCTTCTCCCCATAATATTAGGTGATTTTAATAATACCAATCTTAAACTTAAATTAAAACAGATGTGAACATGAATATAAAAATAAAATAAAGATAAAACAGCATGTTCACAGATAAACAGTGTATCTGAGTCTTGGTGTGCGGCCAACACTTAGTCCAGTAAAAACTTTCTCCCTAACACAAAGTGCCAGTGCCTATAGTAAATGTCCCGACAGTGTCTATATGGTAGGTAATGTAGCCAGCCTACCTCCTTTTCGCAGGCACATGGACTCATTGACCAGCTAACCAAGCTAACCAAGTGTCATGTGCAAGACAGCCAGGGCTTGAAAGATAAAAAGCAAAAAACAGCCAGGGCTTCAAAGATAGCCAAAAGGGATGGCCCAGCCCGGCCTCTGTCAGCCTCTGTCGGTCGTCAATGGCCGTCACAGCATACGTGCCGCTAGGGCCACTAGTAACAGTAGTCCACCCCCACTCACTAATCAGCGGTATGAGCTGTGGGGGCAAGAGGTATGGCGGTCCCAGTTTGGCAGGAAGGCAATCGGCTCCTCAGCGTGGCGTGGCATTGTGTCACAGGCAACACGGCAAGGGGTCCCTGGTCGGTTTGAATTCTCTATTCCTGCAAACCTCCTGAATCACACCAGCCGGTTTAAATTCAATTTCGAATACCCCTTGTAAAGCTTTAGTTGCTTGTATGGTCAAATTTCTGGATCCAGTCCCAGCTCAAGCGCGCTTTTTACGCAAATTGTGAACCTCACACATCTCCAATAAGCAGCAAGAGGCAGCGCCAGTCACCATAGCCAAGTGTTATGTTATAATACATTTGTAGCGCGCACTGTTACTCAAGAGTGTCCTGGCGCGGGGGAGAGCAGAGGTGGGAGCAAGAATCAAATTAGCTGATCAAGCTGAACAGATGTGTCTTGAGCTGCTTCTTAAAGACCTGAAATTCAGTGGTGAATTGGAGATCAGCAGGAAGCGTATTCCATGCCTCTGCAGCTTTGACAGAGATGGACTGGCCCCCAAACGCACTCTGCGGAAGCAAGGAACGGCCATCCGGAGTTGCCCCGCTGAGCGCAGAGGGCGATTTGGCACATTGAAAGCAAAACGCTGCCTAAGATAGGAAGGGCCTTGACCGTGAAGAACCCTATGGGCCAGAGTAATCTCTTTAAACTGCACCCTCTGGGCCACCAGTAACCAGTGTCATTCCCGTAGATACTGCCGGGCGCTGGATCTCGTTGGGGCATTGAAGAGGAGCCTGGCTGCGGCGTTCTGAATAATTTGGAGCCTGCGCAGCAAATAGCCCGGCAACCCCAAGAACAGAGCGTTAGCATAATCCAGCCTAGACAGGATCAGAGCGCGGGTGACCATCTCCTTAGCTGCTCTCTGGAGAAAAGGAAAGATTTTTCTGAGTGTTTTGAGAGTGCCAAAGCAGACCTGGGCCAGCCATTGAAATACTGAGGCTAAACGCGTCTGAGCAGCACCAGTATTCAAGTCAGGGCCACACCAAGTAAAGAGCAGCTGCGTATCATCTGCGTACGCAATCACTTTAGCACCCAGCTCCTCTGCCAGGTAGACTAGCGGAGTCAAATAGATATTGAAAAGGAGTGGGCTTAGGGTGGAGCCCTGTGGTACCCCGGTAGCCAAGTTCCTGATAGAGGAGGCGCAAGAGGCCATACAGACCTTAGGGCCGGTCCATCTCTGTCAAGGCTGCAGAGGCATGGAATACGCTTCCTGCTGATCTCCAAACCAGGATGATGCCTGGTCTTGAAATGGATTAAATCCTTTCTGGATTCTTGATCACAACAGGTCTGTGTAAAAAAAACTGACAGGGATCTAAAAAATATATAAAATGTAATTGTAGTGCTTATATAGCGCACAAATCACCCCCGAAGGGGTCTCAAGGCGCTGTACACATACCGCTGTGGAACCCTTCCTGGCCATTCCCTGTGAAGTGCCCACTCCTGGGCACCCCCAAGGTGAAGCCAGGCATCCTAGCGATGTTGGGGCCGTTGTGGAGATTAAGCAAGCTATTGCCCAAAGTTGCAGAGTGGGACCCATGATTAGAATAGGCACCGAGGCGAGAATTATCAGGTCCAGGGAAATTGAGCCCAAGACCCGCCGAGGTAGGAATTGAACCCTGGTCCGGGCCAGACCCCTGCATCAGGGTCGGCCGCTCTAACCATTGAGCCACACTTCTCCGTCAGTTTTTTTATATGGTCACTGAATCGTAGGTCCTCATTAAACCAGATACCCAGGTTTTTTGCTGGCCCACCTTCGGACAATAGGCAGGGGTAGCCTGGAGGACACACACGGGTTCTGAAGTCATAGGGGAACTGGCCGTAGAGAAGGACCTCCGATTTATCCTCGTTACATTTGAGGGAAGCCTGGGCCAGCCATTGAAATACTGAGGCTAAACACGTCTGAGCAGCACCAGTATTCGAATCGGAGCCACGCCAAGTAAAGAGCAGCTGCATATCATCTGCGTATGCAATCACTTTAGCACCCAGCTCCTCTGCCAGGTAGACTAGCGGAGTCAAATAGATATTGAAAAGGAGTGGGCTTAAAGTGGAGCCCTGTGGTACCCCGGTAGCCAAGTCCCTGACAGAGGAGGCGCAAGAGGCCATACAGACCTGTTGTGATCGAGAATCCAGAGAGGATTTAATTAATTTCCAGACCAGGCCTGAAATCCCAACAGCAGAGAGCCTGTCCAGGAGCCGCTGGTGGGACACCGTGTCGAAGGCGGCAGAGAGGTCAAGTAAGATCGGGGCTGCCCTGCCGCCCCATTGAGACACTTTCTGATAGCCTCCGACATCTCCACTAGAACAGTCTCAGTGCTGTAGGAGGATCTAAATCCTGACTGGGCTGGTGGAGTGCTCCTGATGTTTCCAACAAATGCCTCAAGCTGCCGAAAGACCACTTTCTCACATACTTTGGTGAGTGCAGGAAGGAGAGAGGTGGGCCGATAGATAGCCGGCAGCAGAGGGTCCAATGCAGGTTTCTTTAGGGGGGTGTGGGGGGGGGTAGTTTAGCTTGCTTCCATTGAGCAGGAACGTAGCCAGACCGAAGGGACAAATTAACCATATCCACTACTGCTGGGCAGACTACCTCTGCTACACCAGCTAGGACCCGCGCCGGGTAAGGGTCAGCTGGAGAGCCAGACTTCAGAGACCTCAAGAGGGCCAGCACGTCTGCCTCAGTAGTGGGCAGAAATAAGGAAACCATGGCAGGTCCTGCTGTGCGGTTAGAGGGGGGTTCAGGAGAGGGAGTCTCAGTGGGCCTAGAAGCAGGGCCAACACTCTCCAGAATCTTAGCAATTTTGTCAAGGAAAGAGGAGAGCCCCTTGCACCACTTATTCGATGCAGGTAGTGCGCTTTGTTAAGCAGAGGGGGAAAGGAAGCTCCGGACAATCGCAACGATTTCCTTGCTGTTATTCCGAGCCAACATAATCCTCCAGGCGAAGTAGTCACTCTTCGCCTTTCTAATGGCCATAGGGTCACCTTTGCTCTTGTATAGTAATTCTGATGCCATCAGAGCTCCAACCTCTTACACCCCTGTTTCAGATGCCTGAGATTGGAAGAATCCCACGGTTGCGAGGGAAGAGAGCGTCAGGTGTTACCCAGGTTAGCATTTGAGCAAGCCATAACTTCCTGACTGATCCAGTGGTCATAATTGGCCACTGCCCCCTCTAGATCTGTAGCAGGAGTAGGGTGGGACTGACGCAGAAACGCCAAAAGTGCTGGGAGATTCACCTTCTTGGCTCCTGGCCCGGCCAGAGGGGCAGGGCATCTGCCAGACCTGATGTCTTCCCACGAGAACCTAATCAAGAAGTGGTCAGACCATGTAGTAGGCTCTGGATCAGTGACTGATAAGGGGAAGTTAGAGCAGACCAGGTCAATAAGGTGGCCCCAACGTGGGTAGGGAGTAACACGTGTTGAGTTAGCTGGGCGTGGTTCCGGGCGTCCAGGAGCGCCCTGGACTCAGGAATGGATGGGGTGACCAGATGGATATTAAAATCTCCTAATAGGAGAAATGTAGGGTAGCGTAGGGCGCGTGGGACTATAACGTCCTCTAGTGCTTTAAGAAAAGCTCCAGGTGGGCCCGGTGGGCGATACACCAAAGTCCCACCTAGTGTGAAATGGGGAGAAATGGTGAGGGCAAAGTCGAGGGCTTCTCCCTCCGCCCAGTCTCTGATGACTTCACTAGTGAAGAGCCATGAGTCCCTAAGCACTACCGCTACCCCTCCCTCTGCCGCCCCCCTATCAGCCCTAACAATTTTGTAGCCTCTAGGGATGGAGAGTTCCACAACCGGGGCGCACGACTCATTGAGCCAGGTCTCAGTAATGAACAGGGCATCTAGCATGTCATCTGCTAGCAGTTCAAAAATATCTGCCGCATGCTTGACCATTGAGAGTGCGTTGATAAGCGCTGCCTGAAATCTCAAGTTGCCCGAAGTACGGGTAGCGGGAGGGGGCGCTCAGCAAACAGAAATCACATGCCGGGCAATTCCTGGTACAAAAGGGGGTGGTAATGGACGGAGCGTCTGAACCAATCAAACACTCACACCCAGTCAAAAGATCTGGGTTTAATCCATCACCGTTCTTTAGCCCACTCTGCCACCCCAGTTCAGACATGGCTATATGCAAATCAGTCTGACCCTGTGCCTCATGGGAACAGTCCAGCCCGAACTGCCAAGCCATGCCTTCCCTGGGCAATTCCTGGAGAGACTATCCAGGACAGCCCCATGCCTGATCGCATCACAGCTGGGGTCCCTGACAGCAAGCAAAGCATCCCTCGAGTAGGTGAGCTTTCTGTTGGTAGTACCTGGCACAAATTGGCCAGAGAGCCTGGCGCCGGTTGCTGCCGGGGCGCGGACGGTCGCAGACGGGCTTGCCTTTGGCGCACCAGCGGTGCGCCCGATGCGCGCGTCCGGACAGCCATGTGCAGTAAATAGCTACGCCCCACTCCAAGCTAGACCGCAGCAAACGGCACTACCGGGATCCGGGTCCTCACCAAAGATGGTGCCCGCCCTGCACTCAAACGGCACAGCAGCTACGGTGGACCAGGGCAGGGGAGCACACCTCAGCACAGGTAAGAGATGGAAAAACAACTCGGCTATTCGCAGCTAAAATCAGGCGATGTTAAAAAGATTTTTAAAAATTACTTAAGGAAGGTTAAAAAGAGAATGGCAGTATGACGGGTGACAGAAGAGCTCACACACTTCAGCAAGGCTCGCAGTCTGCTCGCAGTGCTGGCTGAAAGTCAAACAGAGTTCACAGCGCCATGTTTCCAGCCTCCACTCACCAACCCTCCTTTCCCAGTCCGCTTGTGGTACTCTCACAATTCCAGCAGTCCAGCCTGCCACCAGCCTGCACCACCCCTGCGTGCTCCGGGGGTACAGAGGTAAAAGGCTTGGGGCCTCAGCTGGCAGCAAGTGGCGGGGGGGTGAGCCCGAAGCCAAAACCGAGACCAGGAAACCGGAAGCTGAGTCTGAGATCAACACAGCTTGGCTCAGCTCCAAATACAGTGGCATAGGCAAACGTATGGCACCTCGTCAGGGGAGGCAAGGGGTACAGGGAAGCCAAAACCGGACCAAAGCTAAAGCCGCGAGCAGAATTCAGAGTCCTCCCGCGCCCCGCTCGCGTCCTCCTGCTCCTCGTCCTCCAGCTCCCGTCCGCGTCCTCAGTCAGCGCTAAACTACCTTTGATTCAGAATATTGAGCACATATGTCAAATAAAATTCAATCTATGATTTTTAGGTTTCGCCCTGGCCGTAGCACCTGCGAAACAGGTGCTCCGCCCAGGGCGAAACCTTATGTCCTACAGTATAGGGCTTAGTCCCGCCTCTGTCTTCCATTGGCTAGCTCCATAAATGGAGGCTAGCCATTGGAAGACATCGTTGTCAGTCACTTTTTCCCGGTCAGAACGCGAATTGGGGGCGTTTCTGACTCTTTTTTTAAGTCCCGCCCCTTGTTGCCGTGTGTCCCGGGCCGCGCTGTGATTGGCTGCCGGCCCGGGACACCCCCGTGACGTCATTCCCCGGGCCGCGCTGTGATTGGCTGCTGACCCGGACACCCCCGTGACGTCATTCCCCGGGCCGCCCTGTGATTGGCTGCCGGCCCGGGACCTGACTTGTTTAGGACTTGTTAATTTGTATTGCTCGTATTAATGCTGCATGCTAAGGGAAAACCCTGCGTCACTCGGGCCCTGCTGGCAGTATGTGCCTTTCTGGGTCACTAAGAAGAGCCTTATCAGACCAGAGAAACTTCGAAAACTGAGTGAGTATAAATGAGCGCCGGAACTACACGATATAATGAGAAACGCTCGTGTGACCACTTCAGCTTTTAAACGAGAGAGCCCAGCTGTATGTTTGTCAAAGAGATTGTGTTTCCGGAGCCTTGCAGCCAGAACGTTAACCCTCTGTGGTGCCTCGGATCGACTTGCTTTCATAAAGGAGGTGGCTTCACTGTGCGGGAAGCAGCTGCTTGTAGTGTGTGCCTGCTTACACAGATTGGGAGACCCCGCTGCAGTTGCTGACTCCTCGAGCCCAGCTGTGTGTTTGTCAAAGAGATTGTATTTCCAGAGCCTTGCAGCCAGAACGTTTGTAACCCTTTGTGGTGCCTCGGATCGACTTGCTTTCATAAAGGAGGTGGCTTCACTGTGCGGGAAGCGGCTGCTTGTAGTGTGTGCCTGCCTACACAGATGGGGAGACCCCGCTGCAGTTGCTGACTCCTCTGCACGGAGGGAACAGTCTGAGTACTTTTCACTGTGTAACTTCACAGGGAATGAGGTCTCTGCTGTGTGTAACCTCACTGCACACAGAGGAAGGTCTTGGGCTGCTGTGTGCGATACAAGCTAAGAGGAGTTGCGTCGGCAGTGACTTGCCAGCAGAAGAGGGTAGCTCTAATGTGACCACAATTTCTCTTGTTATCTTGGTCTCCTCCATTCTCCCCTGCTTCCTCTCCTTCTTCTTTGTTTCTTTTCCTCTCCACGCTCTCCTTCCACCCTGTTCTCTCTCGAACCACTTCGAGTTCTTCTAGTGCAGTTTGGGATTTCACATCCATTTCCGTTTGGACCCCTCCAACTCTCCCCTTCAGTGGACTACCTGCATAGGGCACAGCACCTGGCCTTTCTATCCTGGTTGGCCTTCCTTAAGGATAGCTGTTTCCTCTCATACCAGGGTCAGCTGATAAGTTTTGTTCCTCCAAAACGGGCTTGAGTGTATGCAGTTAAGAAGTTTATTTATTCATGTTTTTTTTAAAGTGCAATAACCTGAAAGGACAGTTATGTACAACTGTTTTTGAAAACGTTGTTGTTGTGGTTTTATAGTGGAATTTTCATTGTGCTTTTGCTGGTCCCTTGACACCCGCCCCTTGGCGATCTAGGCAAGCACCAGGCATACCTTTGTAATGCTGTTATGTTCTCCCTTTCTCTCTCCTACTTTTTCTCTCTCCTTCTCTTCCTCGCCTCCATTTCCCTCATTTTGTTTTTATCTCAGCCCTCACCTCTTTCTCACGTACGCTTCTTTCACTTTTTTCTTTGCTTTCTCGTCATTTCTTCCTTTCCTTCCTTTAACTCCATTTCTGTCTTCTCGTTTTCCTCTCCATGCACACCGTCTCTCCGTTCTCACTTTCTCTCTACACTCTGTGTCCCGTCGGCCTCTGCCTCAAACTCCTTTTTCACCCCAAAAAATTAATTGACTGCACTGAGACAGTCAGTCCCCAAGTCTAGGCAGCAACTGCCGTCCTATGATTCTTTTCCCACTCAACAGTCTCCACATTCCCGGACTCCACCAGAGCCAACACCTTGTGACTTGAAAGTTCTAAAATAAAGATCACTGCTCCATAGGTTTTTGCTAGTCCAGCCAGTGACTAGTGAATACCAATCTTGTGCTTCAGGTTTTTAAGGCACTTCTTAGCCCAGCAACGGGTTAGTGCCACTGTAGTGTTCCCTGTTTGAAGGTTATTTCTAGTCCATCCAGTGACGAGTAAATACAACTATTTTGCCTCCTCTTTTCAAGGCACTTTTTAGGCCAGCCAGGGTCCAGTATGAAAAAGGCGGGGCTTAGTGACAAATGGCAAGCGCTTGATAAATACTGCTGCCAAAATGACTAGTTTTAAAAACATGAAATACGTTTTAATGAGCTTGCAGATCGAGTGGCAAAATGGTGTTAAAATATTCCACCCAACGTCCACATCGGAAAAAAAATAAAGCAGGTAACACTTAACAGAGATCTAGACCTCACTCATTGTATGTTGTGATAGCTAACAGACTCGGCTGCCTGCGTGGTGACTGTGGTATGGGAAGTGGGGGAGCAGCGGAGCAGCCTGCGTGCTGAAGTCACTCTGCCAGAGGCAGTAGTTTGTGCCTGTGCTGGAGACACTGCTACCTGCGCTGCCAGGCTGCGCCGCTGTCGGGCCGGCGGGTCTGCGCTGTGCGAGGTCAGCTGTTGCACGACTGCGCGTGGCACAGGCGCTCATCCGTTCAATCTTGCTGCGATATACAGGGACGGATGAGACCAACGCACCCCGGCTGCCTCTGTCCGCGAGTGTAAGGCTGAGCATGTCACATCCACCCTGCTGCTGTCAGTGTGTGTATGCGAGACACATTCATGGCACTGCTTTCACTACCGTACACGCATGGCTGTAGAACATGCACCTTCTGATGTCAGCGATGCTGTGTAGGACAGAGCAGGGCACTGCAACCGCTGTCACGGCAACTGTAGTCGCACATAACACTCGCTGCTGCGAGAACAAGTTATTATTACAGTGCCACAGCACACAACGCAGACCAGAAAGTATTTGGTACATTCGCGCAGCATGTGCATTAACCCGCTGGCCTTCCCTCCCAGTTTTAGTCATGGAACATTGCGTTGACAACGAAAGGCATGTTTTTATTTTCCTTATTAGTTTCACACGCATGAAATGCCCGGGTTGTGCCACACAGATTGTGCTGAGATAATGCAAGGCACTGGTGCATGCATTACAAAAGACTAATTGCCCAGACAGCAAAACGTACATTCCTACGGTATGCATTACCGCCTTTCAGTATATTATTACGCCGGGCATGTGGGGTGAGTTCATAATGTATAATCTGACAGGTTATAAAATAACAATGTTTGAAGTGTGTAAATGCCCGCTAAGAATCTGAGTGGTGTACTAGCTATATTGCAAATCTGAGTACAACAGATTACCTTAAAACGGGACTCAACAATTTTTTTTTGTTATGTGGCCCTAATTTGCAGATGTTGGTCTACTGTGCTATATAGCGCCATCGTCTAGACTTGCATTGTGTGTGGAGCTCTGTGTGTGTGTGGGGGGGGGGGCTCTGTGTGTTGTGTGTGAGGGGGGCTCTGTGTGTGTGTGGGGGGTCTGTGTGTGGCTCTGTGTGTATGTGGGGGGGCTCTGTGTGTGTGTGTGTGTGTGTGTGTGTGTGTGGGTGGCTGTGTGTGTGTGTGTGTGATGCTGTGTGTGTGGGGCTGTGTGTGTGTGGGGCTGTGTGTGTCTGTGTGTGGGGGGGCTCTGTGTGTGGGGGGCTCTGTGTGTGTGTGTGGCTCTGTGTGCGTGTGGCTGTGTGTGTGGGTGCAAATGCAATAGGTCTCGCATTTGCGAAAGATTAAGCTATTGACATTGTAAATGGCAATGCCATTTATTTATCTGTTTTCAAAACCAACACATAAATAAACAATTTGGCAATTACAATGCCAATAGCTCTAACTTTGTCAAAGGCGAAACCGTTGCATTGTAAATGCTTGTTTGTATATGGTTTACTGTTTGAAATGTCCTGATATGGAGTTGATGCTTCACTGGTAATCACATGTAAAATAGACCTGTCAAATATGTTTTGATTTTACCAACAATTTTAATTTGCCATCTTGAAATGATCCAAAAGTTTAAATATTAAAATGATATTAAGATACAGTGCTGGGTCAAAAGCTTCCATTGTACTAGTTTCCATGTCATAATGCTGACTAGGACCTTGCAGTTTCTGTTGACTTTCTGGGTGGAGCTCAACTTGGCTCTGTCTGGTACTCACCTAATTGGTGTACAGCAACCGTGGTCTGCTGGGGTGTAAGGTCCAATAAAGATATATAGACAGTATGATAAGTGAACCCCAAATCTCACACCAAGATAGTGCCTTAAATTCAAGCCACCGTAACCCTTTGTAGGAGAGTAGTATCTGCTTCTTATAGTTAACCTCACTTTTTGCTGATATATCACTGTTTTCGACTTAGACTGAGTGGGATCCTGCTACCCAGGACCCCAGTGAAGCTGCTTTCTCCTCTAAATTGATTGCATGTACTTTAGGTACACTCCAGATTGGATACTGGGGTACCCATATCAGACCCTAGTATATGGTACACCATGTACCCAGGGCTTAGGTACCCCAGGTACCTGCAGCATGTATTATGCCACCCCTGAGAGACCATTCAACCTGACACCACATGTGTGCTCCTGCAGCCTGTGGAAGGTGGTGAATGCACCCCCTTACTTAGATATAGGTTACCTATATCTATTCTAATCATTGCACATATAAACCTATCAGTCACCTCTATGGCAGGCCTTATCAATCCTGAAGGCAGGGTGCTGGGTTTTCTGTGAGAGGGTGCCCCTGCATGAGCAGAGCCCCTCTGCAGCCTTCGGAATCTATTATCTGGGATTGCCTGTGATGCAGCCAAGCCATATATACGTAAGTGCATTATAACCTTGCGGTAAATGCTAACTTTAAAACGACTGCTTAGTAACATGTCGTTTTTGTTGTCAAACACCTTGAAATCATACCTCCACACCAGTAACTGGTGTGGGAGGTATAATTCCTCCCCTGTAGAACCACTACTATGCCAGCTGGTGCCTGCTTTCTTGACCTGGGCAGCACAAAATGTATGCTGCCAGCCACAGACATGTGCAGGGAAAGGTTGGACAATAGGTTTCCTGTCACAGGGAGGTGTGAACACCTTCCAGACAGGCTTTAGTGTATTGGGGCTGGGTGGGTGCACTCTGAGAGTGCCTGAAAGTCTGCACTGGAGGCACATTTGGTGTCCCTTTGCATAGTCCAGCTCAAACCGGTTGCAGGAGCCGTTTGCTCCTGCTCTGGCACGAAACATAGACAAAGGACATGGGTGTAACCACCACTCTGTCCTGTCTCTCTCCTAGGAGTATTCCCATAGTTTGGCCAACCCCTTCCTTGGGTATAAAGTAGGAACCCTGACTACAGGACTTTAGATTTTACCTGGACTAAACTCTGCAAGCAGAAATCAAGTACTTCGACAATCTACACTACGCTGGATGACTGAAGAATTTCCCTTGGAGAAAAGGAGTTACTCCCCTGCAAGGCAGGCACCTTTAATGCAACTGACTGGTCTGCATCTCCTGAGGACACAGGAGGTGCGTTCCTGAGCGTCCCTGAGGTTGATCTGCCCTCTCAGCAATTCTGAGACCAGTATCCCTCGTGGGGGCCGTGCAACTGAAACCCATGTGCACTGTGTGCTTTTGCAGCAGCATATGCTTTTTGACGATCCATGAGGCTGTGCTTTGGGCTACGTGTAATCCTGACCCGAGCAGTAATTGCACTGAAGATTTCCAGCCTACACTCCACGAGTCTTCCGTGCGCTGGTATTTGCTGATTCAGCGCGAGGTCCCTTTGTGATCCCTGGTCCGTTGGCCTGTGGGTTCCCGTGAAGGTAACTTTGATTTCTCTTGGGCTTCCCCTGGTTGCTCCAGTCATGCCCGGACTCCCCATAGCTTGGAGAGTCTACAGGACCTTGCTGGCCTTCACTGTGACTGGTTCCTTTGCCAGCGTAGGTTGCATTTGCCAAGGCCTGTTGGTGTTCAATCCGGACACTGACCCCTCAGCACCCTTCGTGGGACAGCTCACCTCTGGACTTTGGTTGTCCTCAACGTCTCCTGGTCCCCGCTCCTTGTCCCGGTGTCTGCAGAGTCAAGCATCCTGTCATCTCACCTGAAGCACCCAAAATCAGTGGGCATTCGTTTACAGAGCCCCTGGTCAGTTTGAAGTGACCCAGACTCTGTCCCCTCTGCTTACAGGTTCTTCTCAACTCGGATCCAGGCTTGGATTCCACTGGACACTTTTCATCTTCCCGTCAGCAGCATTTCTTTGAGTCACGCCATTGAAACTGACGAAGGTTTCCGACACCACTTGTCCCCTATGCACCCGGCTCCCCTGGGATAGGCAACACAGGTACTCACAAGGGTAGGGTTAGGCGGATAGGGTTGACAGTGGCAGTGTCGCCCGTTCTGCTTGAGGACAACAGCTTGCATCAGCTCAGGTACTCAGTTACGAGCTTTTAACTTAACTGCCTGTAATCAGGAACACGGAAGAATAATTTTAAAGAACGTCATTGGTTTTAAACCACTCGATTTTAAACCACTCGTTTCTGCCTCACATTGTAATACCTGCCTGCATGTTAATTAGTGTATTGGGGGTGATTTAGAAAACTTACCAATACTGGGAAGTCAGCGCTCGATGCTGTAGCCTGCCCGCCCTGGTCCGACTCGGCAATTATTGCCGTTGAGCGGAGGGCGGACAGGTAAGAGCCTGACGAACTACCTCATTTCCGCCAGCCCTTCGGTTAGCGGTCTAGCCTCACACAAGGAGGGGCTATTTAGGCAGCGAGGAGCTGCGCGCTGATTGCGGATAGGGTTGACAGTGGCAGTGTCGCCCGTTCTGCTTGAGGACAACAGCTTGCATCAGCTCAGGTACTCAGTTACGAGCTTTTAACTTAACTGCCTGTAATCAGGAACACGGAAGAATAATTTTAAAGAACGTCATTGGTTTTAAACCACTCGATTTTAAACCACTCGTTTCTGCCTCACATTGTAATACCTGCCTGCATGTTAATTAGTGTATTGGGGGTGATTTAGAATACTTACCAATACTGGGAAGTCAGCGCTCGATGCTGTAGCCTGCCCGCCCTGGTCCGACTCGGCAATTATTGCCGTTGAGCCGAGGGCGGACAGGTAAGAGCCTGACGAACTACCTCACTTCCACCAGCCCTTCGGTTAGCGGTCTAGCCTCACACAAGGAGGGGCTATTTAGCCCCCTCGTCGCCTGAGCGCGCAGCGGTCGCGCGCAGGGGAGCGCCGGAGGACGCGCCGGAGACAAGCCAGAGAGAAGCCCGTCTGTGCCCGTCCGGGCCCGGACGGGACCAGGGGCTGGAGACTATGGCTGTCCCAACTACCAACATGCGTACCCCTGTTACTGGCCAACTAACATACTCATCACAGGTACTATGGGATCTACGTCCCAGTATAGGTTCCACATGCGATGTTACTTTCCTTTCTAATCTTGAGGGCCCTTTTACATGCTCTGACTGTCATACACATTTTGGCCTCGAGGCAGGGGATAATATTCCTTTGTGAGTCCCTACCAAACCATTATGCTCTACACATAAAACCGACCCCATAAAAACTACCAAGGATCCCATCCCCATAGGAAGCAAACATCTACTATGCAATGTGCGCTCACTACCAAAGCATGCATCACAGGTGTGGGACCTGATATCTACAGAAAAGCCTGATCTCTGCTTTTTAACAGAGACCTGGCTCAAGCCTCATTCAATCTCAGCTATCACTCTGGGCATTCCGATAGGTTATAAGGTCTCTAGACTGGATCGTCCACAAAAAATAGGTGGTGGAGTAGCCATTGTTTACAGGGAGGAACTAACTGTCACAATATTGGAGGAAATCAGCACCCCTCTGATGGAACTAATGATTTTTAAACTCTGCTCCACCTCCGGGGAGAACAGAAGGGGCGCGGTTGTATATCGACCCCCAGGCTCAAGTGTGGATTTTTCGATCTCACTTATGGAGGTTCTTGCGCCGTTTATTTTAAATGACCAGAACTTCTTATTAGTGGGGGACTTCAATTTCCACAGTGAATTAGAGACATGCTTGGAGGCCAGAACACTTCTTATGGACATGGAACACATAGGTCTTAAAAAGATGAATCAGGGACCCACACATGAAGCAGGTCACACGTTGGATCTGGTATTCTCCAACTCATCTTTATATATGTGTACTCCCTCCACTCAAGTAGAATGGACAGATCATTTTATTTTAAAATTCTACACTAAGCCCATGGGTAAATCTAATGCAACGTCCACTTTAGCCACCAAGAGAAGACCTTGGCACAAACTAACACAGGACACTTTCCGAGAAGCCTATCAAGCTCCTATGATCAATGAGCAAGAGGGAATGATGTCAAATGAGCTCAATCGGTTTGTACATGCTGTCAATGAAGCAATTGATGGCGTTATTCCGTTGAAAGTGTATAAACCCCGTCAAGCAGCCAGACAAGAAGTCTGGTACTCCGAAGACCTGAGACATATGAAACAAAAGTCCAAAAAGCTGGAAAAAGTGTGGAGACAATCCCGGAGTCAGGAGGACAAACAATGTTATTTAACATCCCTTAGATCTTACCATAAAGCTATAAGGATGGCCCGTAAAAGTCACATTGTTATGCAACTTGCAGAGGCTGGGAAGGACTCTAAAGTTCTTTTTCAAATCCTGCAAACTTTCACCAAGCCTGTAGCATGCGAGACGGTGGAGGTTGCTTCACAAGAACTATGTGATGGAATCTCACACTTTTTCATGAACAAAATTGATTCTATTTATGCAAAGATACTGGCCACTAAATCGACTAAAGTAGCCGATCCTAATACCCCCTCTCATAATAGCCCGCAGCGGGACACACAGGCCAATCATTAAAAAAACTTTCCCCCTATTTCCTTAGAGGAAGTTATCGCCCTTACAAAAATGATTAAGAGCGGCAGTCCGCAGGACATCGTTCCTGCCCGTATCATGCCCATGTTGGTTGAAACTCTTGGTCCTGGCATCCAGAAATTAATTAATCTATCGTTAAGTACGGGAGAAGTTCCGAGAGACTGGAAACGGGCGCTGGTAAGACCGTTAAGGAAAAATACCACCATTCCTTGGACGGATCTTACCAACCTACGCCCCATCTCTCTCCTCCCTTTTATGGGCAAAATGATAGAGAAATATGTTAACAGGCATCTGTCCAGGTTCGTTGAGGACACACATGGCCTGGACCCCTCTCAATCGGGCTTCAGGCCAAGCCATAGCACCGAGACCACCTTACTGTCAGTCGCAGACGATCTACATATGTACCAGGATGGGGGCTACTCCGTCATCCTGGTTCTATTGGATCTGTCTGCGGCGTTTGACACCGTGTCACATGACATCATGACTACCAGACTTGTGAAAATCGGTCTGGAAGGTGGAGCTCTGGCATGGTTAAGGAGTTTTCTGACTGACCGCACCCAGACAGTCATCCTGGGTCCCCACCGGTCAGAGGAGTTGGAGATCTCAAAGGGGGTGCCACAGGGGTCGTGCTTAAGCCCGACCCTGTTTAATATCTATGTGGCCCCCCTGGCAAACATCATGAGATCTCATGGGTTCATCCCTATGTCATACGCGGATGACACCCAACTCCTCTTCCCGTTCAAACATCTCACAGAGACGGTCAGGAACTCTTTCTCCTCGGGGATGAAGGCAGTGGCCCACTGGATGGCATCTAACTTCCTGCAATGTAACGTTGCAAAAACGGAAGTGATGCTGTTCGGTGAGGCAAAGCTCCTATGGTCCCCAGACTGGTGGCCGCAAGATCTAGGCCCAGTCCCAGAGCCAAAGCAGGTGGTAAAAAACCTCGGCGTGCGCCTGGATCAGGAGCTCTCCCTGAAACAATACAGCAACCAAGTGGTGAGCTCATGCTTCCATGTGATCGCCATGCTGAGGAAAGTCTTCCCTATGCTCCCTGACTCAACTAGGAGAACATTAGTGCAGGCCCTAATACTGAGTCGTCTGGACTACTGCAACGGGATGCTCCTATCAGCAAATGAGGGAGTTATTGCGAGATTGCAAGTAGTCCAGAACACTGCGGCCCGTCTTGTACTAAATCAGCCCCCCCCCGCACACCATCGAAGCCTCTTTTGAACACCTTACATTGGCTACCCATTAAACAAAGGGTGCAGTACAAGATTGGATGTACTATACATAAGAGCCTCCAGAACAGAGGGCCCGAGTATCTAAACAGCAGATTCTCCCTCTATAAACCTGTACGGTCCCTGAGATCTAGTGATCAAGCCTTACTACAGGTCCCAAGAGCTAGAAAGACCAGGCAAGGTGGAAGGGCGCTATCCATAGCCGGACCAAGGTTGTGGAACAGCTTCCCTCTCTCTTTGAGACTCTGCCAGGACTATCTCCCGTTCAGAAAACAGTTAAAAACCTTCCTATTCTCCAACTAGTGATATCTGTGTACCTACTGCCACAAGCTGAAAAGGTTTTCAAGGCGCGGAGATACTCCTTCGGGAGGTGATCCTAGCGCGGTATAAACCCGTAAATAAATAAATAAATAAATAAAGGGTAATGACCTTAGAACCTTCTGTGATCAAAAGGGTTTGCTTGAAGTCCTCTCCGAAGTGTCCTTAAACTGTAGTTTTCAAACCGTGACTTTCCCATAGAGTTGTATGGAACTTGTGCCTGTGTTCTCACACTGTACCTGTCCTCCGTGGGTCTGTTGTGTCACTACTTTTGGTGGTACCTTGGGGTCCCAGTGATTCTACGTGCTCTAGTCACTATGTCTAGTCAAATCGTTGTTGTTACACCACTTTCTTAGTATATGGTTCGGTCTCCCCCTGGAGCCCACTGTGTATTGTTCTATTTACTGTTGTTCTTGTGATTAAATATTGTGTGCCTTGTGCTCTAATCTCGTTTAGAGGTTAGTAGAGAGTGTTTAGTAATAAATACATATATTTTATATATCTCGTGTGTGGTTCTCGTTTCATTTGGTTATTCAGGAGGTTCTAATCTGGTAAAACAAGCTGCTTTACATTCCTTCTAGACTTAGCCTGAAGGCTGCTCTCCACAACTACCACTAGGACAGCTTTCTTTAAAGGATGTTTTTAACCTAATCATCAATAAGGGTTGTTTGAACTAGTGCAAGCTCCCCACTTAAATTAGTGGACAGCATATTCCAGGCCAACTTCTCACACCCTTCAGCTCACCCAATTGCAAAACTGCCCAACCTAAAAAACCTTCTGGTGAATTGGCCAGTAATACCTACAAATCCTTGTCACATGGGATATAACAACACAAAGCTTTAGAAGAAGGACCTCCAGTTTTCTCATGAAGTTGAATTAAAAAAGGAGAAGTACAGAGGCAAAGCCTCCAGTTCATATGGAAAATGTGAGAAGGCAAAGCCATCAGAATGCAAGGCACCACCTCTGGATTGCGCTGAACCCTCCAATAACATCGTCCTTCCCTCACACCTCCTTTAAAAAGACAATCTGAGGAACCAGAATTCGATTTGGGCCTAGTAAAACATGTAGTTACTTTTAGTAATTAGTGTGATGTATCTAGTAGGCTAATGTAGGGACGCAAACACTAATACGCACACAATATGTAATAAATTAGGCATTAGTATAAACTATGTTACGCCTTTATTGCACCTAATCATAGGCTGTACCGCTTTACTTGACCAGCGCCATTTTGTGGCCTGGTCCTCTCACAGCATTAATGCTAAACTATTATTGCATTTAGCTGAGGCCGTTCTCCTGAGAAATAGTACCACTGTAGCTAACTGCTGCTTCTGCATGTTAGGCCTGTCAAGGTTGTAGGTGGGGGTAGGCTGGATAAGCACATTCCAAGGGGTGCTGTGTGGACTCTCTCAGAGTTAGCAGAAGGGGGTCACCCTCACGACCTTGCTATAACGAGCTGGGCTAAACTGAGAGCGCTTTGTCTCCCATATATGGTCTTTCCCCTGCACCAACCTGTACCAACTTGTATTTTTCCTTCTTAGGTAACGGTTTCGAAATGTAACAGTATATATGTGATCTGCTGATAATGTGCTAGCAGTCTTCTTGGCCGACCTTGTGGGGTTAGGTCGCAAGGAGCTCCTCTGGCAGAGTTTGTTTGTTATAATAAACGATTGGACCTTCTACACTGCCAACTGACTGATTATTGGTAATTGGTATTGGTATTGGGGCTGTTTGTAAGTATGGCTCTATTTGGGTTGTAATATATCTTTCGGTACTTCAAATCAAGCAGACTTTATTCGATGAAGCTTTTCTCCAGCAGGCTGTGGATGCATTGCTAAATAAAACTAAGACACAGCATCTTACGAGCGCACGCCTCACTGGATACGAATTGATGCTATTTGCCCCACACATTACGATTACGCGATGTGCCACGTTAAACCCGGCCACATTGCTGCCACTCCCTTCGAGCGAAACTGCAAATGATGTACACGATTGCCTATTCCGAACTGAAGAAGAAACGAAGGCCAGGATTGACCTCACAGACATTCCTCTATCTGACCCTGAGGGGGAGTTATATGTGGATGGGTCCTGTTTCAAGTTAGCAGTGGAAGAACAACAGCTGCATATACAATCACCACCTTGAAAACAGTAGTTGTAACATCTCGAGTACCCCATCGAACAGTGCAGGCTGCTGAATTAGTGGCATTATTATGACCTGTGAATTAAGCGAGGGGCTCGAGGTTAACATCTACACAGAAAGCCAGTACGCCTTTGGCGTGGCCCATAGCTTTGGGCGGCTGTGGAGGGAGCGGGGTTTCCCCACCTTGCGTGGTCAGAAAATACAGAATGGTCCCCTGGTGTTACGATTACTGGATGCCCTAACTTTGCCCAAAAAGCTAGCCATCATAAAATGTAGCACCCAAAAGGCGGTGGTGGATGAAGTGGGCAAGGGGAATGCTTTTGCAGATCAGATTGCCAAGCAAACAGCTCAGTCTACAATATCGACTAAGTTTGTAATGTCTTCTGCAAGATGGGTGGAGGAATCCTACTTGTTTGATAATACTATAGAAAGTTTGAAAGAACTACAGAAGGAAGCCACTCCGGCCGAATTAGAGCGATGGGAGAAGGAAGTGGGGAGATTGGATGAGAATAACTGTTGGGTAGACTTGACAGAAAAGCAAAGATGGCTGTTGCCCAATGCGTTGGTACAAGCCGTTGCAACTATGGCCCACGGTTCAGCCCACATTGGAGCTAAAGGAATTATTGCCTTGTTAGACCCAGTATGGAATAACCCGAACATACAAAGGACGGCTGTCTGTTTGGTCCAATACTGTATGGTCTGTTTGCAACACAATCCGGGGAAGGCAGAAAGTGTTTTGAGTGGAAGTCCCCCCGACATTACCATTTGAAGTACTCCAGATGGATTATATCCACATGGAGCGCGTCAACAACTTGAAATACGTTTTAGTGGTGGTTTGTGCCTTCAATAAATGGGTTGAGGCCTACCCAACTAAAGACAACACTGCTTTGGCCACAGCAAAGGCCCTTATCAAGGAATTTATACCTAGGTTTGGTTTGCCCCGTTTGATTTGGTCGGACAATGGGGGGCACTTCCATGGGGCCCTTGTAAGACACATCTGTAATGGATTACAAATACGACAGAAATTCCATGCAGCCCGACACCCCCAGTCAGCAGGGCTCGTGGAAAAGTATAATGGGATCTTAAAGCTGAATATGGCAAAAATTCAAGAGAGTACTGGTTTAAAATGGCCCGACACCCTACCCCTCATGTCATTAAGAGTCACCCCTCATTCGCGCTCTGGTCTCTCTCCCTATGAGATTATGTTTGGGCGGCCAGCTAACATATGGGGGGTACCTAGGCCACGGTCCTTTTCTGATGTTGAATATCCTATGTTGATGGATTACCTGTATACGTTGACTAAAGACCTCCGTTCTATTCATCAGCAGGTAGCATCTGCACTGCAGCCTCCGCCAGAGGGCCCCGGACATCGATTGGAACCTGGCCAGTGGGTACTGGTCAAGAAGTTCGAGCGGTACACCAGCCTGGCCCGAGGTGGTCCGAACCACACCAAGTCCTGCTCGCGACACGGACAGCTGTAAAAGTGGATGGGAGGAAGCATTGGATACATGCCTCCCATCTGAAACGGCTGCCACTCCCGCTTCCCTATGAACAGCATCGAGCGGGGGGTATTTTGACCCAGGAAACAGAGAGCCACTGCGCTTGTGCCTTTTTCCGACGCCTGTGAAGTAGAGAAAAGACAAGAAGAAGAAGGAGTGACGGGATCGGGCGAACCGGTCTCAGCTGAATCCGCAACTGCCCTTAATCCTGCCATTGATATCCCAGTGAGCAGAAGCTCTGATGAAGGAAAGGTACCTTCTTTGCTATTTTCTGATCAGGAAGCTCCGGGTCATGTGCGATACAACCTACGGCCAAGAAAACATCACGGGGCCTCAGACACCAATGTCAGGAGATATGGAAAGACTTGAATAGAAAGGGTTTGCTAGATTTCGAGTCTGAGGTACTGAGCGAGACACTGAACTGAACCCGTTGAGAGCTGGAACTTTGTTGTTGTGCTCTGTTCAGAAAGAAAGACTGACACATGTGTACGGCCAGGTTGTACATCGGATTCTTTGACAACGACGTTTGTTTTCTTGAGATGAACGATAGGAGTCTGCCTGTGAGACTCTGACGGACACAGGGAGAAGAACCCTCTGGCAGGACGGACTGCTAAGCCTGAGTTTAGTTTTGGACTTTTAGTTAGGAATGTACCCTTTTGGTCGTATTGTACCTGAAGAAGAGCGTCTCATTGAACCACAATATTTACCATTTTATGAGCCAATGTTTTCTACTTGGACCATGCGTGTAAAAGTAGCTTTTGTGTTAGTAATAGCAGTCATATTAGCTGTTTTTATGAGTATATTCATATATTTAGAGTATAAGTATCCTATGCAAGCTATGATGCCCTCTACCATTGCCCCGCCCAAACACTTCATGTTCACCTTAGCGCCCCATAAAGGAAGACACCGCAAGACTTATGCGAAGAATGTATTTGTAGAAATGCTCCACCAAACCCATAGTACGACCAACATGACCGATTGTTGGGTTTGTGGGCTCTTGCCATCAGTCATGCATAAACACAACTTGTTTCTCTCATTGCCCTTGTCCTACTTAGGTAGCTGGGAAGCATGGTTTCAAATGTCTCTGCTATGTATAACCACTATGTGGAAAACCCCAAGCAATATACTGAAAAGGACTGTGGAATGATTTTAGCCTACATTGAAACACACCAGGGATTCGATCCAGCAGAAAATGGGGGAGAGAAGTCATTGGACCCAGAGGCCTGTATGAATTTGTACACGGATAATGAAAATAGTACTTGAATTTGAATTTAAAAACATTTATTCAGCGCACTGTTACCCAGCGGTTTCATGGCGCTATGTGTGTTGCAGTGGACGGCAGCAGCAGGAAGAGGTTAGGCCGTGTAAGCTTGCGTGAATAGGAAGGTTTTGAGATCCTTCTGAAACTGAAGGTAGGAAGGTGATGTGCGGAGGGCAGCAGGAAGGGAATTCCAGAAAGCTGGAGCAAGAACAGCGAACCTTGCTCCACCAGCCTTCTGTTTTTTAAAGCGGGGGGTAGCTAGAAGGGCCAAATGAGTGGAGCAAAGCTCTCTGCCTGGAAGATAGGGCTTGATAGCAGAGCATATGAACTCGGGGGCAGTGCCCGACCTGGCCTGGTAGGTGAGGCAGCCAAGTTTGAAAAGGGCGCGCTCTCTCACCGGAAGCCAATGTAGTGCTTTGAGCAGTGGAGTGGCCCGATGGTATTTAGGTAGGCCGTGAATCAGGCGGGCAGCCTGGTTCTGTACCAGCTGCAAACGGTGGATCACATAGGCGGGTGCCCCATTGTAGATTATGTTGCCATAATCAATGCGAGATAGTACCATGGCCAGCACGAGGATTTTTAGAGCAGAGGGGGAAAAGAAACGGGTGACTTTCCTAATTATTCTGAGGGGGAAAAAACAAGAAGAGACCACTGAACCGACTTGTGAATGAACAGAGAGTTGTGAGTTTAAGAGGATCCCAAGGGTTTTAACTTTAGGTACAGGGAGTGGAGGGGCACCAAGTGACGGGGGCCAAAAAGAGGGGGACCACGGACTGCAACCACCTCCGGTCAAGACCAGCTCGGTCTTGTCCGGGTTGAGTTTGAGGTGGTTGCAGTTCATCCAGTCCTGAATGAACGTCATAACTGTCTGGACATTCTGGGCGGATGAAGATGAGTGGGAAAGGTTGAAAATTAGCTGGAGGTCATCGGCGTAATTGAACACCGTAACCTCCAGTGCTGTAACATAAAAATAAGGGGGTAAATGTATAAATTAAAGAAAAGAGGGGAAAGTGATGAGCCCTGGGGGCTTGGTTAAAAGATGAACTTTATGATTTTGCTAATTTTAATCATTCACAGTATTTTCAACATTTTGTCGCCAAAAATGTCACTAGTGAGCGCATTGTGCCCGTTCCTATTCTGAATACCTCCTCCGATTTCTGTGTACAAGGAATGGGGCATGTGCAAGTTGGAAACAGCGTCTGCAATTATACTTACAGAATGAAAATATTCAGTAGCCCTCCACTGTTGACACCACCTAATGTGTATTTTGTCTGCAGGGAAAAAGCTTATACTTGGTTACCACGAGT
This sequence comes from Lissotriton vulgaris, assembly GCF_964263255.1. NCBI lineage: Eukaryota > Metazoa > Chordata > Amphibia > Caudata > Salamandridae > Lissotriton > Lissotriton vulgaris. The sequence goes on from NC_141693.1 coordinate 1,739,058,498, forward strand.
TTGGCAGGGCAGTGCTATTTGTCCTTCTTGTATCCCCCTGTCTACATAGCACCATCTGACTATCATAGAACACATCAACTCTATCGCACCAAAGTAGTCTCCACTAGACAGCAAAGGCAGCTTGAAATGACGGAGATTGATCAGACTGATACCTCCTTGCAACAGTTCACAGACTTTAGTAAAGGATTGGTCCCTTTCTGGGGGCCAATATTAAATAGTAGAGAAATAAGACGATTGTCCAGAATAGTAGAGAATGTCAATAATATCACCACTGATATCATGACCAATATTATGGTAGAGCTTCAGGCCACGAGACTCGTTTAGCTCCAGAACCGGATGGTTCTTGACGTCATCCTGGCTGATCGAGGAGGAGCATGCCGGGTGATCGGCAGCTCCTGCTGTGTGTATATTCCAGACTCTGCCCCCACAGTTCATTTAGCTATCCAAAAGTTGCATAGCATTGCGGCTGAAATGCACACTGAAAATGGGTCCTGGTCACTCTCTAGCTGGTTCTGGGGGCTTCTGGCAACCTGGGGTTGGAAATTACTGATGATAGTAGCTGGAGCAGCCGGTATTATCTTCACCTGTTGCCTCTGTATGCAATGTGGTCCAGCTTGTTGTTCTTATTGTGCCACCAAAATGACAGCCATGTTTGTCCCTTCCCCTGTCCCTACTAAGATTCAGATGCTCCAGCAGGAGATTCGTGAGTTAATGGCCATTGTTGAGGAAGTCTTCAAGGATTAGTACTTCCAATTTTAGTTAGCTACATCACACTAAAAGGAGGGTTTGAGGAACCAGAATTCGATTTGGGCCTAGTAAAACATGTAGTTTCTTTTAGTAATTAGCGTGATGTATCTAGTAGGCTAATGTAGGGACGCAAACACTAATACGCAAACAATATATAATAATTTAGGCATTAGTATACACTATGTTACACCTTTATTGCACCTAATCATAGGCAGTACCGCTTGACTTGACCAGCGCCATTTTGTGGCCTGGTCCTCTCACAGCATTAATGCTAAACTATCATTGCATTTAGCTGAGGCCGTTCTCCTGAGATATAGTACCACTGTAGCTAACTGCTGCTTCTGCACGTTAGGCCTGTCAAGGTTGTAGGTGGGGGTAGGCTGAATAAGCACATTCCAAGGGGTGCTGTGCGGACTCTCTCGGAGTTAGCAGAAGGGAGTCACCCTCACGACCTTGCTATAATGAGCTGGGCTAAACTGAGAGCGCTTTGTCTCCCATAGATGGTCTTTCCCCTGCACCAACCTGTACCAACTTGTATTGTTCCTTCTTAGGTAACGGTTTTGAAATGTAACAGTATACATGTGATCTGTTGATAATGTGCCAGCAGTCTTCTTGGCGGACCTCGTGGGGTTAGGTCGCAAGGAGCTCCTCTGGCAGAGTTTGTTTGTTATAATAAACTATTGGACCTTCTACACTGCCAACTGACTGATTATTGGTAATTGGTATTGGGGCTGTTTGTAAGTATGGCTCTATTTGAGTTGTAATATATTTTTCGGTACTTCAACTCAAGCAGACTTTCTTCAAGGAAGCTTTTCTCCAGCAGTCGGTACTAGCTGTGATCCCTTCTCTTACTCTTAAAAAGGAACTGTACCCTTCTTTTCAGCATTGGGAGCCATGTTCGACCTGGAACTAATGTCAACTGATAGTAGACAGACGTGGCTTTGGGACCTTCTTTTTAACCCCTTCGCAGCGGGGGTAATTTCCCCGCTGTGCTGGGGGGCGCGCACAGCTCGTCATGACCCCACCCGTTCCCGTGGAACGTTCAGCACAACAGGGGTATTATCGCCGCGTGTGAGCGTTCCGCGGCTCATGACGAGCTGAGCTCGTCATGAGCACCGGAGTACCGTGCCTGGATGGAGTTAACGTGTTTTTATTTGCATTTAACTCATAAACATTCCAACCTCATCAGCCAGTACAAGTTCCACAATGTATTATAGCATAAGCATGCAAAATAAAGGGTGTGTGACTGACCATTTCCTGCAGAGGACTCAATGTATGTGCCTGTGAAAGTGCTCTGGGACGCCAGGTGTATAAGTGAGCCGGGACAACGTGTGTGTCTCCTGTGGCTTTGGTTACCTTTTGTACTACGCACTTCTCTTGTAACCTTCTGCTCAATCTTCCCCCTCTGTAGTGATCTCAAGGTGAGGTGGACTTTCTGCTTAAATTAATAATATATCTGTTCTTGATATTCTTGTTTTCATTTACAGGAGCTGTTTGATCTTCCAAATTGAAATTGGTTTGCACGTTGGTCTCTTCATGTTGTAACAGGTGTCTCTGCTGTCCTAAGGATTATAACACGTTGACCTATAGCATATAACTGCAGGTACAACAGGTGTCTCTGCTGTTATTAGGTCTATAATGTCTGGTAGCCTGCAATCGCCGTATAAAAGCCTGTCTCTAATTTCATTATTACAGTTGTTTAATGAGGGCCCTGATCACCTGTAAGAAGACATGACATAGCTGTCGCACTGTAATAAGTTACACAAGTTGAGCTGTGGCGTCTTAATGCCACTGTCCGAATCAGGAACCAAGGTGAAAGGCAAGATGCAGTTTAAACAACAACTACTAGAAATGGATTTTCCTTCTGTGTTTTTTTAATGCATTAAATAGACGATGAGGTCAGACAGAGCCTGGCCATTTCATTAGTCAATAGTCAGCCCACAAGGATGGTGTCACGCTGAGGTCTCATACAGGCACATCTATAGCGCTTTCTCGTGAAGAGGGACTTGAATGTGTTGATGAAGATTGAGGGAAGACACTAAGTCGCAATAATGTGCAACCCAAGGGCCTTCTTTATTGTAATCCACCTATAAATCAACATCAACTAGTGCCAGGCAGTGAGCGCAGGTGGGGTGGGTCATGCTAATCAGCTCCTTGTGAAACAGCAGGACACCAAGGCTCGTGCTAATTAGTTCAAATAGTTTCATATAAAAGAGCAAAACACAGGGCCTTATTTATGGGTTTTGCCACTGGGCAGCACTGCAAGGAATCTTGTTACGCTGCCCTGCTTCAAAAGAAACGGTCAGGAATGCGCTGTATTTATGAGATACTACACATTCCTGTCCTTTCCCTCTGTGCTGGTGCACAATGGGATGCCATGCGCCAACGCTGGCACCCTTGCACCATGGTGCAAGGGTGCCTGCCTGCGTTGCAGGGCTGATTGATTTTGTGCAGGAAGGGACACCTTCCTGCAAAAAATCAACTAATTCAGGCAATTCCCTCTTTCTGTGTGTGCAGTTCACATAGAAAAAGGAAAAAAACGAGGAGAAATAAAACAATTTCTTCTTGTTGCGCCTCCTTAGCACCACCCCTGGGGCGGCATTAGATGCTGACACATTCCCAAGTTTACGATTTCATAAACCTGGGAATGTGTCAGATTGCAAGGCTGTTGCATGGGAACACCAATAGGAACACCCATGGAACGCCCCTTTCAGGCAGTGTTCTGCATGAAAGGGGAACATATTTACAAGGCCATGAAAAGTCATGTATAGTGGATTTAAGTGGCCTTGGAAATATACTGTGGCACATTGCGCCACCGGAACGCCAAAAAAGTGACGATCTGGTGGTGCAAATGTGCCGCAAGGGGCCTACAAAATGAGGCCACAGGGCTTCAATTCAGTGCAGGGCAGCGCAGCAAGATACCTTGCTGCGCTGCCCTTCACCAAAATGAAGGGCAGGTGCATACCTGTCCTTTCTGTCTGCGCTGGCACGTTTTGGCAGCCTAGCGCCAACGTAAGCCCTCTTGCACCACGGTGCAAGGGTGTTTCCGTTGAAGGCAGGATTGTTTTTGTGCAGGAAGAAGCACCTTCCTGTAAAAAAATATTCTATGAGGCATTTTCTTCTTTCTATGTGTGCTGCAGAAAGCAGCACACATGAAAAGAGGAAAAAATGAGGAGAAGTTAACATATTTCTCCTCGTTGCGCCTCATCTCTGGAGGCATATGGATTTGACCCTTCCCCAGGTGTTCATAAATTTGTAAATCTGGGGCAGCGTCAAATTCCTTAGGTATTGCAGAGGAAAACCCACCGCAATGCCTCCTGGGCGCAGAGTAAAGCGTTGCAGTGATTTGCGCTGCGCCGCCTTAGACATGATTTATGAGGTCACTCAAAGCCATGCAGTGCAGGGGCGGTGGGTGACATTTGAAAGTAGTGGGGCTCAAAGTGATTTGCACACAGCACCGTAGCGAGCGAACCCGAACCCCAAAAGGGGGGTTTGGGGGTTTACCACCCCAAGAAAATTTTGAAAAAAAAGAAGACAAATCGTGCATTTTCAAGCAAATTTGAGAAAGCAGGAAGGTTAATAAAGCAATTGTGAAAGTGCAGTTATTACATTAATAGATGACATAACATAGGTAGCTGCTTATTCAGTATAACCACAGACCTTCATACATTCCTTCCTATTATGCTCAGGTGCTGAATTCAGACTATAAAACTTTCATGAGCACCAGTTTCGTAACATCAAAGTGAACCCCTAAGTCCAAGCATTTATTTAACATTGCTCAGCAGTCTGTCACCAGAGTCAAAGGAAGCAAATATTTTATGTATGCTGCTGGAAAAACCTCCAAATCCTGCCAACTTCCTCTTAAGTGATGTCTGACTCCTGAATGGCAAAGACACCCACTTGCATTAAATATGTGTATCTCTGTGGCAAGAACCGGCTACATGGTGCACACAAAGATCACGCTAAAAGTTATGGGCACACCGAGTCCACCTCGAAAATAAATACCAGCTTGAAATACCATGTTTTAACAGTGTGGCTCACGTTCGCACCATGCACAGCTTGAGGCAATTAAATAAAGGCATGTCAGTCGCAATGATTTAGATTATCAGCTTTCACATAGTACTAAAAGAAATGCCGTCCTGAACAATTTGTTGTCATCCATTCCAAATTTATTCCAACAATCAATGTCATACATAGCGTAACAGCGCCATGAGACCCAACAGGGTGATATGTCTGCGCTCAATAAAAACCATTCATAATAATACAGGGCTCTCTCAGTCTTCCTAGTTTCACGCTGGTAACTAAATGATTGCAGGGAGTAACCTGGGCCTTGTGTTGGAGTCAACTTATGACTGAGTCAAAACTGCAAGAGCGTCAGGCACATGGGGCTTAGAGCTGCCAAAGGGCAACCATGGGGAACCTATGTGGCCAAATGGAAGGCCCATGGGACAAAAACAAGCCAAACACTAAAATCACCTCCTAGGGGAACAAAAGATAGCCTTTTCAACCCTAAACACAGTACATTATGCACAATACTTACCTTGCATGGTATAAGACACATTTTTGGATTCAGCATTTAATCAAAAGCGCGTGTCAGACCAACCAATTAATTGGGTATATTGTCTCCCAAGAATCCATCTCCTGGATGACTTTGTACTGTGCCATAGCCAGGGCCTTCTCTTGCTGGGGTCTAGCTTCTTCTAGCGTCACCCGGTGGGAGATACCATGGAGGAGATAAGGGATGTAGCACCACAATTGAGACTTGCCCAGGATCACTATCTGAATACTGGATTGAATTGTGTACTTGAGATTAGAAAGTGCTTTATTTTTCTAAAAAGCCATGCACTGGCTGGACATCGAAGTTCTTTGGTCTCTTGGTTGATTGTTGAGGTCTGAGCATGTGACACCCGCCTGACACCTCCCCCCTGAACCCGGGACTGCTTGCTCTCTATACTGTGGAAATCGGTTGTGGGAAGGGTTGCATTTGGCACCTTGTATTATGAGTGGACTGGACTCGCTATAATCGAGTCGAAGCACTGCAGGTTATTGTGTTAACAATCGCTGGCCTTGTGCGGCATCAAGCGCCTAGAAAGACATGTTTATTCATATAGAGCTTCACAATATCGGAGATGCAGATGGCGCTGTGAGAAACTTTGAGGTTTTCGAACAGCCTGAAAAGTTAGGGCAATGTTGAACACATTCCAGGCTTTCAGACTGTTTGCTAATTTGCCATGAATAAGAGATGATGTGCGCCCTTCGCTCGAGCATGGAAGCGATATGATTGAAGGCAATGTTGAACACATTCCAGGCTTCCAGACTGTTTGCGCCAGAACCAGCACTTCACAGCTCTCTTAGGGTATTACACCCAGGGTGTAGGTTCTGCAGCTCCCCTGTCTTCAAGAGTATTTTTAATCGAATCAGCAAAGCTGGGCCCTGTAACTGGGCGAGGGGAGGGTTGAGCTATCAGGTGTGCTCAGAGAACCTGGCCTGAGAGTGCTGCAATCTCCGTTTTACGGCTCTGCTGCACCAAGTGATTCATCCAAGCTGGGTGTCTGGGGAGTGAGATTATCGGAAGGGTCGCACTCCCTGCGCAAATCATTCCACGAACCCACCGTAGACGCAATCGGGCCAGGGATTCACCTGCACTGCCAGTTGGAGCTGCACCGCAAACTGTTGCACTTCACAGGCTCTCTCATTTCAGAGCCACACATGACACCAGTCCAATAATCACGCAGCCAATCCAGCAGTGCACCACTGCTGCCAGTTGATGCTGCACTGCAAAATACTGCACTTCAGCGGCTCTATCAGTCTAGATCCAATCAGTCCAGCGCTGCAACCCTGCTGCCAGTTGGAGCTGCACCGCAAACTGTTGCACTTCACAGGCTCTCTCATTTCAGAGCCACACATGCCACCAGTCCAATAATCACTCAGCCAGTCCAGCGCTACATTCCTGCTGTCTGTTGAAGCTGCACTGCAACATACATACGGCACTTCACAGGCTCTCTCAGTCCAGAACCACCAGAACCAACCTGCCCATCTGTAGGTGTCTGCTGTCAGTTGTTGCCGCGCTGCAGAACCCTCACTTTCTTGATACTGTCTGTCAGTACAGCGATAGCAACTCTATTTTCCTGTAGCTCTGCTGTCCTGTACGTATAAACTGGGGGCACCTGACGTGTCCCTGGCATCAGAACACTTCATTTCATAGCGCCTCGGGCCCAGGCTGCAGACTTGTCGGGTTCTGTTTCTGTTGCACAGCATTACACTTCCGTTCACTAATAAAGGAATAACCTTTAGGCATATCTTGAGGTAATCTTATGCAACCCTGCCAGTTACATCTAGGACCTCTTAGCAGGAGCACATTTTGGTTGGAAGCACACTCTAAATTACGAAAACAATAACTCTTGGAAAGCCCCATAGGCTGAATCCCTTCCTTCAAACACTCAGCTCTATGCTTGTCAGACATGTAAACTCTGATCAGCCGCAAACTCATTGGAGGAGTCTAAATTAGAGATATCAGGCATCACCTACCCCTAGGCCTCCGAACCAGAGGCGTAGCAAGGGTGCCGTGGTACCTAATGCAACAAGAAAACTAACCACCCCAAGCTCCTTGTTCGGTTTTAACAGCACCGTACCGGGTGCAACTGCACCTGCTGTGATAGCTTTCACCCGTTTCCGAGCGCGTGAAATAAATCCACCTAAAGCCGTTAGCTGTGAGTCTTTCATGCAGGCTAGTGGGAAAAACGTAACTTTACCCCTTTCAGTAACTTGCACATGCCGACATCAGTCCAACGTCATGCACCTAACGAGTGCGCCATATTTAGCTACGTTATGCTGTCTTTAATATGCCTCATAGATCACGACAGATGCAGGACTCATACACATCACTGCGCCTCGCAGGGACAGTAACAGATCACATCCAGGACAGGCTGTCACAAGTTATCTAAAAGCAAGGCACGAACAGCAAGTATTTTAACTTTACCTCCAGAAAGGGGCTTCTCCGCTGCCATGTGCTTCACGAATCCTAGAAATCCAATTACAATCAGTCCAGCAGTCCTGTCTTGACTTCTGTCTGAGTGTGTCAGTCGACGATTTTCTCTCTAGTGAGTGACTACACTAGATCACGGTGCGCGCGTCCAGAATGGCCAATCACTCCATGGCTTCACATGCTGAAGTCACACAGTGATTGGCCATGCAGTGCTGAGCCTGAGCCAGTGTGCCAGTGCCACTGTGATGGAACGGCCCGTAAAACCCTATCTGAGGACCCAATCCCCCCTATCATGCCTTGTCCGACACCCCCGGGACTGAGTTTACCTCACCGAAACGCCAGCACCGAGACAGGACGCCGAGCAACCTCCATCACCAACGAAACCCCGCCCTTCTCTCTCCCACAGGAGCCAACCCGAGCAACAGGAAGGGAGGAACCATATCCAGCTGACCCCGGAAGTCCCGCCCCCCTGGCAGAGTCAGCACAGGATAAAAGCCCGGATTCAGCACAACAAGGTGTCGGAGTTTCGTGGCAGGACCCTCTGGCTGGAGACGGAGAAGGTGACCAGACGTGCGAGGAAGAAGTGTGGACAGAGGAGTGGTGGAGTCCCTTGGAGGTGGCTGGAGAGCGGCCGTAACTCACTGGAGAGTTACGGCGGACCGCGTGAGTGCCTTTTGCCTCCTTTATCCCTACTCACTAGGAGTTCGTGTTAAAGTCCCTGTATATATACCCTCTCTGCATAGTCTCACTACCCTTGCACTGTATTATACGTATATAGCACCTCACTGTATAAAGCCCTTTCGTTACTCGCACACCCCACCCCTGCACCCTCTCTATTACCCAAACCTGTGTTCCTTATTCCCGGTACCTTCCTTTCCCCACTGTCCGTTTCCGACCCCGCTCTTGCACTACCTGGGTGACGGTGTACAGTTGAGTCTCTCTGTCGACTCGATCAGACTAACGGTCCTTTGTTTCTTTCCTCTCTTCCGGTCCTCCTGGGAGTCTCCCCGTCATCGAAATCTACCCGGACCATCTGCGGACATCAAGAAGAGGAAGAAGCAACGCCTCTGTGTTCATCGCCTGGTGCCACACCCTCGACCTGTTGGGACTATCTGTACTGTAAATCTACAATAAAGACCGAATATTGCCCACTACATACGGCCTCCTCGCCTGCTTTTCCGGCCCGCTACACTCACTCCACGACAGCCACCCACGCGCGGTATCCAATAATGGATTGCCAGCCCTTCGGCGCGGTGGACCAGCCAATCCTGGCGCTGCATGCAGCGCCAGGATTGGCTAGGGGGGCACACTGACTCCTCGCCCTGGCGCCTTTCTATACCACGGAGCCCGGCTACAGCAGCACCCCTGCCCCTGCCCCTTCATTCCCCCTGAGCATCTACCCTGACGCGCATGCTCGGGCTAGGTGCAGCCCGAAATTCCTCATGCGCACCTAGTACGTCCAGTCTTCCAGGCCTGCCGACGTCTGCAGAGTGCAGACTGTCACTCAGCAGACCAGCCAGCCAGCCAGCCCCACCCCCTGCGCACTCCCTATTCAATCGGGTGCGTCCCGCAACCCGGATTGAAGGGCTGCATATAAAATTCTATTCATTGCTGCTGCTCTTGCGACTTGCGAGGTGCGTCCAGGGGTTAGTGGGGCTACACCCCCTACGCCCCAATGGATGCACCGTGGCTGACGCAGTGTGGGTTTGCATGGCTTCATAAATAATTATAAGAGCCCTTTGTCATGCATGTATCACTTTACCCGGTGCAAAACTGCCTCTGGGCTCTCATAAATAAACCTCCAAGTATTTAAGCAGCTGGAAAGATGGGTGAAGGTGTGGCCATGTATTATATGGAATAAAATATCCTCTTCTGTATGTTAAAGGATATTGAAAGTCACCTCAGAATTTCATGACGTGGTAATGGAACTCAGCCTTCAACCTCGGTCCTGGAAGGGTCACGAACCACCTTGGTGACTTGCTGTATTCTTATAGAGTATGGTACTGGGTATTTTATATCATATATAAGGTTTATAAATTGTTAGTGAAATGGCTACAACTGTGACTCTACCATCCTAAGGTTTCTATTGGGCTCTCTGCTGTCTGAAGTTTGATAACCAGTGTCTCAGCTGTCCTAAGATTTGAGAACATTAGAATGATTACAGACGACAAGACTTTTGTCTTTTGTAACAGGGTGGGGTTTGCTATGTACAGTGCTCTGATACCATAGGGCAGTGGTATTCAAACTTTTTAATGCTGCGTCCCCCCAAGTGGAAAAAATGAATCATCGTTCCCCTCTTTTTTCACAAATATTCTATTAAATTGTATCTTTTAACAGTATCCACAGTGTGTGGCTGGGGGTTTTGAAGAATATTTGGAGTCCCTTCCCTTTTGACACATACTCCTAGCTAGGATATAAAGGACGAAAGATGTTAGTGATGGCCCCTTACAGAGCATAATGCTTCTTTTGGCAAGAGCCCTCCTGATTTCACCTGAGTCTCCCCTAGAGGGGGGCCAGCCCTTAATTTCAAGACCCCTGTCATAGGGTCCTATGTGCACTTTATAAAAATATTTTTAAATAAAATAAACAAATTATATCTGGTATTTCAACAGTCCTTAGGTGTGTAATTGGTGTGTCTGCTATTATTAAATCCAGACCTTGGATAGTTGGCTGTTGCTCAGCTCAAGGTTCTCTTTGAACTTTGAGCTCAAAACCATCCAAGCTTTCACAGGAGGTTATACGGCCTAGTGGCTACAAATGCCAACAAGTTAGCATGGGGAATCTGGTTTGAATGATGACCATGGCTCCATATCATGTAAATCCAGGCAAATTTCCCCGTGTGTTGGTTGTGAAGTGCTCGTATGTCCCTGGGCAAGTTCCGCCCTTTGTGAAAAAGCCCAAAATAAAATGTGTATTCTGTCAGTCATACATGTGCAAATGTCCTCTTTGAAGAGTTAAGGACAAAGCATTATTTTATTTTATTTATTTATTTTATATTCTTCTATAGCGCAAGAATAGACCCCCGGAGGGGTATCTCCGCGCTTTGCCAGTAAGTAAGTCCTCAGATGTTAAATGAAGAGGAGAATGGTGCATTTAGAGAGAGAGATCAGTTAATGGGAAATAGATGTGTTTTCAAGACCTTACGAAAGGTCAGATGATTGGTCAGTGTCCTTATCTCAAGAGGCAGAGAGTTCCAAAGCTTTGGTCCAAGGTGGGCCAGGGCTCGCCCCCCGTGTCTGGCCTTTTTTATTCTGGGCACCTGCAGAAGTTGTTGGTTCACAGAGCGCAGGGTTCGCCCAGGGGCATAAGGCAGGAAGATGTTGGCCAGATATTTGGGGCCTTTGCCTATCACACTTTTGTGAATTGTGCATAGGGTCTTAAATTGCACTCGTTTCCTCACTGGTAACCAATGAAGTTTGGTCAGCAGGGGAAGGGAGGGAGTCCTGGGGGGGGCGTTGAGGACTATCCTAGCTGCCGTATTTTGGATTACTTGCAGTTTTTTGATCTGCCCTTCATTTGCTCCCAAAAGAAGGCCGTTGCAGTAATCCACTCTGCTGATGATTAATGCCTGCACTAGTGTTTTTCTATGGCAGTCTGGCAGGTAGGGAAACACTCTCCTTAGCATACCGATGGCTCGGAAACAGGTGCTTGCCACCTGGTTTACGTGGTCCTTGTAGGTAAGTGTTTGATCTATTAACACTCCTAGAGTTCTCACTGTGTTTTTAGGGCTAGGAACGGGGCCTAATTCCAGGGGCCACCAGTCCGGTGTCCAGTGTGTTATTGCTTGCCCAAACAACATGACCTCCGTTTTTCCTATATTGCATTGGAGGCAGTTTGCTGACATCCAAGCAGATATTGCTCTCATTCCCTCTGCGAAGGATTTTTTTATCGCAGGTGTCAGATCTTTAAAGGGAAAGAGGAGTTGGGTGTCGTCAGCGTACAACACTGGTGTAAACCCAAATGATCTTGCTAGGTTGGCTAGGGGAGCCACATACACGTTGAAAAGTGTAGGGCTTAAGCAAGAGCCCTGTGGCACTCCCTTATTGAGCTCCCTGTGGATGGATTTGTGGGAGCCCAGCCTAACCTCTTGAGAGCGTCCTGACAGAAAGCTTTCCATCCATGCCAATGCCGTGCCCTCCAAACCTACGTCTTTTAGTCGCTCAAGAAGCACTTTGTGAGACACCGTATCGAAAGCGGCGGAGAGATCCAACAGCACCAGAATCATAGAATTGCCCCCATCCAGTGCCATTCTGATGTTATTGGTCACTGTTTGGAGGGCAGATTCGGTGCTGTGGTTTGGCCTGAACCCAGATTGGGAATAGTCCAGGCCCTCTGTCGCTTCTAGATGTTGTGATTAACCTTTATCATTACCATTAACCGTTGATCCCAGAGAGAGATACCCATCTAGTAACTGAATTACATAGTTAGAAACACAAACATCCGAGATCATTCTTGGCTTCCCTGCTTAACCAAATTGTGTGATTCTACGCAAATATTTTGTCACTGAGCCTCCTTTTTGTCCATTGTCAGTTCAGAAAGCGCTCTGTACAAAAACCTCACTTGTGTTTGATTAAATAAACTATATTGTTGCTCTATGTACAATAAGGTAGTAGGCCACATATAAGGTACACGACAACTGACCTGCCTCTAAGTTCACTAATACCATTGTAATCTCAACGGAGGCAGTAATGTTCCTCAGTTTCTGTTTAAAAACCAGCACTTTAATAAATATTGAGGCAGAGATAGAATCTGATCTACTGATTCAAGTGTTAAAGAAACATGTTTTTCGACTTTTGAAGACACTTTGGACTTTGATATCCATATGCTAAAAAAATATTTGTCATGCAACTTATGCAACAGACAGTGGGCCTAGCAAGACCTTTTGCTGCCTGGGGCGATCCCTTAGTTTGCTACACAGTGACGGCTGGTGTAGGTAAGAGCAGGGGGTTGGGGGTAGAGACAGACGACGATGAGCGGGGGGGTGTGGGGGGGTCGCAATAGACGATGAGGTAGTATAAAATAAATAAAAAAGAAACTTACCTTCCACTTGCGGCCACCCCCAAGCTACGCCACAGGCAACAGATGTGATACGGGCTTGACTTGGCTTGTGCATGGGCTCATAGGGGCCAGGGCCAACCCTGGGCGCACATCTGGCTCGGTTCTCCCTGTTAATTTGGCAGCTCACCCACCGCTGTAGTTATGCCAGAAGGAGATGTTTGATCTAGCAGCACCGTATGCAAAGTAACACTCCCAGGCACACAAATAAGGTACTGGCACAATATAGTTGGTAAACAAACTATAGTCAATAATAATAAACAACTAATTCAAATTAGGAAATACATTTTAATTCAATACAATAGAGAGAAATGATAAAATCATTAGTTCATTGATAAGACTTGATAAAATAACATTGTAATTTTACATATGTTTTCACAGTTAAAAAGAAATATATTCTAAAAAGTGGATGGTTTCCTGTCAACGCGTTTCGACACGAAGACTGTGTCTTCATCAGGACTTTACCATCATGATGCTGTGAAAGAGATTATAAAGATATTTTACTATTTGATCTCTTTATATTAAAACAATTCAGAATTACTAGTTACCGTTTGCCAAAACTTTCTATTGCCAGTGGTTTGTTCAGAAAACATGATATACCGCTCAGTGTTTAATTACACATGCTATCATTTAAGGGTAAGACACGATCTAAACCGGGTGCCTTGCATAAAATCAATAAAAGACAATAAGAGGAACTTGTCATAAAAAGATTTTTCTTATCTATAGGAAGTCGCCACCCAGTGAACATTAACCGCTCCACGGACTTGCAAATAGAATGGTATCTGGAAACGTACCCTAGCTATTCAGATAAGGTGAGAACTGTTATAACGAACATCAGTATGTAGCATAAGCTCACTTGTAGAGCTGATATCTATCTGTATTGATGACTAAAAATTAAAGGAAAGCAAAAAATGTTTCAATTGCAGATAGTCTTTTAATTGAAATTGGAATATCCAACTACATGTCAGGTCATATCAACTTGCTATATAGAACTTGAAAGGTAAGACCATGAAACAACTGAGCAACAATGTCAAACCAACTTTTTGAAAATGGACTTTTCTAAAATGGTACATTCTTATTTTTAGACGTCCAACCATCTAGATCAAAGACAGCATAGAATCGGCAGGGCACTGGAAATTAAAATTTATTTGAACTACACTAAACAGGTACCGAATCATGAAATTCCTTATAAATGACCAATTTTAGAGGTATAAGAATCTTTATTTAGTTATTAGCGATAAACTCCCATAAAGCATAGAATAGCAACTCTGAATTACTTTTTTTTCTCTTTTATTCTCTTTTATTCTCTTTCCTATAGTTTTTCCTGCTTTCTAAAAATCTTTCTATCCCCGATACAATATCTATAATCTATGATCTTTATCGCAAATTGAAATTGAGACATATGAAATGCCAAGATTTATGTACTGACAAAAAACAGGTATATGATGATCACTGTGCTAAATGGTATAACTAATATGAATACGCAGGAAATGTTAATCTCTCTCTGTATCGATAAAAGAACAGTCATACAATTATTATTGTGTTATTTGCGATTATAAGATAAAGACATTTGTGATCTGTTTCTATTATTCCCAGAAAAGTAAGAGCACATAGGCTTAGATATTAGCATGTGTAATTAAACACTGAGCGGTATATCATGTTTTCTGAACAAACCACTGTCAATAGAAAGTTTTGGCAAACGGTAACTAGTAATTCTGAATTGTTTTAATATAAAGAGATCAAATAGTAAAATATCTTTATAATCTCTTTCACAGCATCATGATGGTAAAGTCCTGATGAAGACACAGTCTTCGTGTCGAAACGCGTTGACGGGAAACCATCCACTCTTTAGAATATATTTCTTTTTAACTGTGAAAACATATGTAAAATTACAATGTTATTTTATCAAGTCTTATCAATGAACTAATGATTTTATCATTTCTCTCTATTGTATTGAATTAAAATGTATTTCCTAATTTGAATTAGTTGTTTATTATTATTGACTATAGTTTGTTTGCCAACTATATTGTGCCAGTACCTTATTTGTGTGCATGGGAGTGTTACTTTGCATACATTGTTTACCCTGTCCCAGGATCTTGATCCATATCAGGGGGTCCTTGTTTCTCACATAGTGATCTAGCAGCACCACCATACCTGCAACCTCAACATTGATCTTCTTCTTGGAATCTAACATGGAACCACAGATAATCCAGTTCTGCTTTACAAACAGAAACCAGCCAAGCTAGAGTTGTGTTGTATCGGACACAATGATTAACTGGAATTATCGTCCCACAGTGCTTAACAGGATTTGGTAAACTTACACAATAGTAAAAGAGAAGCATGGCTCAATTTGAGGGTACCTCAAAAAGAGTGTAAAACTTCCCTTTTAAAAGATGATGTCTCGAACAAGATTGAAAGTTGAATTTAATGGAAGACGGGTAACAGAGGAAGGGGGGAGGGGGTTATTGCTTTCAATGCCAACCATGACAGAGGCCCAGGGAGGATCCTGGCTTTTTGCTGATCTTCACCCCCTCTTTAACTGAGAATCTATTTCCATTTGATCGCTAGAAGTTTACAATAAAATCAGAGAGTCAATGTGGCGGATTTATTACTGATTCAACAGAAGTCCGACATTACAGACGCTTCTAAATAGCAAAAAGTTATTCTTGGAGAGTTTTCTGGTGGCTTAGTGGACTAATGGCCCACTCCAGGGACCTGTGTTTGATCTCATGGTTACAGGTTCAAATACTGGTTGCTCCACTCAGCCTTTCATCCTCCTGAGGTCGATAAAATGAGTACCATTGAGTGGGGTAACAATAAACATCTGTTATTCAGCGCCAAGATACCCTTCTGGGTGAAGGTGTGCTTTACAAATACATATGCTATGTTATTGGAAGATATGCTCATTTAAGTTACATTGCTTTGCACCGCTGATAACCTTTTAAGAAGCACATATAATCATTTTCTTTAAACAAGGGCTATAATTCTCACTCCAGGCATTGATTTTCTTTTGTTCAGTCATATGTCCCAAACACTATTAATTATTTGCCCATTTTTGTGAGATCTATTACAGGCATTTAATGATCATTATTCTTCCATCATGCCACACTCAGAAGGCCTGTTGGGGTCCTGCCTTTAGATTGGTTTAGGTAACCAGCACATTGTTCCTCATCAACATCCAGTCCAGGTTTCCACACAAGCATTGCAATGCATTATGGTCCATGTAGGTTCTTCTGTCATCAATCTTTACTTAGATCGTGTACAGGAGGTAGAGCTCTGTTCAGTAGAGTGGACGCTGGTTCTGATGTTAAACAGATATGCATGCTTTCTGGACTTTCTTCCCCCTCAAACCTGACCTGGTGTTTCTGATTTCCCAGTTCCTCGTCGAGTTTTCCAATTCTTCTGTATTTCCTTCTCCATGATCCAAAGCAGCACTGTCCCTGCACTGGTAGAGCCTGCATCTCACCATCTGCATTAATTACTCACCTGGCTTTCTCCCTGCACCTGTGCTCCTCTCCTGAGCTTACAGCTATTTCTTCTCTGTTAGCTCAGTGCTCAGCGTCCTCGAAGCTGTCTCTGCTTCTGAGACTCTGCACAAACCTGCTTTGCTATTACACTTGCACCTAGTTTCCATGTGCTTTGGGAAGTCTTTATTGGGTTTTTTTCATTCGCTCTGTTCCTACTATAGCCCCTCTGTCCCTGTTGTGTGCAGATACCTTCCCCTGCATCTCAGTGTTCCTGGCTCTGTCTGCATACTTCCAGTCCTGTAATTGTTTATGTGCAGATGCCTTGTCCTGTAGATCAGTGATCCTTGCACTACATATTTCAAGCCTTGCTGTTGTGTCTGCTGATGAGTTATCCTGTAATTCGGTGATTCTTGATCTGCATACGTCCAGTCCTGTTGTCTGTGTGCAGATGTGTTGTACTGTAGTTCACTGATCCTTGCACTGCATACTTCCAGTCCTGTTCTTGGTTGTATCACAAGTTGTATGCAGATTCCTTGTCCTGCATTTCAGTGATCCCTGCACTGCATACTTCCAGCCCTGTTCTTGTTTCTGTACGTTTGTCTAGTCTTGTAGTTGTGACTAGGACAGTGACCATTGCACTGCGCCTTTTCAGACCTGCTCTTGTTAGTGTGCAGCTTCCTTGTCCTGTAGTTCAGTGATCTTTGATTTGCATACTTCCAGATCTGTTGTTATTATGCAGATGTCTTGTCCTGTAGTTCAGTGATCCTTGCACTGCATAGTTTCAGTCCTGTTCATGTTTGTGTACAGGTTCCTTGCCCTGTATTTCAGTGATCTTTGATTTGCATACTTCCAGTCCTCTTGTTGTTAGTGTGCAGCTTTCCTGCCCTGTAGTGCAGTGATCCTTGCACTGCACGCTTCCAGTCCTGTTGTTATTAGTGTGCAGCTTCCTTGTCCTGGAATTCAGTGTTCTTTGCACTGCACAGTTTCAGTCCTGTTGTTGTTAGTGTGCAGCTTCCTTGTCCTGGAATTCATTGGTCCTTGCACTGCACGCTTCCAGTCCTGTTCTTGTTTATGTGCAGATGTCTTGTCCTGTAGTTCAGTGATCCTTGCACTGCATACTTCCAGTCCTGTTGTTTATGTTTGGATGCCTTGTCCTGTAGTCAGTGATCCTTGCACTGCACAGGTCCAGTCCTGTTGTTTATCTACAGATGTTTAGTCCTGTAGTCAGTGATCCTTGCACTGCACAGTTCCAGTCCTGTTGTTTGTGTGCAGATGTCTTGTCCTGTAGTTCAGTGATCCTTGCACTGCATACTTCCAGACCTGTTCTTTATGTTCGGATGCCTTGTCCTGTAGTTCAGTGATCCTTGCACTGCACAGTTTCAGTCCTGTTGTTTGTGTGCAGATGTCTACTCCTGTAGTTCACAGATCCTTGCACTGCACGCTTCCAGTCCTGTTGTTGTTAGTGTGCAGCTTCCCTGTCCTGTAGTTCAGTGATCCTTGATCTAAATACTTCCAGTCCTGTTCTTCTTTGATAGAAGCAAGTGATTCTTTTTCTGAGCCCTGATTCTGTGCTCAGTTCCTGTCGCTCCTTTCTTTGTCCTCATGTGTTTATGTTGAAATCTCAGTTATTGTTACCAACGGGTGCTAATGAGTTCCAAGGCTTCACGCCTTGTTGCACAGAGATCCACTCAGCGCATTTCTTCCACAGGGGCAGCTGGGTGCCATCAAAGACTGTGAGATTAACTGCTTCTGTCTTTTTGTTAGATTTTTTGCTGTTAACTGAGAGATCATTTTCCACAGAGCATGCGAACTATCACATACAATAGTCTGTTGTTCTCTTGCGTTGCACGCTCGACTACCTTCCCTTTGTGAATTGTACTATACATGTGTAGTTTTTCTAGCTTTGTCTTCTGCAGGCATTACCCAGTTCCAGACCGGTCTTTAGATCCCAGTTTGCTCGAGTCTTCGACTCCAGTCCGGTTCTCCTCCTTCCAGTTCCTCCAGTTCTTCTTTTCTCGAGGTCCCTGCCTTGCAGAGTTGACCTCTTCTTCTCAGTATCACTAGTTCCAGTTTTAGCCATACTCCTGACGTTAATAGTATGAAGACATGAAGGGCAGCAGTCAGTCACAATGTTACTGGGGGTCACTCAGCGGTCTAAGCAGGCAGCAGTATGCCTTCTCAAATGAATCAAATTTAAGGCTCTGTGTATAGCCTACAAAACTCTGAACAACTCCGGACCACAGTTCCTAAAAAAAGCCCTCTGCCCAGTGGAACAACCTAGGACCTTACGATCGTCCTCAGCCTACTTGTTGAAAGTCCCACGGACAAGAAAGGCCAGCTGGGGAGATAGATGTTTTACTATCGCTACTGCCAAGCTGTGGAATACACTACCACTCCACATCAAAACGGCCCCTACGCTGCTCAAGTTCAGAAAGAGCCTTAAAACATGGCTGTTCTCTGCCTAATTCCCCCTCATCGCAAGAAGTGAGTTCTGTAACGATAGCGCCGAGACACCCGTACGGGTATTTGCGCGCTTTAAAAATTGCATAAAATAAATAAATAAATAAATAAATTCTCTACGGAGGGTTGCGTTGAGGTCCACAGTGGACCCAGAGACCTCTGTGCTAGAGGGGATGGAGAAGAGAAAAGCATCCCTCAGAGAGCCATACTGGAGGAGCCAAAGGAACATCCTGGATTTCAAGCTCAGCGTTTTACGCTTTCATTCCACACTAAAGATCTATCTATCTATCCATCCATCCATCCAACGCGCCTTTCCCATACATGGGGACTCCTCTTCTGCAAGCCTTTTGCTCACAGGCAGTCATAGGGCAAATTAACCGTACTGCAATTTGGAACTTACAAAATAAGGAATGGGTTTGAGCAGTTGTGGTCTGGCAGTATTCCTATCAAATAGTATTACAATGAGAAGGCTGGGAACTCGAGCCTGATTAGTTGAACCTCGAGTTTTTGTGGGACTATGACTATCGGGTTCAATTTAAATTGGGCTACGTGCTTTTGGAACTGACGGGAGTGTCTAATGAACGTCGCGGAGGGCCAGAAACAAGCCAGAGTTACAGGATGGTCAAATGCACTGAATGTGCATTCAATGTAACACACTCATTTAGACAGTGAATGGTTGTCATCAAATATGGCCTGGATCAAGTCCTCTACGACCTTCTTTTGACAGCCAAGTCCTAGCCAGTGCTGCTGAATAAAAGAGAGATATTCGGATCATAGAGCGAAAGTGTGATGCTGTCTGAGAGGCCTTTTCCGGGTATATGAAGCTTTTTATATTTAGTACTTATAGCACGGATAAAACCCTGGATAAGGAGGGCAGAGCTCTGTACAGCACATCTCTGAGGAGTATAGGGTAATGTGTTCCCAGTCCTTGTATTCATCGGGTGTCACCATGCTGCAACATTTCTCCAAGAAGAGCATCTGTGAATTATTACACTCATCGGGTGATGCTGTAACCTAACAGATGTCCAGGAAGTGATGTCATAGTTTAAGATATGTTAAAGGAGTGTAGAATATTATACTATCAGATGAGGTCATGTATTAAGAGAGGCATGAGATGACGATTTTGATTTCTTGACAGTTTACATCATGAGGTAGCAGGATTAAAAGTGATGTGTCAAAAGTGCAGGGAGGTACCTGCGAGGGATAGTTTCAAAGTCAGGTCTGAGTCATTACTTTCATGAAGTTATGAAATAGTTTAACCCTCAGATGATAAAAATCTCAGATTGATGACAGATTACAGAACAGAAGGCTTGTCGGAAACAGGTTTGAGTATTTCCAGTGATCAGGAGATGACAGCACTTAAGTACTTAATGACAGTAATTGCATAGGATAGCCTTGATCACAGGGGCCAGCCTATGGATACAAGGGAAATTATGGCATTTATCAGTAAATGAAGTAGTACTACAGGAGTACTCTTGCATAATTTCCTACAAGCTTGCGTAAATTGCCCCCCGAAACTTCTAACTTCTATTAGTTAAAATGCAAAGAGGGTGCAGTACTTTTGAGCTTTTGCCTAAACAGCGACATGAGCTAAATCAACAACAAAAAGCTTAAAATGGGTATAGAGTTCACCCATCACTTCTGATTGGTTGGCTTCCATGTCACTCTTCTTTCTTTGCTTCTGATTGGTTAGTGCCATCTGCTCCATCCTCCAGGTGCTTCAAGTGTATTTACCTGTCATGGAGCATCGACCTAGTACAGCTTCCTGTGTGTGGGCCAGTGTCCTTTCTCTGGCTGCCCACTACTGCAGGTACTTTTTTATTTTCTTTTTGACATGCATTCTCAAAAAGTGCATGAGTCTGCAGTCTGTCTTCCTCCCCTGCCCCTCCCTCATGTTGCTTGTCCCCCGCCCTCCTCCCACTATCCATTATGTTGCTGTTGCCTCTCTTAAACCTCCTTCGTCTTTCTTGTCCTCCCCTTCTTTCCTCCTATAGTCTGTTGTTGATGCACCTCCCTCGTTTTGCCGTCTCCATTCCCCCTCCACCCACTGTCCGTTGTTGCTGTTCCCTCCCCTTTGTTTCTTGCCCCTATTTTTGCTGCTTCCACCCTCCTTCACGGCGCCTCCATTGTGTAGCTTCCCCACCTCATGCTAACCATTGTTGCTGATCCTTCACTCCTCCCCTGCACTTCCCTCATGTGGATTGGTACCTCACGCTTTTTTTTTAAACATATTGCACAGCAGGACTGGATACTGTGAAACACGGCTTAAAAAAAGCTCTAGGGCACAGTCAACGCTAGCCAGGTCAGACCACAAGTTCCTGTGCAACATGGCTTAAAGTAAAGTTTTTAAAATGGTGTTAATTAATTAGAAGTGCCAGTGGGATTGTGTAATTTATTTACTTTTAAAATATTTCTAATAAACCTTAAAAATAACATTAAAGTGAGCTTGGGAAATTATTATTAAGAACAATGTATAATAATAATAGTGTTGAGGTTAGCATTAAAATCAAATGTAAAATTAAAAAGTGTTTGTATGAAACCCACAAAATATAATTATTATATTAATTCTATTGTTATTATGTACAATAATAATGATAAATATGTAAGTGAAATGAAAAGGGACAAGCCTAAGTAAAGATGAATAGAAATTTCGGACACAGTAAAAGGTTAGGGGTATATATATGGTGAGATAAAGGGAAACATAATAGTTAAAGAACTTGTATAAGAGGAACACAAATTATTAGATAGAAAATAAAATATAATGGAAACAAAAAGTACATTTACAATGAAAATTTAACTGTTGCATTAAAATGAATAAATAATTTTTACAAAATTCAATGTTTTTCTATGGATGATTTAGTGGGGCTCGAATTGGAGTTTTGTAAAAGGCAGGGATATGGCAGTGTTAGCTTCATCTTCCCACTTTGCAAACCCGACAATATCTCATCATCGTCCAACCTACCTCCTCAAGTATGAATACCTTTCACATCCCACATCAAGCCTCTGAGGGACCACACTTCAGATGTGGTGGTGAACTCCTCCTCTAACACGGCTTTAGAGGCATCAAATGAAGGGGTATCCAGGCCTGGCAGAAGTGAGAGTATTCCCTGTCGTACACATACTTACTGAGGCACAGGGCTGGCATCTTGACCTGGCAATCAGCACTTTTCAGGCAATTTCTAGCAGCCAATGTCTTTGAGAACCAACCTACTGTTTGAGAAGTGTTCCATTCCCAGTGCTACCTGGGTACATATGTGCACCTTATGCTTTGTGCTGATTGTTTGTGGTTTAATCTTCTCATCCTTGTTCTGGAATATCCTCAAGTAATGCTTTAGGTCTTCCAGTTCCACATATTGCAGGATTATGAAGTGCAGTGACACCAGACGACACAGTCGCAGGTGTTTCTCCACATTGACTTGATTCCACTTGCCAAACATGTCAAGCTGTCGCCTGAAGTCAAGTTGGAGATGATCATCTCAGGCTGCAGGCTGTACAGAAGCGCTACAGTTTCTCCTTCACAACCTTTAAGTCCTGTAGTTTTGGGCAACAGAACTCCCCAAGCTCATTCTTCCTCAGTGCAGTTATCATGTGCACTTTGGAGCGTGGAAACCATTTTTTCACCAGTGCTGTGCAGCTTGTTGACTGAGGGGCACAGTGCCCAGATTAGTATGTGTCTCTTCCTCCTGTATTTCAGCAGTGGTCTAGCCACTCTGAAGCAGGGTGCCACCATTTCAGCATTCCATCTCAGTGGTAGTTTAGTACAACCCTACCATGGTGATGTAGTGACCTAAAATGAATTGCTGATAGTCATTTTTCAGATTGCTGTTCTTCGTGCCAGTACTTAGCTAATGAGGTGCCTACTCCTCCTACAACAAGCACCCAGCTGCCTAGAAAAAAACAGTAGCCACTCCTCACCCCATTAAAGCATCCTTCATACCCTAACTCCTCTTGATGTGTCTTATCAAGCCAGCATCAATGCTGGATGGACTATTCACTGCATACAAAGACCAGGACTCAGAGTGTTGAGTCTACCTAAGTAATAAAAGCTTTACCTTCTCATTCATGATGCTGGAGAAGAGATTCTTGCAAGAGTAGAGGAAATTATATCCCTATTCCTGTCCCAAGTTGTGGAGGCCCAGGGAGGTTCGTCTGCTTCTCCAAAGCTGTAGTGTAGTTCCTAGTTTCCCACTAGGCCCTGCGCATTGGAATAACATAAACATGACCTGACCAGGCAAGTCAACGCCGTCTCCTCATCGTGCTTCAACATCCTGCGCATGCTTCGGAAGATCTTCTGGTGGATCCCCACGGAGACCAGGAAGACCGTCACCCAGGCCCTCGTCACCAGCCGACTGGACTACGGCAACGCACTCTACGCCGGAACCACTGCCAAGATCCAGAAGAGACTCCAGCGCATCCAGAACGCCTCAGCCAGACTCATCCTCGACATCCCACGACACAGCCACATCTCCGGACACCTAAGAGACCTGCACTGGCTCCCGGTCAACAAGAGAATCACCTTCCGTCTCCTTACCCACGCACACAAAGCTCTCCACGATCAAGGCCCGAGCTACCTCAACAACCGCATCAACTTCTACGCTCCCAAACGCCACCTCCGATCCGCCAGCCACGCCCTCGCCGCCGTCCCACGCATCCATAGAGCCACTACAGGAGGAAGGTCCTTCTCCTACCTGGCCGCCAAGACCTGGAACTCCCTCCCGGCCGACCTGCGCCTGACCCAAGACCACCTCTCCTTCAGGAAGAAGCTCAAGACCTGGCTGTTCGAGCAGTAGCGGCACCCCCCCCCCCGCCCCCCAAGCGCCTTGAGACCCTACGGGTAGGTAGTGCGCTCTATAAATGTCTTTGATTGATTGATTGATTGAGTATCGACGTAGAAGTGCGGATCTTCCAGGCCTCTACTGACTATGCTAAACTTAATTGGGTTTGTTACCAACTAGCTCAGAGGTCACTGGAAACTTTTTTGACTGAAATAGGAAGTGATCAGCTTCCCTGGCACAGACAAGAAGGGATTCAGTTTTCCAACAACCGTGCAACATGACAACTTTGCTCCTCAGATCAAGAGTCAATCTCTAGGGTCGTGTGAAACAATAGACAGTTATTTTACTCAGTCAGGTTGGTGCAGTTTACTTTCACAATATGTAGAGAATAGAGAGACGGGCGTTTGTCAATAAAGGGTTAACATTTATTGAACAGTCTTTCTTCTCGTACAAGAGAAATGTATTGCCACAATTGCAAGACTTGTTATTATAAAAAGTACGTACAGTAAGATAAGTATTGCGAAATAATACTGTAAAAGCATTAGTATGGTTTCTTAGCCATACAATGGTTTAAAAGTAATAAAACATATATACATTCATATATACATTAGGCTAAAATACTCAACTGGTGCTTCTAACTACGCCTACCCCAGTGTACCTGACCTCAGCCTAATACTTGGGAGGGGAGTAAGTAAGTAGCTTTAAGTTAAGTTGGTTTTGCCAAGGTTTGCTTCAAGAATTCTCACTAAGGGTTTAGTCAACACCATACCTCTGAATAGAATGATGGAGGTCTGGTATCTCCTTCAGGGAAACTCGGTATCCCAGTCACCCGCGAGGGTAGACCAGAAACGCTGGAGCTGGATTTCTCTGCAGGAGAAAGACAGCGTCTCTCTTCAGCGCGTCGAGGAGGAGGAGGGGGGACAGCGTCCGCGGGCAGCTGGCATCTGCTGGGCTCTTCGCAGAGGGACGGCTGTTCAGCTCCTAAGTTCACCACACCATCGTTCGCGCTATAGCAGCGATAATGGTATCAGTAGCTTCACCAACAGCAACGAGACAGCAGCAGCATCAGCGTACTGCAGACAGCGTTTGCTTAAGGCAACGTTGGTAATATTTATACCGGACAGGTGCCTGGTTTGACGTAAGTTTGCTGGACAAAAGACGTCAATAAAGATGTCACTAGGAAGTGATCGCTATCAGTTGCTCATTAGAGTTCCATTACTAATCAAAACACAGCAAGCGGGGATTTCCAGGTTTGCTGAGTTTTTATCTTGTTGAAGAACTCGGAGTGTTAATCTAGGAATCACAGATAGTGACTTCTGCTCTGTCATTGCACTAATTGGTTGCAAAGGAAGTGGCAGAGAAAACTATTCTGGAATGTGGCTCTGTTCGTGTGAGGCCAGAGATGACTTTCTGAATATTGTACTTGAACGGTATGCCAATATAGGGAATAAATGGATTTATAGCCGAATAGGGGCATAAGGTCACAGTATCGATCAGGATCCTAGATAAGCACGAAACACCCACTCCACGGGTTCATGTCCATCAAATTACTAAAACTAGAGCAATAAGATGCATGTGTAACATTGCCCACCCCAAAATACATAAATGCATTCGAAATAGGCGTATATTGTAATACGTGGAAATTATAGGTACTGTACGTTTTTGAAGCATAGAAATCATTCAAAAATTATTGCATATGAAATCAATGAACGATTATGCAAAAAGAATTACACATGAAATATCTCTGAAACAGAAGAAGGGCGAGATAAATCATCACATATAAATGCATTGCAATAAATGTGCTAGAGGCTGGTGTAAGTTGTTATGTCTCTAGATGTGTTTAGAAATAGAAGTTGAAGCTTCTGTTCTCTAAGAATAGTTTTTACTTTAAGCAAAGAATTGTTCGTGCCAAAAAGGGTCAATATTAAAAAGTGTTCAATTCAAAAGAATTATTGCTGGAACGGGGAAATAGAGTTCCAACTCTTTTAGCAGTTTTTGTTGTTCAAAACTGAAGGCCGAATTCAGAGTTCATGGGAACGCTGTGTGTCGGAAAGCTTCTTCAAAGTTATTGTTTCTGTTCGGGTGAGAACATCATATCAGACAGGCTCTCAAAGAATTGGTCTACAAAATCAGGTGACAGTTCAACCAAATTCGATAGTGCTGTAACTTGGCAGGTGTGAGAATGATTGCTGTCATCATAGTCGGGATCAGCAATGCTCACAGAAGGTCGTACCTGGGTGATGTTGCTTTTGTCACTCGCTCCACTGTTACCACCTAGTCGTAGCACAGGAGTCTCAACGAATGCCGTCATCAGGATTGGTAGCCGCTGGGGACAACACAATCCGTGAGCCGTTATTGGACCGAGCAAAGTATCGACGTCCATTGGTACTGCTGATGGAAGTGAAAGACAGATGTCCAACACGCACTCATCTCCGCATAGCATACATCGAAGTACCGGTAAGATACAGTTCTGCCATATAGGTCTGAATGAAAGGAACCAGGTCATGTTTAGATCTCTCAGCCTGTCCAATCCAAGGACGTTAGTTATCCTGTCCCGGTAGCGCATTGCTAGGATTGTCTCTTCCATTCCCATGGGAGCTATGTCTGAGCTTTGGCTTGCCATAACGAAGCAGGACGGTCAAAAATAAAATCCCTGCTACAAGTCCCAAAAATAAGGGTATGCCGCCAAAAACAGAGTGGACAAAATTAGGAACGATTCCCAAAATTGCTTGAAAAGGTGTTAGCAGTCCCGTAAAAATCGTCTTAAATATGCCTGGGATGCCTGTGGCACTAGACATGTTAAGGAGTTGGCTAAGCATTTCTACGAAATGCACGGGGCACTTTGTTGATAAAAGTTCATGAACTTCCGTAGCTGTCCTTGCAACTAGAAGATCATACGTCTCTTTTGATGACGTTATGGGCACTGTTGTCTGCAAAAGCACAGACTTCATTTTGCTTAAAGTATCAATTCGTATAGAATAGAGATTCAGATGAGGCCAGATGGGAGTCACTGTGTCTGCAGGCCCGCTCGGAAACAATGCCTGCATACAGCATTTGACCATGGATGTTACACTTACTAGATAACTTTTCCCTGGCACTAGGCCACAACATCTGTGATCCGTTCTAAGAATGTAACTCCCGTTTGCAAGTTGCATAAAGAAGGGCTCTATCTGAGTTGCAGGTGTGACAAGCTGGTGGCATAAAAGGTTGTTAGAATTTCCATCACAAGCTCCGTGTAAATTAATACCCTGGCACAAAAGTATACCGCTTAGTGAATGTTTACAGTTTTCACCACTAAGAAATACATTTTTGTCGCTGTCACTATAGCAAGAATGTGTGTATGGTAATTTTCATTTTGATTTTACATATCCTTTACCCAATCGTTCATACTGGCCAGTAGGTATGTATTCAAGGCACTTTTAAATCGGAAAGTTGTTATAATTCTGTGTATTATCCATTCAATGACAGGACTCTCTGACATTGTCAATGGTAATCTCTCAAGTTTTTCGATGCTCAGGATTGTATAGTCTGCTCCTTTCTGTGCCAAACTGATTTGTTTATCAGTAAGGTTAAAAATGGAAAATAATGACGTTGTGTTTATTAAACGCCAAGGCACATAGCCTGAACAAAGATTTTGCAGCGTCCAGCCTAATTGTATAATAGAACGTAATTGTGACTGGCCATGTTGTAACATTAGCAAGTCTCTGTCTATCACATCAAAGGCAGAGGATACAATATTGTCCAACGAATATATTCTGGAAGACAGAGTCATTAACCCATTGTCCACTACAGAAAGTGATTTTTCCAAATTAATACGATCAATTTCTCGTATTTTTTCAGCTGTTTCAATTTGTGTGACTTTCCAAGCCTCGTTGTACGCAGCATAGATACTGGTCGCTATGAAATGCTTTTGGCGCTGTTTGCGTGGTCCAAGAATGAAATCGCGCAAATCAGCACCATCTTTTAGTAAAGACAAGTGTTGCTTAATTTCAGCCAGTGTGGAGGTTCCTAGCCATTCAAGGCAGAGTTTCCCTACACTGTATGTTGTTACTATCCCTGGATGTTGTCTCTGGGAGTATCTAGGGTCTTGTCTGGTCATTTTTAACCCCTGTGTTTTGTTCAGGAATCTATCTTGACAGCTATTTGTGTCAGTAGGCCAGATTAACCACTTTTTCCAATCAGGATGTGTTCTGTTAAAATGTAAAATTTGTGACACGTCTATCTCAATATCTGTTGTTGCATTCTCAGGTATTGGCTTTGGAATAGACGGTTTGTTTAGATCTTTGATCTTAGCTAGGCCAAGACAGGATGTTTGGTGTATTGTGTCATTTAAAAACATCATTTGTTCTTGTATCATGCAGGTTCTGAATAGTGCTTCAAGGCCTTGTACCTGCCAATCTTTTGTACCCCAAATTGTTTTTGTTTCAATGTTATTTTTCCAATAATCAAACCCAAATGTCATCATTTTGTCATAAAATGCTTCTGAATATATCAATTTAGAATTTGTCAGCATTGTTTTCATTCCTGTTTTATCTAACAGTTTGTAATAAAACGTTTCTGCATCACTGGTGTTAAACCCTGAGAAGTATTTGAATTTCTCAAAAAATGCTTTAGAACTGCTTTTAGGTGGTGTAGCACAATGTTCCCATTGATTATACTAAAAAACATTTCTAGGCTGTGCAGATTTATGCAAATAATGATCACCATAGTGTGTGTAGCAGAATGTTTGCTCATAACTAGACGAACCTTGTAAATATTCATGTTCTGTGAATCTAGCTGACATTACTAAATCAGACTTCATGTCATTAATACTGTTAAAGTCCCAATCATCAGAGAATGTGCTAGGTTTTACAAAGTCACTTAAGGAAACCTTCAGTTGATGAGGATACTTCAGGATCTCGACCGGACCATAGATCTCATAGTCAGTTTTCTCCCATACTACCCCACCAGGTATTGGAATTGCTGTGACATTTACTGTGACAGTTCTCTTTTCTTCACGTGGGATGATCTGTGTGGTTTCAGGACTAGGTTGATGTTCTGACTTGCTGTGTCCATTGTACTATATTTTCCCTCAATGAATTTTCCCAAACAAAGTACCATGATGAGCCAAAGCAGGAGGAAAAATACACCTAGACCGAACCAGAACTCTAGCCAAGGGGAAATAAGGTAGATTTCCTTCAGTTGATGAAAGAGTTCCATTGCTTTTTCTTTAAAAGTCATTTTTGTTTCTGGCATCACTTCGGGGTCGTTTTGATCTTCAGAGAAGTTGTCGAAGTTGATGAAATAACCAGAGGCAGTTCTGTCAATTGATGGGATTGTTCTTTCAATCTGTCTCTCGGTAGCATTTTCTGATGCCACATTATTGTAGACTGGTGTTTCTTGACGAACTGTTTCAATCTGTGTCTCAAGAGGCACGAGTTCCATGGCATTATTGCATAGTCCTTCTCTGTGCACTGCAGGCTGATCGAATGTGATGAGTCTTTCAGTTTGAACCTCTTGGATTGTTGCAAGTTTGGGTATTCTGTTGTTTCTTGGGAGTCCACTGGGCCTACTGTTGATTATAGGCCACATGGTTGTGGTTTTACCAGGTCGATAGACCCGACTCTGTTCTCCTTTTTACCAGCAAGGGGCGGTAGTACTACTGATCTTGTTCCGGTGACTGCCAAGACAGGTACTGCTTTTCTGTAAGAAGGCCCAAATTCCTTCTTCACCGCAATTGTTTCTCTGACTAGATCCCCAATCTTTGGAATCCAGACAGGCCTTGCTGGGGCTGTTGCTTGTGGTGCCTCGTCAGTGGTAGATGGCTGTTGCTTTAACTTTATGTTGCTTAAGGATTTTCTTGTTTCATTCAGTTCCTGTAAAACAGCCAAACGATCTTTGATGTCAAAGTCTGTTGTTTTTTCTTGTACCACTGACATCTGACTATCCAGGTCATGAATGTTCATTCTAATTCCGAACAATAGTTCGTATGGGCTGAAACCTTTTAGAGAATTTCTTGGCAAGTTATTAAGACTGGACTGGACACTTATTAAATGTTTGACCCACCCAGCGCCTGAACCTAATACCTTCGCTGTTATAGATCGCTTTATGTCCCTGTTTTTTCTTTCAACCACACTATTCCCTTCGGGGTGCGACGGACAAGAATACCGCAACCCAATTCCCATGCTGGCCATGGCCTCCTTATAAGCTCGAGAGCTGAAAGCAGGACCCTGGTCAGAATGGAACGTGGTAATTGCGTATGTGCCGATATAGACTCGCAGATCTTTTATAACCGTTCTAGCGTCAGCCGAGCGCTGGAGGCCTCATTTTTTAAGTGTGTTTAGTCTTAACGATGTACAATGGGACGCGCTTCTCTTCTTTGATTGCGCAGATAGACTGCCTTATGCTGTCTAGCAGGGTTCCTGAAACTACACTGGCCTGTTCATTACTGCGATCTCTGTTGCAGTTTTCACAATTTTGAGCAAAACATTGAATATCTATGCTCATTCCTGGCCACCAGTACTCTGATTGTAATACTTTCAGAGAATCCTTAACTGTTTGGTGTCTCAGACCCAATCCCATGTGTGCTTCCAGTAAGAGGAAGCCCCTCCTGCTCCTGTTTGGAATTACTCTGTCACCACTCCAGGGATTCGAGCAAAAGGAACGGAGTTTGCATCGATTACGTATGCATAATTGAGTGGATAGTTCACGGGCAGTGCTGCACAGTCGCCTTTTACGGTCGTTTTTACTGCCAGCATGGTTTCCCCGTCTATGTATTTTTCTGTACGCTTTTTTGTGGCTACGGAAGCCGGTTTAGTTGCTTCCGCTGTGGCTGTATTAGCCAATGAATTCCCTGCAACGTGAACGCCATCACGTTGAAGACTCTGTGCGTGAATCACGTGAGTCTTTTGTAGTTCTTTGTGTAAAAGAGCTACCTGTTTCGAGAGCAATTTATGCTTTATTGTGGCACCTGTGTCATCTTTGTAATCGTTTTCAATCCAGCTCTGCAGCTTATTGTTGTAAGAGTTGACGCAAAAATGAGAATCACACACAATAAGTGTCGGGAATTCACGTTCTGCATTTTCGAGCGCCATCTTCAAACATCTGATTTCAGTTCTCTGAACCGAACAGTTTCTTACAGATTCATTTTTTGTTACTTTCGGTCTGAATGTACCGCACCGCCAACGACCTTTAATAATCGCAAAGGCTGCATCGTAGGATTTGCTCTCTACGTTGAAATGCTGTACAAATCTATCTGTATAGATTATACAGGCGTATTGTGGGAGAGGCAGAAGTTCGATTGGCAGAGGATATTCTTCTTCATATTCTAAATCATTCAGTTCTTCAAATTGCGGAGCAAAATAGTATCTCACATCTTCTGCTCCTAGAGAATCTACACACTGTATCCATTTCGGATCCAGTGACACTGTAGGCAGGTTTACTGGGCTGGATAGCGCCTCGAAGGCGGATTCCGCTGTGAGGATATTAATCCGTTTACCATGTGCTTGTTCTCGTTCATTTGCTAATGCGATTTGCACTGCTTTCACAGTTCTTTCTGTGAGACTGAATGTTTTTTCTGCTTGTGTGTACAAGTGAGATTTAATTGAAATTGGTACCTTTTCTCCCTCATTAGAGGTTAGGTACGTGAATCCGCATCTTCCTGGGATGACTTGGATTACAAGATCGCGTGTGATGTCACGTGTATCTAATTTTGTTTTAGCTAACATGTCTGTTTGCAGTGATCTCAAAATTTCTGTGTGTTTTTTAGTCCAATTGATTTGTTTAAAATCAGGTTTAATTAGTTCGTAAAGAGGTTTAACCCTCTCTGCGTAATTTAGGATGTAAGTTCTTCCGAAATTCAGAAAACCTAGTATGGATTGTAAATTCTTCAGCGTTTTTGGAGCTTGGAGTACAGCGCACTTCTCTAAGAAGTTGTCCGCTAGGCTTTTCCCTTCACTTGATAACTTGTACCCTAAGAATGGTACTGTCAGATGGGCAATTCGAGACTTTTTAAAGTTGAATTTGTAACCCTCTGCTGCGAACCCAAGTATAATGGTGTTCACTCTTTTTAAGTGAGTATCCAAGTCGTCGTCTGTGAGATAGATATCATCTACCTAAGATAATGCCTCATCATCATAGATTTGTAGTAACTCTGTTACCCTAGCTGAGAATAGTCCTGGGCTGTTCTTGAACCCCTGTGGGAGTCGACAGAATTTTTTCTGCGACCCAAATGCTGAGAAAGCGGTCAAATATCTGCTTTCTGGTGCAATGTTTTGACAGAAGAAACCATTAGATATGTCTAATGTCGTTTTATATTTTTTCCTAACTATGTTATTCATTAGGGCTGCACTATGCGAGTTTTGTACTGCAAATGTTTTACAACATGTATTAAGGTGTCTGTAGTCCAAAACTAGACAATATGAATTGTCTGGCTTGGAGACAGGAAACAAAGAATTGTTCATTTGAGAGGTGCATGTTTCAATCACCCCCTGGTATTCAAGTTGATCTAAGATCTCCCTGACTTGTTTTTTAGCTTCTTGCTTAATGGGATACTGCCGTTGGGCAGTTGGTTCACTTTTTAATTGGATTTTGTGAGGAGGTGAGTCCTCATCCCATCCTACATGATTTTTATATAATGCCGGAGCCTGGGCTACTGCCCATTTCCTTGCATAAGTATATTTTTTGTGAATCGGAATGTGATTCGAGAAGGCAGGCATAATCACTTCTTCGCCACGAGGGCACTCCCTGACAAACTCTGGGGGCCAATCTTTTTCAGCTAACAGAATATTGTAGCCTTTTGAGAGCTTATCCCAAAATAGACCTCTTATTTTCCTAGTCTTATCACCCTCTATACGCAATGTTATTTCGTATATTTTATGGGGCTCGCTAAGTCTGGTGTCGGCAGTTTCAACCTGAATGTATTCATTCGTGTCCACTGTCTCCAGATGACTCATCAGGATCTTGCGGGCTATACTGATTTCTGCTGCACTGTCCAACATTGTCAATGCCCACTCCCCGTTTTTCAACTGTGTCCTCAGTATTCTCGGCATGGTTGATTACTCTAATACTGGCTACCTTCTTTTTTGGAAATTGAGATTTTTTACTCTGAGCAGGTTCCTTGTCTTTGGACTTGGTGTGCTCTCCTGGGTCTGACCGTCCTCTTCTTTCCGATTTCTGCGAAAAAGATCGAGAGGGACGTGTATCAGTACTTTGATATCTATCAGGTTTTTTCAGATTATCCCTATTTCTAAGGTTATATCTTTTCTCAGAGGGCTCCCTCTGGGGAGACTGGTGTTCTCGAGTCGGGGTTCTTTCCCTCCGTCGAGGAGACCTTCCTCTGGACTGGAAAACTTTTTCCTTGGGAGTGGATTGTTTATTTCCATCCCAGCTCTTTTAAGGAGTGTTTGAATTATTTTTAGTAAATAATTTTTGCGGATTTTCGAGCAGTTGGGGCTTTACTGGTTTCCCACCCAAGCTGTCTCTACCTAATTCTTCATAGCATTACTCTATGATTCTGGCAAGCTCAACTGGCTGCTCTGTTATATCTGTTTCCTTCAACTTCTGGCGGATCGCCACAGATGCTGCTTCTCCCTTTATGTTGGCTAATAATATAGCCGAGACCTGCTTGAAGTCTTTCAGTAATTTCATACCTAGATTTAAAGCTGGCTCTGTACCGTATTCATTTTGAATCTGTTTTAGCACTTCTGGTATTACCGCCATAGACGGAACACTGTGTGTTTTTGTGTAAATGGAAGCAAAGACTGTACCCCAAGTGTCGCACTCCTCCACGTGTGGTGCGATTCCCATAGGAAGGCAGATTGTCAAGATTCTGTGTTTCTCTATAGGGGTAGTATCAGGAAATACTGCCTCTATTTGAGTGATTTTCTGTGCTAACCAGAAAGGAATTTGTTCCCGTTTTACGGGTGTTTTACCAAGACATGACTGTATGTTCTGTGGTGTGATTTTACTAGTGTTCCCCTGATGAGGGGTCAGCTGTGGTACATTAACAGCTGGTTGGACTGTTGCAGTCCGCATTACATATTGGACTAATTGCCTATGTAATTTAATTAGTGTTTTTAGCTGTACTAACAGCTCTTCTTTAGACATTTTTGCATTGTCAGGATGTGGTGTGTAGCCGGCTAGAACCGGCCACGTTGCTCCTGTTCTACCTAGTGGACCGAGCCTGGTAATGTGATCATTATGTTTTAGGGCGCCATTAAACCAGAGCAGGTGCTCTTGGAATTTTAGTGGGATTTCAGTCTCCTCGAAAGGAGCGTACTCTTCCGGAGGTTCCTCTATTTTGCAATAGTGAAACTCTTTTGTTCTAGCGTTTGCCGCTGGAAAGTTTATCCATGAATAGAATACCTCTGTCTGCCGATATCCGTGAGCCTCTATCACGAAAATTACTGTACCACCTTTAGGTGTCAGTCCGTTTTCTATAAGTTTTAACGTTATAGATTTTCCTAAATGTGCCGGGATGTTAATTGCATCCGG
This sequence comes from Lissotriton vulgaris, assembly GCF_964263255.1. Lineage (NCBI taxonomy): Eukaryota > Metazoa > Chordata > Amphibia > Caudata > Salamandridae > Lissotriton > Lissotriton vulgaris. The sequence goes on from NC_141693.1 coordinate 1,739,092,460, forward strand.
GTCTGTGTGTTCGGGACCTTGCTGAGTCGCATCTACTGCGCCCCCAGTGGTTCCGTTTTCTCCTGGCATTGTATAAATGCAAGGTTTGCAGAGTAGGTCTCCAAGGAGACAAAGATTAGGTGCACAATATTTTGGAACACTGTATCCTTCAACGTTGAATAAACCAGAGCTTTACATAGGAATCTCTTCCTACTGAGTTCGGGCGGATTTTAACCTTTCACCCACTCCAGACGTCTATTGGAGTATTTACGGGAGAAAGGGGTCTGTGTGAAATATGCACGACTGAGTTACTCTAAAGTCTTGCGTTAGTTTATCGCCTTACCAAATGTTGGGCGCCATGTAGCGTAGTTCCTAGTTTCCCACTAGGCCCTGCGCATTGGAATAACATAAACAGTAGTATCGACGTAGAAGTGCGGATCTTCCAGGCCTCTACTGACTATGCTAAACTTAATTGGGTTTGTTACCAACTAGCTCAGAGGTCACTGGAAACTTTCTTGACTGAAATAGGAAGTGATCAGCTTCCCTGGCACAGACAAGAAGGGATTCAGTTTTCCAACAACCGTGCAACATGACAACTTTGCTCCTCAGATCAAGAGTCAATCTCTAGGGTCGTGTGAAACAATAGACAGTTATTTTACTCAGTCAGGTTGGTACAGTTTACTTTCACAATATGTAGAGAATAGAGAGACGGGCGTTTGTCAATAAAGGGTTAACATTTATTGAACAGTCTTTCTTCTCGTACAAGAGAAATGTATTGCCACAATTGCAAGACTTGTTATTATAAAAAGTACGTACAGTAAGATAAGTATTGCGAAATAATACTGTAAAAGCATTAGTATGGTTTCTTAGCCATACAATGGTTTAAAAGTAATAAAACATATATACATTCATATATACATTAGGCTAAAATACTCAACTGGTGCTTCTAACTACGCCTACCCCAGTGTACCTGACCTAAGCCTAATACTTGGGAGGGGAGTAAGTAAGTAGCTTTAAGTTAAGTTGGTTTTGCCAAGGTTTGCTTCAAGAATTCTCACTAAGGGTTTAGTCAACACCATACCTCTGAATAGAATGATGGAGGTCTGGTATCTCCTTCAGGGAAACTTGGTATCCCTGTCACCCGCGAGGGTAGACCAGAAACGCTGGAGCTGGATTTCTCTGCAGGAGAAAGACAGCGTCTCTCTTCAGCGCGTCGAGGAGGAGGAGGGGGGGGACAGCGTCCGCGGGCAGCTGGCATCTGCTGTGCTCTTCGCAGAGGGACGGCTGTTCAGCTCTTAAGTTCACCACACCATCGTTCGCGCTTTAGCAGCGATAATGGTATCAGTAGCTTCACCAACAGCAACGAGACAGCAGCAGCATCAGCGTACTGCAGACAGCGTTTGCTTAAGGCAACGTTGGTAATATTTATACCGGACAGGTGCCTGGTTTGACGTAAGTTTGCTGGACATAAGACGTCAATAAAGATGTCACTAGGAAGTGATCGCTATCAGTTGCTCATTAGAGTTCCATTACTAATCAAAACACAGCAAGCGGGGATTTCCAGGTTTGCTGAGTTTTTATCTTGTTGAAGAACTCGGAGTGTTAATCTAGGAATCTCAGATAGTGACTTCTGCTCTGTCATTGCACTAATTGGTTGCAAAGGAAGTGGCAGAGAAAACTATTCTGGAATGTGGCTCTGTTCGTGCGAGGCCAGAGATGACTTTCTGAATATTGTACTTGAACGGTTATGCCAATATAGGGAATAAATGGATTTATAGCCGAATAGGGGCATAAGGTCACAGTATCGATCAGGATCCTAGATAAGCACGCAACAAAGCTACCTGTAGCATGGGATTCCACTGCAAAAGATTCTGAATGCTCCTGCAATGTGAAAATACCTGGACCAAAAATGCAAGAGGAGTTCGTATCCTTTTATGAGAGAGCAGGGAGTGTCTTCTTTCGGGTTCTTTCTGTCATCCTGTGAGGCCTGTGATGATGAATGGATGAAGACGAAATGTAGTGAACAGTCACTTCAAAGAGTCAATGATGCAGGAAGACTTTAATTATGGCTCTAAGTTTTTATTGTCGTTCTATTAAAATATTTCGATCTAATTTTATCCATATTCATTTTTACTCACTTATTGGTATTTATCCACATTTTGTGTTCTGTCAAAAACAGAGGTGGCAACAAATTTGCAATTTGTATTTGTAATTCATGCTCATATGGCTATTGCAATCACTGAATTCAAAAAGGCAAAAGACAAGGTTTGATAAAATGAAATAGATTTGCTTGCAGCATTTCCCGCATACAACTGGAGGATATTAAACCAAAAGGATAGAAGGGATGGTCAATTGTTAGTATAGATTTTCTTGTGTTTTAGGAACTTTGTGTTTCTACTGAAGCGGTTATCCTATCAGTCGTGCATACCATGAGAGAAGAAGCTGACAAGGGCAACATCCAGCAGCTGGTACTCCTGACCTCTCTGTGGCTTTCGACAGTCAACCATGAACTCCTGATCAGCCTAGTTGGAGCTGCAGGACTTGATTGGATCGACTTCTTCTTGACGGACAGCCATCAGTTGGTCCGCCTACATCCCTTCTGCTCTTCTAAGGCACAACTTACCTGTGGAATACTCCAGGGGTCCTCTTTGCCGCCACACCTTTTTAATCTGTACATTTACCCCTTATACATTCCTTGAAAAAGATGAAGGTTAAAATCTACAATTACGCAGACGATATGCAATTGCTGTTGGCAACTCACCCGAATCCAAAGTTGCCTTCCAAAATACAATACTATTTATCCGTGACTGGATGAATAGTATTCCGCTCAAACTAAACTCTGACAAGACAGAAATCATCCTAAGCAGCAACAAACAAGGCTTGTGGAATCCCACATTCTGGCCAGCGGCAATGGTCACCCTCCCCAGCCTAAGAGCTCAGTGAAGAGCCTTGGAGTTCTCATCGACAATTTTTTTTCCATTAGACCCCATGACCCCAACCATTATATTGTGTTATTTTTTGCAGTTGCGCACAATCAGATAGATAGGTGAATTTCTTACCTTTGAAACTCTAATCCAGGTTGTTATCACATTAGTCATCTTGAGGATAGACTATGCAAATTCGCTTTACCTGGTTCTTCCCTTGGTCCTCAACTATAGATTACAACTGGCACAAAATCAGGCAGCCAGGCTGATCTGCCAAAAACCTAGAACATGCGACATCACCCCATTGATGACGAAACTCTACTTGCTGCTGGTAAAACAGCGCACTGTATTCAAGACTGGCGCCATCATTTTTAAACCCCTGCATGGCAGCAGCCCAGCTTTTATCTCTGCCCACCCGCAATTGAGATCCACCTAACCTGAAACTTCTTCCTATTCTCTTTTTTTAAAAGAAGAACCCTGTGGCTCCAGATTCTCTGAACTCGCCCCCCCCCCCTCCCGCCCCCATATTTGGAACTCCCTGCATTTAGAAATTAGGATGATCCCCTGTTACCCAAGATTTAGTCAGCTTTTAACAACTTGGCTTTTCAAACAAGCATATGAGTGAAACTGAGCAGTGTGCACTGTTTTTGTTATTCTAGCGCCAAGAAGCAGATTGGTGTATATGCACTCTATAAATGCTTATAACATAACATTGCTTTGTGTCTAGGGAGGAGCTTTATATTCTCCATTGGGTTTATAATTTTCCAGTTTTTCAGTATTTGGTTCGATTGTAGACCTGATCCAGTTGCAGGACTAGGGACATGATTTTGAGACCTATTCGTAAAGTAAGTTTGGATTATGTATAGTAGTTCTCCTTTACGTACTTCCCTGTTTGAATTGCTCCTAAAACATCTAAAATTGAAATAAACAGAAATATTCAGGGTGTATTCATAAACATTTTAGTACTAATCAAAAGAACCGTGCCCTATTTGCATTGCTACAAATATGGGCCAATCGTGAACGCATATGAGAGAATGTAAAAATAATACAGGGTCAGTGACCCTGTTTTGATATGCTGTGCCTATTCGTAAAGAATGCTGTAAAAAAGGCACCTTTTTGTCATCCAAAGAAAATTCTAGGAAATTCGCACACAGAATTCATGTCCGTATATTATTTTGTTTACAAAGATTGGCCTTAAGTAAGGATTATTGTGTGTCTATCTAACTGCTTCAAGCTCTTGACATTGCAACCAGCTGTGTAGGAATAGATCTAATGTATGCATAGCGCAATGGCAGATCCAAACTGCACTCGTATATTTATGCATTTAACACTTCAAAGTACACTCCACTCACAATTAGGTTTAACACTGCAAACCGCCATATAGAAACATCCTCCTGTAAACATTCGCATTGTAGTAAAAACTCGAGCAGCTCTTTATGGAAATCTCTCTTTTTTTAACCATTTGTATTGCATTTACACAGTAACATCATTCGATGCAACACATTGACACAGTAAATTGACAGTATTAGGAAAAGTATCAAGCAAACAGGGTTGTTTTGGCCTCATACAGAGTCAGAGGAAGCCTTGGTTCTTATCTTGAACTTACATAACTAACCAACAGTGTGAGAACATGTGGCAATAATACATCTGTTCAGGACATAAATAAACAGAAGCTAGAGTCCTTTCCAGTCCAGATCTACAACAATTCCGTTTGGGGTTTTATCATGGTATCCGCAGTGTGGCAAAATCATCAGACTATTTCACTGTATCACCAAGGCTTGAGGCAAAAAGACATCAGCTTGTGAGGGGGAGGCAGTCAAGGTAAACTACAACATAGAGAGACCATAGGGTCACACAGGCACGGGGCCATCTACGTCATTAAGCTGGAGACCAACGGGCCATGGTCTTCCAGGCACTTAAGGAAATGCATTTATTGTTAATTTGAGTAATAGCATTATTCTGATTGACCCTCGCTATAAGTTTGTTAGGGGCATATTATCAAGGATGGCATTAAATTTATCGCAGTCCAATAGAAGCCCATGATCACACCAGAACATGGACTTCTATTGGAATTCTCCAGGTTATATTATCAAGCCCATTATCGCCGCTTTAGCAGCAGTTTTCTGCCGCTAAACCGGCGAAAATTTTCAACGCCGTTCTTTATGATATGTCCCCTAGCTCGCTAAGAACTTCCCAGTCTGCTGCTATAGGGCACTTCCGGAGTCCACAAGCTTCTTCTCGCCTGAGAGCCACTGGCGCCGCTTGTCCCCACCTAAGCTTCGCCCAGCACCAGTGAGCTTTGTTGGGTTCTGTCTGGGCTTTCCAATACATGCCTATGAGTCTATGTGTAATCAATAATGCCAAATCAATTAATCTATCTGTAGCCTTAGACGCTTTCAGTCGTTTCGTTTGAATAGTCCTAGCAAGGAGTCCTCTAAGGTACACACCCCAGGAGGACCAGTCATTTCTGTTAGTGCTGCAGAAACTACTTCTCACAGTGCCACGGCAGCTAGGCATCTCCAAAACATGTGCCCCATATTATCCCCTAGCTGTTGACATCTGGGCATTCAGAGGGGGACCGAAACGTACAATGAAGTGTTGCTGGAGTAAGGTAAGACCTGTGGAAAATATTATGCAGAACATATGTGACACTTTCCTGAGATAGTGGAGCATTCACTCACATTTTTTTTGTGTTTGGTCTCCTTCCACATCACTTTCACAGCATCTGCGGGTCGCTGTATGTGGATCATGTGTGGTATATGTTAGAGCATGAACAAACCTGGTGATGAGCTTGCTTTCGCTGCCCATTATATATAGTGTTTGTATGAAAGGGTGGTGGTCGTTAAATGTCCGTGATGCCCCACAAGTCCTCCAGCGCAGCCAGCAAACTGAGATAGGGTAAAAAATGGCCTTCCGGGAGGCCATACTCTTTGTATAATATTTATGGCAATCTCACCTTTTTTCATTACAGGTCCTCATGTTGTTAATCTGCATAAATGTTGGCCTGGCAGTTTGACTAGCATTGTCTAGAGCCAATCAAAAGAAGACCTACTTTCCTGTATTTTTCCATTTTAAAAATGAATGTAATAGTGAATGTCATTGCTTTCCATATACACATATGTAAAAATTGGTAAAAACTGAAAATAGGAATCTCAACTGTAGTCCTTGTTACTGGAGCTGTATTGCCATTGAGTGGCCCAGCAGGGAAGATGGGAGACTATTTCTCATAAGGAGATTGATTTTCATATGTTTTATTACTGTGGGTTAAAAAAGGGCACCTCTTTTAATATATATATTTAATATATATATATATATATATATATATATATATATATATATATATATATATATACTACTATAATAAAGGAGAAACTTGCAGGCTTTGAGGCAAGTAAACGCAAGAACCACTGCGCCAATCTACACACCCGATACACTGTAGAAATCGGCAGGGTGTGTAGATGGTTATAGGCTATATAAACTTTAAAAAAACACCTTATTTAAAAAAATTAATTAAAAAAAAGTAGTCCCCCCCCCAAAGTAGCGCCGGCCGCGATGTGCGTGCTCACGTCGAGGAGCGGCGTCAGAGCGGCGTCAGAGGACCGGCGGACATGGCGCGGCGGAGGAGCGGTCACGTGAGCTGCAGCGGACAGGCCAGCGGCGGTGAGAGACCAGCGGAGAGGCGGACATGGCGCGGGGGAGGAGCGGCGGCGGACAGGCGGTGAGGAGCAGAGCGGCGAGGACCTGCACTCAGGAGCGGAGAATGAGGTAAGCAGGCGGGTGTCGGCCCAGGCGGGGGACGGGGAGTTACTAAAGGCAATTTCGGGGCAGGCGGGGGCCGGGGCAGGAGGGGGACGGGGACTAACACCTCCAGGCGAGGGTCAGGCCAGGCGGCAGGCGGGGGACGGGGCGGGCGGGGGCACGGGCTGCTGGGCAATGTCGGGGCAGGCGGGGGTAGGGGGAAGCCTGAAAGCACCCGGAGAAGGTCGGGGCGGGCTGCTAGTATATATGTATTTGTTTTTTGTGTGTGAGAAATTAGGATTCAGTTGCAGTGCCCGCCCCTTCCACTTTTCCCTGGCCTGTTCAGGTTCCCAGTACCAGTGTTCTTTCCCTAAAACGGATCCACAATTGGCCCTTCAGGACCCCTGTAAATTCCTAGTAAGAGTTAATAGGTATCTAGGGCATTGGGACTGAAGAGGGTCCCCTAGAGATCCCTCACCTGGGAAATGCAGACTGCCACTGCAGCATGCATGGCCTGGTGCAGACGAAACATCAAAGTTGACATGGCATACTGCCTGTATGCCATGCCAACTAGCAGTCTAGCACCGCCCAAGATAAAGGTAAGCCACTCCTCTGGCAGGCCTTATCAGCCCTAAGGCAGGGTGCACTATATCGCAGGTGTAGCCATATCTACATGAGCAGATATGCTCCTACAGTATTGTGACCTATTCCGAATTATTGTAGGTGCCAGGGGAGCCATAGAGCGTACGTCGGCTGGGAACTTGACAACTCGAGTTCCACAGCATCATGTGGCTTCTCTGAAACCTGCAGTGTTTAGTACCAAACAACTCCTTGTAATAAATCCAGACTAATTCCAGTGTGAGCTTTATTAAACCATGTACTCAGAGGAAATCTCAGAGGTGCCCCCTGAAAACTTACCAGCCCTGGTGTGGCATTGACTGGCTTTAGGCAGCCTACTACACACAGACATGTTTCTGGACCCCTCAGTGGAGAGCCTCTCCTCTCTGGGACCAGACACAATGCACATCCTGGGCATAGGTGTCACACCTCCTACCCCAGGATGGGCCAGTGCTTAAAGGGGAAGCTTCAAAGGCCTACTGCCTTTGTAATGTGACCCAAAGCCTCTGCTGCTAGCAGCAGATGGCAGCCCACGGTTTACTCCCCCACTTTGGGCAGGAAAACCGGTGGTAAAACCTAGAAGAATAGGAGGTGTGACCACCTCTGTCAACTTCACTTCGCAGGTGAGGGAGGCGAGGTGAGGCACATATTTCAGTCCCCACCATCTTGGAGATCGGGTGACCCCTCAAATCAGGGCTAGGTCTATCCCACAGGGAAGTGGCATAATTGAGGGAGTAGTCATCACAGGTAAAGTACCTATTGGCCCCACCTGCTACTCCCCTAAAATGCCCCTAAATTTAATATTTAGGTGGCTCCCCAGATCTGAAAACTAGACCTGGGATGACTTAAGAAGAAAGAAGACACCCCTGAAGATGAAACCTGAAGATGACGACTGCCTTGGCTCAGCCTTACCAGTCTATCTCCAGCTTCGAAGAACCTGCGACCTGTCTTTCAGCCAGCAACCTCTGAAAACCCTGGAAGGATTGCTGCCTTCGAAAAAGACTCTAATCTCCCAAGGACATCAGCTCTGACAGAGGAACAGACTCCAGAAGAATCCGACTACAGGGACCTCGAAGTCTGACCTCAAGCCCAGTGTTGAGTAACCTCTTTTGAAGCCGACAACGGCTCCTGCAGTGTGAATCCAGAGGCTCCCCCTGACCACGACCGGCTACGGTAAGAAGAATCCGACATCGAAAGGCACTCCTGCACCTGAAGCCCCTAGGCCGTGGTGAGCTGAACCGAAGGTGCCCCTACGAACTCCTACACCTCTACTTACCTCTGCTGTTGCTGGTCTCCCTTCTGCAACCTCCGGTGCAATGCCTGCAGCTTGTTTGTCAATAACAGAATCTGATTGAAGAGCATCAGACGCTGAAATTGCACCCTGCATCCGGCCTCCTGTGTGCCACTGGAGGTGTATGTTTGGTGCAGCTTTGTGGCCCCCGGTGCATAACCTAATCCCCAAAGTTTGGTTCCTGCAACAGGTTTACTTACCAGCAAGCAGTGTGGCTTCGAGCACTTCCAGTCTCAATTAAAAGGCCTTGGGCTGAACTCCAATGTTGACCTCTGCACTCGGCCGCCACTGTGCTGCTGATAGTGCAGTTTTGGTACTCATCTGACCCTTGCCCCTTCCTGACCTTTGGTCCCAATGACTCCAACTGTAAATGTGATACTTACCTGTTTAACCAAGATATTTTTTTACCCATAGGATTCATTGACCTGTGCAGAAAGTGTCGACTTTTGAAATTAAAAAGTATTTATCTTTAAAAAATTTCCTAACTTATTACGAAGATCTTGGTCTTAAAATGAAATACAAACAAAGTATATTTTTCTAAAATTGGTGTGGATCTCCTTCTTGAGTCGTGTGTCCATTAGAGCACTTTGGGTTTTACATTGAGCCCTGTATACTTTTGGGGAACCTCTGAACTTTGTGCACGTTATAACCACCTAGTGGCAAACCATATACAGAGGCAGCTTCCTACAGTTTTCAACTTACATCCATCTATTTTCACCAGTTTGGCGTTACTGTATAGAAATAAGAAAAATACAGTCTCAAGCTGATGACATTACAGAGGTACCAAGGTCCCACTTTGTGAAACTTGAACACTCCACTATAAAGATTTCATCTTGTGCTGTTATGAATTCTCAACTAACAATGAAAATGTGATGTCTTGATATCCTCTGCAAGGCAGGGAAGTATGGCTCAGTGTAAAGCTGAAATCCGGATGTCAATAAGTAAGTGGGTGGCTCACTTTGTAAGTGCTTTAGTCGACATTCTGTTTTTGAGCAGGGGTTGCCCCATTGCCCTGCTTTACTCGCCTAAAGCTAACTTGGTGGAGGAACTGAAAGACTGAACAGAAACTGAGAGCTACTATCAAGTAGGAAGTGATAGGTGTGGGCAACTCAAGCTGTCTAAACCTCACTAATGGAGGGCTTGAAGCAGACTTCTGTTTAAAGTAAGCAAATGACTTCAGATTACCATTTCAGTGCTGTGCTTTAATTAAAGAATCATGTAATCGGGACATAATTTCCTGCACATTGCTTTCGTTTCACAACTCTCTGAATTCTGAAAACTGTAGTTCACCTCAATTTAACCAACTGAACTAAATTACAAGCTTATGACGGTTTGCAGAGGAAAAAGGCTAAAACCAAGTAAGGTGGCCATGATGATATGAGGTCATTTATTAAGCTTCTTTTAAAAGTATAAGAGGAGTTGAATCTGGTCAGAAGACTGGTGTGGATAGGTTTATTCGAGTTTGCCCCCTTTTGACTAAGATTCCAATGTGGCTTGCCGTGGCACCAATGTAATTTCCTCCATGAGCCCCATTTCTTCTAGGGTCTGGGTTCAGCAGTAGTACGCCTTCATTTCCTACCAAGGATTGGTTTGATTTCAAGATACTCCTAAACCTTGACACCTTGAAACATTAAGACCTGTTGTGGACAGAACCATCACATCAGTACTTGGGTCATTTTTGCCACTTGTTGGTTTTCAGGTCAATCAATCAATCAAAAAGGATTTGCTGCTTATCACCCGCAAGAGTATCCAGGCACTGGATGTTTCTGCTGCTGGGTGGGGTCAGTCGAACAGCCAGGTCTTAAGATCTTTTCTGAATTCCTGCAGGGAGGAGTAGGCCTGGAGGGGGAGGCCGTTCCAGATTGTGGTGGCTGGGTAGGAGATAGAGTGCCCTCCGCATTTGTTATGAGCGCCATGAAACCGTCTGGTGACCGAGCGCTGTACAAATAATTTTGACATAACATTTAACATAACAGTGTTTGCCGCTCTTGCTCCGGCAGATGCAGGGGGTCTGGTGAGGGAGATGGAGGCAGAGGCTGGTGGAAGTTCAAACAGTGGATGATGTAGGCTGGTCCCTGATTGTGCATTGCCTTGTAGGTGTGGTTTATCCAACATTCTCTTTATGCCAGGCACATATTTTATTTATTTATTTTATTTATTTATTTAGTTTATAGAGCGCGACAGATACCCAAAAAGGGCTTCCCGGCGCTAAACAGAAATTTGAACTAGAGGGACAGAAAGGGTTAGAATGGGAAACCAAAAACGCTCACTGATTAAAAAGCCAGGTTTTGATGGCCTTGCGAAAGTGTGGGTACCTATTTTCAAGACGAAGTGGTTGGGGAAGGGAATTCCAGAGCTTTGGGCCCAGGAAGGAAAAAGACCTGCCTCCCATCCTGGCCCGACGTATTTTAGGGACGCAGAAGAGACCTTGGGAGGCGGATCTCAAGTCTCGGGCAGGCATATAGGTATGCACAAGAGTCAGAAGGTATTTGGGAGCATTGCCCCACTTTATCCTGTGCATGAGGCTGAGAGTCTTAAACTTGACCCTGTTGTCGATTCTAAGCCACTGAAGTGCCTTTAAGTGACTGGACATACGGTCTCTCCTGTTACATTTACAGAGCAGCCTGGCTGCCGCATTCTGTACCAGCTGTAGACGCCTTGAGACTGTCTGGGATGCCCCCAAGTAGAGGACATTTCCGTAGTCCAGGCGGGAGGTAATTAATGCATTAACAACTGTCTTTTGGGTGTCTTCGGGGAGCATCCATATTATTTTTCTGAGCCATCTCAAGATCGTAAAGCAGGTGGCGGAGAGAACGTTCACCTGTGGCTCCATGGTTAGGTCTCTGTCGATGATGAAGCCCAGGTTGCGGACCTGGTGCGATGGAGTTGGCAGGGGGCCCATTTCAGGTGGCCAGTGACTGGAGTTCCAGAGGATCTGGTCGGGACCTACTATCAGAACCTCCGTTTTACTGCCATTGAGTTTGAGTATATTTTCGTTCATCCAGGATGAAATATTCCTGAGGCCGGTCTGGAGGCGTGAAGGGGTGTCTTGGTTCACATCAGATAGGGAGAATATGATTTGGGAGTCGTCAGCGTATGTGAACATGGTGAGGCCATCAGTTTCAGCAATCTGAGCCAACGGCGCTGCATAAAGGTTGAAAAGCAGGGGGCTTAATACTGATCCCTGTGGGACTCCATGTGGAGAAAAGTGGGTCTTGGATGCCGCATTGCTGGAGGAAATTTGGAATGTCCTGAGCGTCAGAAAGGATGCTATCCAATCTAATGCCTTTCCTCTTATGCCCAAGTTGGAGAGGGAAGCAAGCAGGGTGGTATGAGAGATGGTGTCGAACGCCGCGCTGAGGTCAAGAAGAATCAGTGCGGCAGAGTGACCCATGTCGACCAAATGTCGAAGATTTTCCACGACTCCAAGTAATGTGGTCTCCGTCGAAAAACCTGCGCGGAAGCCGGATTGGGTGGGGTGTAGAACATTGTTTGCCTCCGTGAACCTGGTGAGATGTTCATGAACGTGTTTTTCCAAAACTTTGGAGAGCGCGGGCAGGAGGGATATCGGGCGAAAATTTGCCAAGATCTTCGGGTCGGCCGTTGGTTTCTTAAGGAGGGGGGATACCATGGCATGTTTCCAAGGTGACGGAACCGTAGCTGTAGAGAGAGATAGGTTTAGAATGTGACATAACACGGCTAGGGAAGAGGTGTCTAAAAGTCTGAGTATGGAAATCGGGAGGGGGTCAGCTGGCGACCCAGATTTAACTTTCCTTAAGATGTTCTGTAGACCTTGGACGTCTATTTCGGCCAGGAGGTGAGTAATACGTGGGACGGGTGGGGTTGGGCCATGCTGACATCAGTATGAGGTCCAAGATTGTGCACGTATGTAGATTGAGTTTGCTTTTGTGTGGCTATATCTTGATGAATGTTTTCAATCTTAGAAGTAAAGTATATAGCCAATTCCTCACACTCGAGACTGTTAAGGGGGGGAGGTTTGGAAGAAGTGTTTGCACCTGCAAGGTCTTTTACCAAATTGAAAAGAATTTTCGATTTGTTTGCAGCTTCATCTATAGATTTGGTAACATAGTTAGATCTTGCCTTATTGCAGGCTTTATGATAGAGTTTAAGCTCGCTTTTGTAGTGTGATCTGGCATCTGAAGAGTAGTCCTCCCTCCACAGGCGTTCTAATCGTTTACATTTGGATTTGAAGGCTTTTAGGTGTTCGTTGTACCATGGAGCGGGGGGTAGTGAGAGGTAGTTTTTTTTTGAGCTAGGGGCAAGCAGACGTCTAGAGCATCTAGGAGACATGTATTAATGGTGGTGGCTGCCATTTCTATGTCCCCGGTGTTTAGCACTTCCACTGGAGCGGTCAGGTTTAGAGTGGACGTGAGGCGGTCAGTATCCAGATTTTTCCAGTTTCTTTTTAAGGACTTAATGGTCTTACTGGGAGAGCTAGCAGCTAAGTGGTCTCCCAGATGGAATTTGATTAAAAAATGGTCTGACCAATCTAGGGGCAAGGCCTGCTGGCACTGTAGCTGGGGAAGGCTGGAGAAAATGGGATCCAGAAGGTGACCCTTGTTGTGGGTGGGACCTGAATTCCATAAAATAAGATTCATGGCAGCAAGATCGTGAAGTAAATTTGTGGCTGGTTTGTTAGTGGGATCATCAAAATGAATGTTTAGATCTCCTAGAATGGATAGATGGTTATAATTCACTCTTACTGTAGATATCCAGCCCACTAGTTGAGTAGCCCAGGGCAGCGTAGGGCCGGGTGGGCGGTAAATAAGAAGGCCAGTAAAAGTGAAGGTCGGGTGAAGTTGGAGTTTAAAAAGAGCAACCTCGCTGGTAAGGAGAGTAACGGGCTCCAGGGTGCATTGCAGCGTTTTTCTAAAAATTACTGCGATCCCGCCTCCAGTACCGGAGGTTCGGACTTGGTGAATGATGGAATAATTGGACGGTAAGGCTTCGGCGATGTCGGGGCCAGAACTGGCGTGTAGCCACGTCTCAGTAAGAAAAAGGGCATCGAGGGAATTGTCGGATAGGAGGTCAAAGAGGTCTCTTTTATGTTTACAGAGTGATCTGCAGTTAAGACTACCGAGTAGCCAGGAGCTAGTTGTTTTATGTTCTTTGGATCTAGGCCGCTGGCCACATAATTGCGGGGTGTCGAGGTGGAAGTTGCAAGCACGACATGCGATACTGGATTCGCGATGGTTAGATAGTAAGTCGCAGTTCTGTTTTGCAGACGGGCGAAGGGACCGTCGACATAGTTAATCGACAGTTTGTCTCTTCATGACCCACAGCTACTCTGTGTCTTGCTAAGGTGTGGTTTAGCATCTTGAATTGGCACCTCTTGTGGATGGGGAGCCAGTGGTGTTTCCTGAGGTGTGGTGTGATGTGGGCCCATCGGGGGAGATCAAGGACGAATCTGGTGGCAGAGTTCTAAATGGTCCGTAGTCTCTTTAGCAGGGGTGAGGTGATTTCTACGTAGAGAGTGGTGCTGTAGTCCAGGCGGCTGGTGACGAGGACCTCGGTGATGGTCACCACTTGAATACTTTCTGGAGCATGCAGAGAGTGAGGAAACATGCTATGGATACTGCGTTGATCTGGTTTTTCCTGGAGAGTTTGCTGTCCATTGTGATGCCGAGGTTCCTGCCGTGCTCTATGGGGGAGGATCCCAGTTCTTTAGGCCATCATAAGTCATTCCAGAAGGATGTGTTGCTGACAGAGATGAGTGCCTCCATTTTGTCTGAGTTGAGTTTGAGGCTGTTGTTTTGTATCCAGAGGGCGATGCTGATCATGCACAGGTGGAAGTTCACATTGGTGGTGGAGGGGTCTACGGATGGAGAGAGGACAAGCTGGGTGTTGTCTGCATAAGATATTATGTTTAGTCCATGGATCCTGACAATATTGGCCAACGGAGTCATGTAGGCATTGAACCGCGTAGGTCTGAGAGAGGACCCTTTGGGGATGCCTTAGACGATGTTCTTGGGGTCTGGGGTGTAGGGTGGAAGGCGGACACTCTGGGTTATTTCAATTAGGAAGGATGCCAATTACTTGAGGGCATCCCGTTGAATCCTCATCTAGTATAGCCTTTTAAGAGGGTGTAGTGGGACATGGTGTCGATGGCTGCTGACAGGTTGAGGAGGATCAGGTCAGCAGTTATCCCAGGTCTAAGAGAATCCTGATGTCATCGGTGACTGCAATTAGGGTGGTTTCTGTGCTGTGGTTCGAGCAGAACCCAGTTTGGGATCCTCCTGGGAACACAGGAGGTTGTTGCTCTCTCTGTAGTTTGTGAGTGGGTGGTTAATGGCTTTTTCACGGATGTTGGCATAGAAAGGGAACAGAGAGATGGGCCGGTAGTTCTTGAGATCTTTCGGGTCTGAGAATAGTATTTGAGGAGTAGTTTGACATCCGTGTGTTTCCATTCCTCTGTGAAAGTGGAAGAGGTGATGGAAGAGTTGAAGATGGTGGTGAGTTCTTTGCTGATAGTATTGTTCCCCAAGTTGAACATGTTGTGATCTTGAGGTTTGGTTGGGAGTCTGAGAGGTGAAGGAGGCTGTGGGTGCTAGCATCAGGGGTTGGGTTCGATAGGTTCATTGATGATGGAAATCTTTTTGTGAAATAAGTCTCTTCGAGTGTCACAGAGATCTTGAGATAGATGACAATGTTTTCAGTTGCTACGGGGTTGGAGAACTTCTTGACAATGTTGAAGAGTTATTTGCTGTGATTAGAGCTGGATTCAAGGTGGGTGGCCAGTGCAATTTTTTTCGTGTCTTTCGGGTGCTGGGGGTAGTTGTTGAGTGCCAGCTTGAAGGTGGCCTGGTCGTTTGGCTCTTTGCTAGAGTGCGTTTGGTGGGTCTGCCTGGTTTGGTGGGCTTGATGGGGTGACCTTGCCGCCGCAATTGGTGATCCAAGCATTGAAATTTTTGGTAGCCTCTACGAGGTTGAAAGTGGTGTCCGGAAGGGAGGAGCTGAAGGTGTTGGTCCATTGGTTTTCGGATATCTTGCTCCACCACCTGTGGGTGGTGCTGGGCTGCTTTGTGGAGGTGGTGGGGGCTACTGTGATGGTGAGTTGGACGATTGAGTTGTCCGAACAGGTGAGTTCGGTATCATGGTTGTACCTGACTCTGTAAAGATGGGGTTGAGTGTATGCCTGGAGATGTGAGTAGGGTCGGTGACTAGTTCGGAGATGCTGAGGTTGTTCATCCTCTCGAGGAGGTTGGCTGTGTTGGCATCTTTGGGGTCTTGGAGGTGAAAGTTGAGGTCTTTGAGGACGATGAAGTTCTTGGAGTTAATGGCGCGGAGTAGAGCAGGCTTTTCTGTAGAGTAGCACGCGAGCAACTGGTAGATCTCCAGCTGCCTTCATGTAACTCTTCTGTGTACAGCACAGTCATACTACATTAGGAGTCACTGCTTGGTTGAATGGATATATGTATACCAAAATTGAGAAGGGTGTATTTGAGACAAAAAATTGTTTGTTTCCAGAACTCATACTTGAGGCTCGGAGAAAAGTGCTTGAATTTCTCAAATATATTTAATGCTGTTATTTGAGTGATAAATAGTGTGGCGTGGGAAAGACTCATTAATAAATATGATTACCTTTGTGCCAGGAGCATTGCAGCTATGGCTGGTATGTGTTACTAATGCAAAGGTAATCAAATTGATAAAGCCCTTTTAACCTCACTGCTGGCAGTCCTGTCTGATGCACTTAGGTAATCTCTGCTGGTAATTTTGCATAGGGTGGCTACTAATGTAATCATGTCTGATGTGGTCACTATTAATAAAACTAATAATATTTATTAGTAGCTCAGATTGTTTCCATTGAACATAGGTAGCTCATTGTAAAGAAAAGGTTGGAGACCCCTGGCTTAGAGTGACTTGATAGGACAGCCCGCATCTCTCACAGGGCTCTAAATTGAAACCCTGGGCTGCTGCAGAGACAAAATAACCTGAGCATTTAGATCAGTTCAGAGTCTTGTGCAAAGTAACGACAAGTGTTTTCTTTTCTCAAAACAGATTTCATTACGTCTTACAGCCATACACAACCAAGTGGCACCTGGAAT
Organism: Lissotriton vulgaris; assembly: GCF_964263255.1. NCBI lineage: Eukaryota > Metazoa > Chordata > Amphibia > Caudata > Salamandridae > Lissotriton > Lissotriton vulgaris. The sequence goes on from NC_141693.1 coordinate 1,739,109,076, forward strand.
ATTGACATATACAAAGGTATGCAGAGTGGAATTGCTGATATCAACAGTTATATTTTCAGATTCAACAATAAAACATATAGAAACTAGAGCCATGCCATTAATAACATTACCCAATGTCATTTGCCCACAGCGCCCCCTGTCTATGCAACTGAAGATATAAACTAAGGAAGCTTCCCCCCAACCTCTACTCCATTATCTCTGGAGCCTGCGAGATCGAGGCAACTGGTTACTGGCCAGCTGTCCTGCGTGCCAAGTCTCGCCGTGGTGTGGGGGTAGGTGCCTATAGGCAACGGCCTCGAGCTCACCAGGTATTACCCAGAAGCTCAGGCCCCACAAGGACAGTCTGTGTGGACCGTCACCAGGGACTGAGGGGCGGAATTCCACGCAGGATACCTACCTGCCTTGGTAATTGACCGCGCAGGTTGTATATAACACACCTTCTAGCCCGGATGGGCTTATCATGAGTTTATGAGCACGTTTAGGTCCTGAAGAATTGCCTATAAGGCATGAAACATGTTGACCATACTATAGGTGAGGGTTGAACGAAGCCAAACTACCTTATTTTTGAGTTTCGGTACCCCTCCCTTCACTATTTTAACAAGGCAGTTAGCCACATGAATAAAGCTGTCTGAGTGGACTATACTTACCTTTTTTAAACACTTCTTCACGCTCACTATCTCACCTTTTAGGCCCCTCACATGCACTCAACCGACGGCCAGGAACAAAAGAACTCCACAAAAGTGTAGCACCCTGTGCTACCCGTCAGGCATTGCAGCGCCAGCCTGTCGCTGGAGCAGGAGGCCGATGATAAGACAAAATAACCATCTGGCAGGATGACAACAGTCGTCAAGCTAATTAGTTGTGTGAGGCATCCTATGTTCCGATAAGGGATTACCTTTATTCCCTGACGCTTTTGCACACATCCATTCAGAGAGAGAGAGACTTCCTCAGCCATTTAAACTTTATCTTTTGGGGAACTTTGTACATCACTTGGTTACTAGTTTATAGGACACGTACACTGGACCCCCATAAATATTGTCCTATTTTTGTCCCTCTGTGTTGTTGAACTGGTTACAGATAATAGACCACGGTACTCCGCCCATTTTTTCCACATCTAAGAATGTTTCTGAGGACATCCTTTCAGTTAGTTCAAGCCCATACAGAAATGCATTCCCCTCCTCCACACCTCCACCCGGGGAGGGGATGAAGCCTTCCACTGCCTGGCTATGTCCCGCTTTGCCACTGTAAGGCCTAAGAACAGTAAGTGACTTTTATTCCTATTGCCTCCTATACCTTCTTTGATGTGCAAGAGGGCTAGTTTTGGCTAGGCAGGCACCTCCCATCCCAGGAACTTTGAAAAGGAACTTAAGACTTTCTACAAGAACCTCTGAAGCGCAGTACACTGCCAGACTGTATGAAACCAAGTGCCCTCCCCAGAATTACATCTCAAGCAAGTAGGGGAATCCACCAGGCCAAAGACGTGATGCTATTTCTGCACCACGAGGGGACTCTAATGCTTCGGTCCAATCATCCCCGTCCAACGGTCCGAGGTCACTCTGCCAGGTCTCTCAAAGTGTATCTAATATGGTGTGACTGTTGGTAACTATTGTGTTATATTTTTGGGTAATCTTTTGATTGCCTGAGTCTCCCATAAAAACCTTAGCTTTGATGGGGTTGAACTCTGGCAGGGCGTCTATCAGTGAAATAAAAGGTGAGAGGGTATGCTGGAACTCGGAGTGTCCTAGGTGTCACTGCCCGGAGGCAGATTTTATGCACATGTTCTGAACCTGCCTTTCCCTTGTGGAATTCTGGACAGAGGTTATACAGGGCCTCACATATCTCTCTGAGCATTCCTCTTGGAATACCCATGAGGCCTGTCTCCTAGGTCTCTTTCCCCTTCCCAAGAAGGCAAAGGTATTGCACGACTATCATCTTAATTCTGGCCAAGAGGCTTATCACACAGTGATGGAATTCGCACAGGGCGCATCGCGAAGGGAAATGGCAGGAGGAGGTTATAAAATGGGCCACTGCTGAGAGAGAGGCATTACAACGCGAAGAATACAGAGGGCTGAGGAACAAACCAATCTTATTGGAATGGGCTCATTTACTAGAACACTTCAAAATACAAAATGCAAATATTGCTGACGACTGATGTAATACTGACGTCGTGGCCTACTCCCTTCATGCCCCCCACCCTCCCTGTTCCCTCCCTTCCCCTCTCCCCCCTTTTCCCCCACAGTTCCAATACCCTTGCCCTGACCAACCCGAGGGAAATTGGAACAGACACTTGGGGGCCCATTAGGATGTCGGGCGGATCGCCACCGCCATGCGGGCGGTGGCGATCCACCCCACATTCTTGTCCGCCCGCCACCCGTTTCCCCCGCCATATTACTATGGAGGGGGGGACCGCCGCTTTTCCGCCCCGGTCCCCTTGCGGCTGGGGTGGAAAAGGGTTTATATGGTGGCAGTGTCTATCAGACACCGCCAGCCATATTAGCTTGGGCTTTGGCAGATGCATTTCCGTGGCAGCAATGCCACAGAAAGGCAGGCGGTCTTCACTTTGGGGGCCCCCTGTGGGCCCCCATGGTGAAGGCGAGGTGGGTGGTGCACATGGGGTTTACCTGTGGTACCCCCTGCATTTGCATACACAATGCGGCAGGCACCGGGCGGTGCCTGCCGCTTTGTGTATGCAAATGCATGCCATGCATTTATAGCATTGCGGCGGGTGCCCGTCTAAACACCGCCCGACGCAATGTTATAAATGCATGATGCGCCCGCCACTGTGGCGGGCGCATCATAATATGCATGGCAGGACCACCACTCAGTTTGCAGGCGATCCCGTTTTCCGCGAGAATGGTGGAAGGGGCAAAGTCTGCCCGCCATCCTAATGGGGGCCTTGGTTTTTGGTTGCACAGTTCTTTATTGTTGTTTCTTTGCTTTCAACTCAGATTTATTGTTTAATAGTGAGATGGTGGATAGTACAGTTATGATTGTGGACATCATATCGATTATACATGTATAGCGTATATCCGATATCTTTTTCTCTCCGTTTTGTTCAAGTATGCAACCTATATATGTAAATGAATACCTTGAAGATGCAGTCATTGTCGTCATATTAATCGTCATGAAACCTTATCATTACCAGATATATGTGATGTTAACTGATTAACGTGCACACAATGGAATGTAATATGATTTTCACCAAAACTGCAAACTTAATAAAATCTGTGTTAAAAAAGAAACATTTTAAAAAGAGAGGGCATGCCAGAATTGGAGATATTTATATATGCTGGAGCTCCTGGAATAATTTTAAAATTGGAGCCCGCATGACCACTCCCAACGTGGAAATACCTATGTTCTCCCATCCACTGAATCCAGTCAGCGTCGAGAGTTGGGGTAGACGACCGTTGTGCCTAGGGGAGTCTTTCTGGTCAATCGCCCCCACCATCCCAAGCAGCGTAGGACCTGCCTCCATAATGAGAATACAGTCCTTGTCGCCGGTGGGAGGGATTGCAGTGTCGCTCTTGAGTAAAGAATTGTGTGCAGTGTTGTATCACCCATTAGCCAGCGTTCTACCGCGTACGCCGGGTCCCGTCTATCTCCATACCACCAGTCATTCAACACCAGAAGATGGGACGCTGCATAATATGCCTGAATATCTGGAGTGGCCATTCTCCCATAGTATGTAGATTGCAAACAAGTTCTCAGGGCAACCTGGGCGGATGCCCCACCCCAAAGGCACTGACCTAACAATACGTTCATCTTCCTGAACCATGTTGGAGGAATTGGATATGGGTGATTCTGTATCTGGTAAAGTAGGCAAGGGAGGTAAAACATTTTAAACATTGCAGATCTGCCAAATAGGGACAGGGGCAGGTGAGACCAGGTTCGGATCATCAATGGGGCAAAATTTCGGTCACATCAGTCAGATTGGGAGGAAGACAGAAACACCTCAAGGTATTTGAACCCCTCGCCGACCACCGTCACCTCCCTGGACCAAGTGCCCGATTCTGTCCCCCCCTTAGAGGCCAAAGGAACGACTTGCGGGCATTCATATAGAGGGCATATGCATCTCCAAAAATCTGCATGATGCGAAGTATCCTAGGCCCTGAACGATTGAGATCAGTGAGGAAAAACATCCCATCATCCTCATAAAGCGCTATGCGGTCGGAGACACCCTTGGCCCATTCAAAGCCATGGAGTTGGCCATCTATTCTGACCCATGCTGCAAGTGGCTCCATAGCGATGGCAAACAGATATGGGGAGAGGGGGGCATCCCTGACATTTCCCTCATCCAATAGAGAAGCTGCGTAAGGTGGAGTCTGCCACGTGCACCGAATCTGTAACATCTGTATATGAGTCATATATAAGCCAGAAGCCAAGGGCCAAAATTCAGTCTACTTAGAAGTGCAAAGAGGTAGGTCAAACTAAGCGAGTCAAACGCTTTATCGATATTTGCTAAAAGCAGGGCCGCCGGACACTCCAAATGATGTACTGCCGTAATGGTATTATGGGCACGGCGGATGTTGTGTCTCGTAGCCTGGCCAGGCATAATGCCCGCCTGGTCTAGGTGGATGCGGTTTGAAATGTGAGGCAGCAGACGGTTCACAAGGGCCTTAGCCATCAGCTTACTTCAACATTTAATAATGAGATTGGGCAGTGTGATGAGTAATGTTCGGGGACCTGCACAGTTTTAAAAAGATGACCACCTCCTCGTGTCTCCAGTCCTGCGGAAGGAGTGGGGAAGCAGTTGGACCTGCAACGCCTTGAAAAGTTCACTTTGGAAACCGTTGGGCCCAGGAGCTTTACCAGTGCACATCTCAATCAGTGCGGACACAAGTTCGTCAACTGATAGTGGGACGTCAAGTTCTTCCCTCACCTCGTCTGTGAGCGCCTTGGGGGAAAATCATCTAAGAAACTATGTATCGTGGACATCGGTAGGATTCCATTGGGGGCATATAAATCTGTAAAATAGTCAGCAAAGCTTTCAGCAATTCAAGCTGGGTTAGATAATATCGTACAATCAGGCCATATGATATCAGGAATGGAGCGTGGCTGCAGTGCCCGCTGGCAAAGCCAATACAGCAGCGTATTAGACTTGTCCTCCCACTGACAGATCCTGCTATGAGTAGCGAGCCATGCCAGCTTGGACTCTTCTAATAATTCATTGGAATAGAGCTGTCATGTGAGAAGTAGCTGTCAGCGTGCTATATTTCCCTCTGTCCCCCTACTCTCATGATCGAGCTCAGTGAGTTGAGCTTCTAACTGGGTCCGTTTATTCTATTTCGTGCAGCCCTGAGCCACACAGAAGGATATATCTGTGCCCCGTATGGTGGGCTTCATGGCCTCCCACAGTACCCCCAGGGACTCCACCAATTTTGTGTTCTGTGATGGCCTGGTGCATATGTAGTTTGTATTAGTGGTCCTGCAAGTGCCATGCCGAGAGGTGCCACCGGAACGCCGGGCGTCTTGAGCCCAGTGACAGCTTTAGTGTTACTGGGGAATGATCAAAGAGGCTTATAGGCAATATCTCTGCCCCCATCATTCTGTGGATAAACATATAATCCAAGCGGGCAAAAGACTCATGTACGTTTGAGTAATCTGTAAACTCTTGGGCATTGGGATGTAGTACCCTCCATGTGTCTACCCAATCTACCCCGTCTGTCATGGACTGCAGCCTTGATTTCCACTGTGGCACTGATCCCCCTTCTCCACAACATCTGCCACAAGATGGTCACATCACGTCATTCCAGTCTCCATCAGCTACTGTCAGGCCGCATGGGATCTCGGCCTAGGTGCTCGTCAGGCATTCAACAAAGGCCCAGGTCAGTGGGGGAGGAGCGTAAACACTACACAGGGTAACCGACTCACTGTATAATGTACCTGTTACTATTGCATATCTTCCATGGGGGTCGCCAGGATCTGAGGTGGGCAAATGGAACCCTGCGATGGAGCAGGACTGCCACCCCGCGGGAGCCTCTTGTGAATCCGTAGTGTTACACCATATCCAAACCGGGACAGACCGGCCGCCTGTTACCCAAGAGGTGAGTCTCTTGTAGGAGTAAGACATCAGCTGTATACCGCTTGGCCTGTTGGAGTATGGCACCTCGTTTAATCTTGTCTAACATGCCCGTACATTCCAACTGACTATACGTAGTTCCATCCCGGGGGGCTCAGTCACTGCCTGAGGTGTAGGCCTAGGAGAAGCAATTGTATGTGGGGAAGTTTATACTTGACAGTCACTTGAAGGCATGCGTCCATCGGGTATAAGAGTATGGCATTAAAAACAACAACAACATACAACTGCCCGATAGAACCTCCCCAATACCTCAAAACTGTTGAAGTATCTGTTGTGGCAGAAGGGTGGTCACAGCCCCATCTGATCCCTCCCTGCCAATCAAGCATCCTAGGACCGGTTTCTGGCTATCAGCCTTCATCAGCCAGGATAGCTTCATTCTAGTGGCATGGAGAGCATGGGACTCACGTCTGAGCATACCCGTCCCACTCGGGGTGACAAATGCAAAAACAACTGGGGGTGAATGTTTTCCCATTGTGCAACATTCCGTCCATCATCTTGTGTGTTTTGCTGTTCACCCTATGTTGGAAGGGTATGCCCAGACGTGGGTCCCGTGCTCACTAAGCCACTGGAGTCAAGCAATCCTGGCTGAAGATGGCTGGTAGCCAGAAACCTGTCCTAGGATGCTTGATTCCGGTCCAGGGAAGACATGGCTTGGCAGTTCGGGCTGGACTGTTCACATGAGGCACAGGGTCAAGACTGATTTGCATATGGCCATGTCTGAACTGGGGTGGCTTGGTGAGCAAAATAACGATGGATTAAACCCAGATCTGTGACTGGGGGTGAATGTTTTGCCATTCTGCAATATTCCGTCCATCATCTTGTGTGTTTTGCTGTTAACCCTATGTGGGAAAGGTATGCCCAGACAAGGGTCCCGTGCTCACTAAGCCACTGGAGTCAAGCTATCCTTGCTGAAGACAGCTGATAGCCAGAAACCGGTCCTAGGATGCTTGATTCCGGTCCGGGGAAGACATGGCTTGACAGTTCGGGCTGGACTGTTCCCATGAGGCACAGGGTCAAGACTGATTTGCATATGGCCATGTCTGAACTGGGGTGGCTTGGTGAGCAAAATAACAATGGATTAAACCCAGATCTGTGACTGGGGGTGAATATTTTGCCATTGTGCAACATTCCGTCCATCATCTTGTGTGTTTTGCTGTTCATGCTATGTGGGAAGGGTATGCCCAGACAAGGGTTCCGTGCTCACTAAGCCACTGTAGTCAAGCTATCCTGGCTGAAGACGGCTGATAGCCAGAAACCGGTTCTAGGATGCTTGATTCCGGTCCAGGGAAGACATGGCTTGGCAGTTCAGGCTGGACTGTTCCCATGAGGCACAGGGTCAAGACTGATTTGCATATGGCTATGTCTGAACTGGTGTGGTTTGGTGAGCAAAATAAAGATGGATTAAACCCAGATCTGTGACTGGGGGTGAATGTTTTGCCATTGTGCAACATTCCGTCCATCATCGTGTGTGTTTTGTCTATAGGGATGTAGCAGATGAGTATTGCACCGAATCTTGCACAGCATCTGCCACTGGTTGCGGTCTTGCAGACCGATCATGGAGTACTTAATTTCCCCTGGGAGCAGTCTGACGCTGCATGGGATTGATTACGGGTTTTAGACCTGCGCTTGGACCGAGATCTATGGTTTGTTCGTCTTTGGGCTTAGATGATTTGTAATTTCCATCTACGGATGATAAATCCGAGTCTAGCCTTGGGGAGGTGTGGTTTTGTCTTGATAGTTTCATCTGTCCAGGCAAACACCTCCTCCAGTGTATCAAAGAATAGAGATTGCAATTTGTAGGAAACTGTAAGGCAGGCCGGTTATAACAGGGCGTATTGGAGTTTCAAGGTACGGAGCCGGCCTTCGCCTCTGCAAAGGATTGCTGTCGTTGTTGGACCATCTTTGTATAATCCGGGAATATCATTATGCGATTTGAAGTGTAAAAAAGTGAGTCTTTGAGTCTGGGCTGCCGCAGTATTACATCTCGATCATTTTAATTAAGAATTTTAGCGATGATCGGTCGCGGTATAGCTCCGGGCGGGGGTTTTGGTAGCAGGTCCCAGTGAGCTTGTTCTATACGAAGCATTGTGCTACGGAGCCAGGGGGAAGCCACATCACAAGAAATGTCTCTGTGTTATTACCTTTGCAGCCCTCCAGAAACCCCACGAAGCGGAGATTGTTTCTGCGTGCATGCCCCTCTGTGTCTTCCACAGGTTCTGCCAGGCCCTTTGTAATTGATTCCAAGACAGAGACTTTCTTTTGGAGAGTGACTACTAAGTCTTCTGTTGATAAGATCCGAGTTTCCGCCATTGTGATTCCTTCAACTGTGTTGCGGAGATCTTGATAAATGAGCATGACATCAGCGCCCACCATTCCAATTTTCACATCAAGCATATCCATGGATTGGGTAATGCTGCCATCAGGGCTGCGGTGTCTGGCATGGCGACTGCCTGATCACCAGAAGTTGTCATTGGGGCTCCAGTCGCAAAGTATCTATCCAGCGTGCTCTGTTTAGATCCGGCCCCTGGCAGCTTGTTTTTTGTCATAGCATGATGATAAAGGGGCCCTTAGATGAGGATACTGTCCCTCCCGACCGGAGAGGGTGAGGACCACTCGGTGTAGCGGGTAGCGATTATCTTGCAAGCCTCCCCTGAAATCACTCAATCTCCTCGGCGGACGAGCGTCGAGGCATCCCGCTTCTTTTAGGTGAGGTAGTGATGTTCTTATAAGGCACCCTCTCTGCTACGTGGGAAGCCCAGCGAGAGCCCCCACCTTCTCTCTGCAGGGGAAATAAAGTAACAGTGTCTGGCGGGTCATAGCCCCGCATATCTCCTTTATCGCATGTGCCAGCTCCTGCAGGTTATTTACAGATATTTCCAACTGCCCTCATGCTGTGTTAGATGTATGGGATGGCAGCATGCTGCACTGCGGCCCGCTTTAGCTGCCCAATCTCACAGGCCGCCCGGTGTGGTCACTGGTGTGCAGTACTGCGGGCCCAGGCCTCCAGCCAGTGCGACCCCCCCCCTCGCCACTCCATAGTTGAGCTTGGGCTGGCCCGGGACCCCAGCTGATCAACTGCTGTGTCGGGCCTTTTGTCTCAGGGCCCAGGGAGGGGGCCTGCAGGTCACCGCCATGCCGCAGGGGCCTGCAACCGCTCCACCCCCCTTGTCTCATGTCCGGGAGGGCCGCCTCATATCGGATTTGCCCCGCGGACATGAGGGGGCAAGGATTCTCCGCGGCCCGAGTTAGCCTCCGGGTGAGGAGCCTCCAATTGTATGTCACAGTCCCTCGCCCGCAACCCACCCCAGGCGGGTCTACCACATGTAGTGGCCTCGGGGGCCTGGCCCATGATCGGGAGTGCCGCTCTTGTGTCCCAGCCTCCAACACCGGCCCCCCGTCTGGGGCCGCGTACTGCAACTGTCTTCCAGCAGGGGGAGGCATGGGAGGGCTGTCCCTCACTCCACAGCGCCAGTCCACCCCCAGGACCTGAAGGGCTCCAATATCGATCATTCTCCACAGCCGCTGTGTTTCTACTCTCAGTGCAAATCACCACGCCCGATGCAGCAGGCAGCTGCAGGTAGCTCTGCGCGGTCTTAGGAATTAAATATATGTATTGATGCAGCAGGATAATTGAAGGATTAGGACATGGCTACGGGAGCTTGCCTAGAGCGCCTTCGCCATGTTGGACCACCTGGCCACGCCCCCAAGTGTTTTCATTTCAATTCTGACATTTTCTTAGACAGCTGTTATGTCAAACAGATCAAAAATTACTGAATACATTTCATGTATTGCAGCGCTGCGGATGGCATGCTGCAAAGGTTGACTGGTCATCTTTCAGTTGCTTGTTGCTGTATTTCGGTGCTAAACTAGTAGTAAAGTGAAAGCTTGGCCCAGGCAGTGTTACTGTATAAAAACTACAAAATAAAGAAGTAATTGTATCACAAAAGTTTCTGCATTGCGCCACATAATTTGCCTTTTCTTGCTGTTTAATCTACAGTAATGCATAATTTGTTTATTGATTATTGCTTGCTTGTTGCATAATTCCAGTGACCCTGGTTTAGTAATGTATTTGCTTTTCCTCCAGTATTTTATTTAACTTTTTTTAAATAGTGCTTTACAAACAAGCATTGGCAAGGTTAGTAGAGTAACACTTGGAGTATAAAGGTGCAGTGCTTAATTTGAGCCGTTGGTTGGCGGTGGTGGCCTCTGGCACTCATTTTTTGGGCAACCACACTTAATTTTCCTGACCAGACATTTCCCGAGAGCAAAAGGAAGAAAAACACACAAAGGGGGAAGCAGGAGAAGAGAAAGTCAGAAAAACTGTCAAAAAGGGATGAAGCAGGAACCTGCAAGAATGATATAAAGGGAAAGGGGGTCTCTTGTACCTGATTGAAGAGGCATGAAATGGATGAAAGACTGCACTGTGTTGGTATTCAGTGCGCTGACATGTAATAATGCCAGACACGGGCTTTGGGAACCAGCACTCTTTCTTTTAAAAATGAATCAGTGTAAATGGAAGGCATACTGGCTTTGCTAGTGCTTGTCTTCATAGTTGCCAGAATAAGACATTAATAAAATTACCAGATTGGTCTACTTAAAGCACGTTTATTATCAGGGGCTCGTGGCAGCAGGTCTCAATACCACCCTAATCAGCTCTCTCACCCCACTAAAGGGTCTGGTGTGTGAGACCACCGCCATCAATCAAATTCCCTTGACAAAAGAACTTCAGCCTTCTCCTAGCAAATCCTTGTTGCATGGGTTGAGGGGTAGTTCCAAAGATAAAGCACACCACCAAGCATGGGTGAGACCATGCACCCTTTTACTAAAAAAGTTATTTTGAGTAAGACTTGGTACATCGGACCGGATCCCCCTTCTGTTATTTGAGGCCTTTTATATCTCACACTACCTGTGGTGTTGCAGTCTTCTTTATTAATTGATTCTGCTTAAAGGCACAAGATGACTACGTCTTCAAGACACCATTTCAGTACCATGCTTTCATTTAACATCTGTGTCATCAGGATACCATTTCCAGCACTGTGCTTTCATTTCACAAAACCATATGTTCTGCAAAGTGTAATCCTGGTTTGCCTCAATTTAATCAAATGCACTGAATTTCCCAATTACAGTGGTTTACAGAGGGAAAGACAGAACTCCAGAAAGGTAGCCATAACGCCATGCGTCATCTGCTAACTGTGCTTCTGTTACGAGTACGCAAGCGCCAAGATGCTCCTCGGAGTGATAGTAGCGCTATATAAATGTGTGCTTACATTACATTACATTACAGTACACCAGCTTGGGTTGCCACCTTTTCTCAGGAAAAAATACTGATCATGTGTGTTTGTTTTGGGATTGTGGCATGGATCGGAGCCGGAATTAAAGTGCACCTTCAGTCCTTGGAGCATATTATTATCACTCGGTAAAAGAAGGCCATTGTTCTCATTTAGGGAAGGATGAAAGGCTGAATAAATCCACAGGGTTTTGAGCCTGTGGCAATGAAGTCAGCCCGGATTCTGGAGTAGATGCATTAACCCACAGAGCTAGAAGACCTGGCTGGTGGGTTTCAGGAGTTTATTTTGCCGGCTTTAGCCGGCATATAAATTACAGCTTGGCCTGTAAAATAACGAGCAGGTGTCAACCTTGAAACCAACCGAGAGCGTCCTGTTTTTTGAAGCGGTGAAGCTATATATGGAGCAGTTGAGGCACCAGAGGGCATATCGTGAGGGGTTTATTTGACCATATCATCTGCAACAACATTGCTAATATGGTTTCTTTTACTTGTTTTATGGACAATACCGCTTTGCTACATCACTAACACCCTTGATGTTTCCTTTGAGCAAGCTCTACTGTGAGCAAAAAGTCCCCCTACATTGGCGCACGCGAAAATAAGCGGACACAAATGTTCCACAGATGTTGCATCCTTAATTTACCCGGCCTTTGAATGTGCGCTGTTTTCCCTTTTGAGTCGCCCTTTGAAGGCTCGAGACAAACATGCAGGCTCTCTCCTCGGGCGCGTGAGGGTGGTGGGGGGCGCAGAGTCCTTTGCGTTCCCCGACGCTCCTTCCGCCTGCCTGGCAACGTCTAGATTGGACTTCTCGCAGGGGCATAAATAAAGCCCGCGCGCAGCCTCTCTGCGGCGCGAGGCTTCTCCTCGCGCGGGAAGAAAATGAGGAAACTAATTAAGGAAGCTTGTGTCCCCCAGCCGATCGCCGCGCGCTTGTAATTAGTCTGTATCCGTGCGCGCGGCTGATTCTTTCTTGGATAGCGCAGATATAATTAAGAGAATCGCTCTTCAATCTCCGACTGGAGGAGTCACTGATGTTCTGTCACGACGCGGCTTTCTGAGAGATTGGCCGCTACAGCCTGCCTCTAATTACTTTTCGGGATTGTCTAAATTGAAAGAGAAAAGGTAGGAAAGAAATAATTAAAAGAGAAGACGGAGGGAATATTAAAAGGATTTGCGCGCTTGCATTCTGGAACAAGGAGGCTTTGAGGGGCTTAGGGGACGTGTGCTGTGTTTGTATACCCACTTCGTTGCACAAAACCATCTCTGTCGCACTAAACATAATCCTCACCCTCCCTGGGGGTAAGGATATCTCTAACAACAAGGGCCTTCACTACACACAACGGCATATCCATCACTCCAGGCTTTATGCCCCATTTCTCTGGCTGTGACTCAGGGTCGGATTGGTAAAGCGGGCACTTGGGCCATTGGCGATGGGTTGGTATCCGAGTTGCAGCTCTGGGCACATCGTGATGGCCGATATGGGCTGTGTCTCTGCAGTTCAGACAGCGACGGTTCCTCGCTATGGTGGAGAAGCGCGCCCTCCCTGCCAGCACCATCAAAAACGTGAAAAATAAAACGATAATAAAACGGGTTTAGATCCCGCTTTATTATCTTTTTATTTTTGTTGTGCCGAGTCTTGTGGCGGGCCGGGGGGTGTCAGCACTAGAGGGAGAGTGGTGGGTACTGTTATCAGTGCGCATGACAGTTTGGTCAGCTGTCTCAGGCCGGTCAAACCGTCATGCGCACTGAGGCTCTTTCCAACCCCAGATGCGTTGCTGGGTTGGAGAGAGCAGGCACAGGCTCCCAGTCTGTCTGCGAGTGCAAATTCAGAGTGCTCAGGCCAATCCTGAAGCTGCTCTCATGCATGACCGCATCTTTAGGATTGGCCGCAGAGCAGTCTGGGAGCCTGCGCCTCTCTGCAACTCCCTCGCTTCATACTTCCACAACAAGATCGCGGACATACACAACAGCTTCAACAACCAACCAACGCACACCATGACCGAACATCCACCCCCCACCACCACCCTCCACGCCTGGACCCCGATCAGCACCGAAGACACCATCCGCACGATGAACTCCATCCACTCCGGATCACCGACCGCCCCCTGCCCTCACCACGTCTTCAACAAGGCCGACGCTGTCATCGCACCCCACCTGCGAGACATCATCAACACATCCTTCAACACCACCATCTTCCCTGAGAGCTGGAAACACGCCGAACTCAGCGCTCTACTCAAGAAACCAACAGCGGACCCCACCGACCTCAAGAATTACCGCCCCATCTCGCTCCTCCCGTTTCCAGCCAAAGTCATCGAGAAGACCGTCAACAAGCAGATGGCCGCCTTCCTCGAGACGAACGGATCCCTCGACCCCTCACAGTCCGGCTTCCGAGCCAATCACAGCACCGAGACCGCCCTCATCGCCGCCACCGATGACATCCGAGCCCTGATGGACAATGGAGAAACAGCGGCCCTCATCCTCCTAGACCTCTCCGCGGCATTCGACACGGTCTGCCACCGCACCCTAGTACGGCGCCTCAGCAACATCGGAATCCAGGACAAGGCGCTGGAATGGATCCTCTCCTTCCTCGACGGAAGAACACAGAGAGTCCGCCTACCACCGTACAAGTCAGAGGCCTCCGAAGTCATCTGCGGCGTCCCCCAAGGATCATCTCTGAGCCTCACCCTCTTCAACGTCTACATGAGCCCCCTTGCGGCCATCGTACGCAAACACAACCTCAGAATAATCTCCTACGCCGACGACACCCAACTGATCCTCTCCCTGACCAACGACCCCGCCGCCGCCAGAGCCAACCTGCACGAAGGGATGAAAGAGGTAGCCGAGTGGATGATGACCAGCCGCCTGAAACTGAACTCGGACAAGACGGAGGTCCTCATCCTGGGCTCCTCACCCTCCGCCTGGGACGACTCCTGGTGGCCTCCCGCCCTGGGCACCGCACCCAAACCGACAGACCATGCACGCAACCTGGGCTTCATCCTGGACTCCTCCCTCTCCATGACCAGGCAAGTCAACAACGTCTCCTCGGCGTGCTTCAACATCCTACGCATGCTACGGAAGATCTTCTGGTGGATCCCCACCGAGACCAGGAAGACCGTCACCCAGGCCCTCGTCACCAGCCGACTGGACTACGGCAACGCCCTCTACGCCGGTACCACCGCCAAGCTCCAGAAGAGACTCCAGCGGATCCAGAACGCCTCAGCCAGACTCATCCTCGACATCCCACGAACCAGCCACATCTCCGGACATCTGAGAGACCTTCACTGGCTCCCCGTCAACAAAAGAATCACCTTCCGCCTCCTCACCCACGCACACAAAGCCCTACACGACCAAGGCCCGAGCTACCTCAACAGCCGAGTCAACTTCTACGCTCCCAAACGCCACCTCCGATCAGCCAACCACGCCCTCGCCGCCGTCCCCCGCATCCGAAGAGCGACTACAGGAGGAAGGTCCTTCTCCTACCTGGCCGCCAAGACCTGGAACTCCCTCCCGACCGACCTGCGCCTGACCCAAGACCACCTCTCCTTCAGGAAGAAGCTGAAGACCTGGCTGTTCGAGCAGTAGCGGCACCCCCCCGCCCCCCCCCCAGCGCCTTGAGACCCTACGGGTATGTAGCGCGCTTTATAAGTGTCACTGATTGACTGATTGATTGATCTGCAGTGGAGAGGAGCAGGAGAGTGTGATGCTGGAGGGTGGCACGTAAGTTCTTTTTTTAATTGTCTCCGTCAGTCCCCATTCCCCTCCCTACTTCCCACCCGCCCGCCTTTTTTTCACTGACAAGAACAGCTCCTGAGTTCAGATGCCGGCACCGGCCCAGTGGGGGCCTGAGCGGCCTTTCTGGTGGCAGATGGGTCTCTATATCCTCCCTTTAACCAACGCGGCAGATGTGTCCTTCCTGGTCTCTTGCTGGTACGGCCCTTTAATGTATGCAAATTGGGCCTGAGCAGAACTGACTGCACGTATATTCAGGTGAAGTTCACCATTGTGAACTAATCAACATGGAAAGAGTCTTGGCAACATGTGCATTTTTTTTTATCTTGTTGAAGTTAAGAAAACATGCCTATTTTATTGAAACCCCTTCCTTATTTTACAACTCTAAAAACACTGAAGCAGTTTTTTGAAAAAAAGAAGCAATCCGCAAATGTGGGCCACTTTTTTTAGGGTGCCCAGGCCAATTTTTGATCCCAATCCAACCCAGCTGTGACTGCATCTCCACCAGTTAGAGCTCGCCCTCGTTTCCCTGAAAACAATAGCATCTCTACCACTTTAGACCCAGTTACTTACTTCCCTGGCTTTGATGACATCCCTACCAGCTAGAGCCCCCCCGTGACTTCCCTGGACACAAAGGCATTTTTTTCTGCTCTAGTCTCAATCTCTCATTTCCCTGGCCATGACAGCATCTCTGCCTGCTTGAGCTGTCTTCTGACTTCACTGACTACACCTTCATTTCCTCCACTCTAATCTCAATTCCCTACGTCCCTGGCCATGATGGCATCTCCACCAGCTAGTTCCCTCTTCTGACTACACTGGAGACAGCATATCTACCATTCAAGGCTTAATCCCCCACTTCCGAGGCTGTGACAGCATCTCTACCAGCTAGTTCTCTCTTCCAGTTTCACTGGATGCAATAGTATCTCCATCACTCAAGGCTCAATCACCCACTTCACTGGACGCATCGGCATCTCTATTAGCTAAAGCAGTTTTGATGATCAAAATAGAGAACACTCTCTTCTGATTTCACTGGACACAAGAGCATTTCTTATGCTCCAGTCTGACCCTCCAATTCTCTGGCCATGACAATATCTTTAGCAGCTAGTGCCCTCTCCGGACTTCACGGGTCTCAAACCCCACTTTTCAGGCCATGATGGCATCTCTACCTGCTAGAGCCCTCCCTCACTTCCCTGGAACCAATAGCATCTCTACCGCTCTAGGCTCAATCCCTTGCCATGATGGCATAGCTACCAGCTAGGCCCTGCTCCCGATATCATCGGGCACAACAGCATTTCTTAGGCTCTAGTCTCAATGCCCCACTTCCTTGTCTGTGATGGCATCTCTACCAGCTAGTTCCATCTCCTTATTTCACCAGAGACAGCATCTTTACTACTCAAGTCTCAATCCAGCACTTCCCTGACCCTTACAGCATCTCTACCAGCCAGCGCCATCCCTCGCTTTCCTGCAAACAATAGCATTTCTACTATTTTAGGCTCAATCCCTTACTTCCCTGTCATGATGGCATATCTACCAGCTAGACCTCGCTCCTGACTTCACTGGATACAACAGTATTTTTTACATTCTAGTCTCAATGCCTCACTTCCCTGGCTGTGATGGCATCTCTACCAACCAGTGCCATATCCTGATTTCACTGGAAACAGCAGCTCTACCACTCATATCTCAATGCACCTCTTCCCTGAACATGACAGCATCTCTACCAGCTAGAGCCCTCCACTCACTTGCCTGGACACAATAGTATCCCTACCACTCCATGCCCAACACTCCACGTCTATGGCCGTAACAGCATCTCTACCTGCTAGAGACCTCTCCCGACTGCATTAGATACAACAGCATGTCTTCCACTCAAGGCTTGATTCCTCCCTTTCCTGACTGCGAAGGCATTTCTACCACCTAGAGTACCAATTGCTTTACTGAACTTAACAGTTTTTCTACCACTCTTCGTCTAGTGCCTTACTTCTCTAGCCCTGATGCCATATCTACCACTCTAGGCACAATATCCCACTTCCCTGGGCACAAATCCTTGTCTCCCACTAAATACTCGATCTACCGCGCCCCTGGGTACAATGGCAACTCTGCCAAAGTAGGTTATCATGGGGGCAATTCTCTGGCTCCCTTTGCACGGCAACATTACTACAACCTCCATTTCTGGATGCAACAACATGTTTCTTGCTCTAGGCACATTTCTCCTCCCCTGGCATAAAAGTATCTTTACCATCATAACACTATATCACATGACTGCTCCTCTACGACTTGATGCTCCAGCTCCCACTTCCCTTGGCATGAAAGCTCTTCTTCCGACGTAAGGCCAACCTCTCACCCCTCTAGGCTCATTACCTTCTTTGCCATTCTTAGCTCAATCTCCTACTTCTCTAAGGACACAACAATCTGCCTCTCACTAAACACCACAACTTCTGTCCCAGAATAACATCTGCTCTACCACCACAGCTCCTTCCTCCATCTCAATTTGCGGCTGAATGTTTACCATCCAATGCCCCATTTCAACACAGTTACAATATTAGGCCCAATCCTCAACCTCTTAAACCACATTGGTGTCAATACAACCAATGACCACTCCAGGGTGAGTGGTCCACCTCCCTGGACCTGACAGTCTCTCTCTCTCTACCAACACAAACCTGCCTGGACAATGCAACATTTTCTATTGTAACCCTAAACCTCCACCTCCCTGGGCACAACAGCCTCTCTTCCACTACGCAAGGTCCACCCTTCCATTTCCCATGGCATGACAGCATCAGTACCATCAGATGAGCATGAATCCGCCATTCCTGGGGTACAATTGCCTTTATACCAATATAGATGTCTCGGAATACTACAGCAGCTCCCTACCAAAGCCTAATATCCAATTTGCTTGGTGCGACAACTTCTGAACCACCTATCCATGCACAGCAGTATATTCACTGCCCTCGGCTTACCTAGGTAGGGTAACTAATCATCTGTAATTTAAACTGACTGTCCGTAAATTAACCCTAATGTCCGTTCTCCGCTATTGATGTTTCAACAGACGGCATTTGTTCATAATTTGAGGCTTTCCAGCAGCTGGATGTGCTCCTGCCTTCTCTGGGGACTCCCCTGAGCTTAAGCTTCTGTGAACAAGATTCAGCTCTACCACTGTCAGTGCAGCACAGAACTACAGGCTTACTTGCCTTGGATACGTTGTGACAGCCTCTAACCAGAGAGAAGAGTGCAGGGGTGCGTAGCTGAAGGCAATGATTTTGACTTATGCCTTCAACTGAGAAGTCGGGGAGGAAAACAAATTGTGTTTTCTTTCGTTTCATTCAATTTTACAGCAGACTAAACAGTGTAATTGCAGTGGCGGCTGGTGACATTTGAAAGTGGTGGGGCGCAAATGTTTGGGACCTGTTGGCGAGCAAGCCTGATAGTCTCTCCCACACACACACACACACACACACACAATTTGCAAGTTAATGCAGGGAGAGGGTACAGAGGGGAGGGCACTGCTAACACACACCACATCAGTCACCCGCACAGGACGGCCAGCTTTCTTATCTGCCGCTGCATCTCACCCTGGGCCTGAACAAGTAGGAACACACCTCTCCCATCCTGATGGAACTCCACTGGCTCCCTTACCAGCCGCACCATCTTCAAAGCAGCAAAAGCCGTGACAACCAGCAAACCTGCTTAATAAGCCAGGTACTGACAGAGGTATCCTCGGGATTCTCCTTAAAAAATGTTTTTCCGCAACCTGACTGAGGAAGCAAGACTTTTAGCCCCATATCTCAGAACCAAATGTCACTGTTGGGACACATTTTACTTTATAAACCGCCAATTGTGAAACTGACATTCAAACGACCCAATTGCCTCGCAAAGGCATCAATACCACGGGCTACTCTATTAAAGGACTGCACAAGCACGCTGATTAAAGGATCACAATACTGGTCAGAACACTTCTGGGGGTCCCATTTAATATGTATTCCTAAAGAAATCATTTGCGGTGGCAGATGCAGAATGAAAACTGTTTAACACTACATGCTAAGTTTAATATAACAGTGAAATTGTAATACATTTCAATAAAACAATGCACGATGACGATGCGAAACATTTAAAAACAGTTTTCATCTAAAATTAACTGTTTCCAGTCGGAACTTTATCACAGAAAAGAAACTGTTTGATGCCGAGAGATCCCATCTGAGTTTGGGTTTCCCTGACATAGACTTTAATTTATAGGAGTCGCCAAGCTGTTTTCCCCGAACATTTCTCAGTGATCCCTCGACTTCTCATTATACTTCACTGTGACTGCAGTAATAATATTAATGCTGGCTCGGGTCTCCGAAACTTACCTAAGGCTTAGTTGACGGCTTCCCGCTTTTCTTTGAATCCTGACTGAGGATCCGATCCAGACTTCAGAATCCCGCAGTTGCTGGAGAATTCCGACGTCATTAGAAGGCGGCAGGCAGCCTCCCTCCCCTCCACAGCAGCCAGCTCTGGGATTGGTTCGGCCGGCTGCCCCCTACTGACGTCATTTCTCTCTGTATGCTGCAGCACAGCAGCATACAGAGAGACGGGGAGAGTGGGAGGGGTTACTCGAGGGCAGGGGGGAGCGGCTTGCCTACTCTGTTAATACTGTCTGTCTGGGTAGCCTCTCAGGATGCCCAAACAGACAGTATTACCAACAGTGGGCAAGCCGCTCCCCCCTGCCCTCGAGTAACACCGCCCACACAGATTCTACTTTCTCGCCGTGCAAGAAGGCAAGGCAGAAGCAAATGGTAGTTATTATCATTGGTGATAATAACTACATTTGTTTGCCTTCTCGCACGGCGAGAAAACAGGGGGGGCGGCGCCCAAACGCCCCCATGGACCAGCCGCCACTGTGTAATTGCCTTTACTGAGAAGCTGAATAACTATGTGAAGTCTGAAACAAACTGTCATATGGTATTGTCGCTTCCCTATTTATTTTGCTTAGATAATGCGTCATACAATATATATATATATATATATATATATATATATATACATATATATATATATATATATATATATATTGTATGACGCATTATATATGACGCATATACATATATATATATATATATATATATATATATATATATATATATATATATATATATATATATATATATATAGTATTTAACTGTAAGGTTCATCTGACAGAATACTGTCTGACAGAATTGCACAAACACACTGTCATTTGCTGTTAACTCGATTTAAAAAAATCAAAAAATCTAGTCAGTGGCCTAATTACACTATGTGTACCCAGGAAACCCGGGTTCAAATCCCAGCTTCCCTGATGACTAAATTGTGTAATTTCGCGCAAATCAATTTACTGAATCTATTTTACTTATCATATTTGAGAGCAACATCAAGTAATTCTATTCAAGGTGAGGGCTGTACAAAACCTCTCTTGTATATGCTTTAATAACATGCATTTATAACAATATGGGCTACGATGTAAGGGACACATGACAACTGGTTCACACATGGTATTGTTAGCGCTTTTCTTATGCACATTTAGGGCCCATAAAGCACCATCTGATTAATCAACGTTTGGCACTAAGGCTAGTTATCCAATCAATACATTTATATAAAGTGAAGCACATTAGGCTGCCCAAATAAGACAGAAGTGGTTACATTTCAAATGATAAAGATTTATTAAAGGTTAAAATGTTACAGAAGGTATAAATTAAAAAATGTAAATTGATACTTGTATAGCGCACTACTCACCCGCAAAGGTCTCAAGGCGCTTGTACGAATACCGCTGTGGAACCCATCCTGGCTTTCCTTGTGAGGCGTCCACTCCTGGGCACCCCCAAGGAGGAGGCCAGGCATCCTTAGCATTGTGGGGGCCGTTGTGGAGAATAAGCAAGCTATTGCCCAGAGTTGCAGAGTGGGACTCCATGATTGGAATAGGCACCGAGGCGAGAATTATCAGGTCCGTGGAATTTTGAGCCCAAGACCCGCCGAGGCGGGGAATTGAACCCTGGTCCCGGGCTAGACCTCTGCATCAGGGTCTGCCGCTCTAATCAATCAATCAATATATGAATGCATTGGTCCATATGTATTGGTCCATATGAAGTTCAGATCAATCAAAGTCATACAAGAGGACGAGGTATCATAAAGTTGCCTCAAAGGAAAAGTTAGGTAAAATAAGTTCTCCCAGAAAGAGAATATTCTACTCCACTCTAAGTTGTTTCGAAAGTGGACAAAGCGTGTCTCAACTGTGCACTAGCTTAAAACAAACCAGTCTCACATTTGCAACACCTACACATACTTCTCATAAAATGATCAAATCAGGTTAAAGTGAGAAGATACAATCTTGAACTTATTCGTTTTTCAGGATTCGCCACAATACCGCTTCTATAAGTATCCTTCAAACTTACAAATATCTGCCACAAAATGAGATACATTGGACCAGCATGTGCTCTGCACGTTTACTTTTGGACATTCTACAGATATCACGGAGAAAAAAAAACATTTCACGTGAAAGAAAGCAAACTCGCATTGGGTTTGTTATTTGGGACTTCAGCTTTGTCTAGAAATAAAACGCATGTGTCATGCCCCCAAATGTTAGCCATTTTAAACACAGGGCTTCATTAGCTATCGTCAAACGTGAATAACGCACAGTTAAAACAGTTTGCGTGTTTACATATTAATGTTGATAACATGCAAAACTTAATATGGAAAAACACTTTCAAATCATTTGTCAGGATGGAGAGTTCATAAATATTTCTAAATTAATGTATAGAAACTTTCAATTTCAATGATGAGATGTGATCTATTGTAGTAAATTGAAATGCTTCCATGTGTTGAAGAAACTCTTCTAAAAAAATGTAAAGACTTTCATGTGTTCTTACATTTTGTTTGTTGCCTAATATACATCCCAACTATTTTGGCTTTGGCTCTTAGGGATGAGCCAGCCCACTCACTGGTTCAGCCTTGGCTTGACTGCAGAGAAGCTTTAGGACATGGGCAGAATAGGAAATTTCCTCGGCCCTAACCCTCCAAGGGACCTGGCCACTGCCAACTTGCACAAGCCTCACCAACTGCCCAATGTGCCACCAGCATTTGCAAAGGTGTGTGCTGCATTTTCCGCCACTAAATTAGACTCTTCTGTTCCTGGCCTCTCTGCTGAGACTGCTCTCCGGGTAGGAAATACTTTCTGATACTCATGGCTATCCCAATTTGCCTGATTTTAGGCATTGTTCAACCTGTTCTTCTCTTCCTTGTTTGCCTAGCTCTTAGCAAACTACCCTTTTCATCAGTTGCTGTTGATACCCCATCTGATCTTGACTTCAACCTGCTCTTTAATTCTCCCAGGAGTCAATCAGGAGTTTGTTAAAGCGCGACTACTCACCCGTGAGGGTCTCAAGGCGCTAGGGGTGGGGGGGACAAGGGGGATGCAGGTTCCATTCCATCAAGGAGGGGGTCTGTCGAAGAGCCAGGTTTTGAGGTTTCTTGCGAAGATGGGGAGCGATGTTGCCTGTCTGAGGTGGAGCGGAAGGGCGTTCCATGCTTTGGCCGCGAGGAAGGAGAAGGAGCGGCCTCCCGATCTGGTCTTTCTGGTGCGAGGGACCACGGCGTAGGAAAGCTGGGCTGATCGTAGGGTCCTTTGGGGTGCGTGGAATTTGAGTCGGCTGTTCAGGTATGCTGGTCCGGTGCCGTGGAGGGCCTTGTGTGCGTGGGTGAGCATCTTAAAGATGATTCTCGCCTCAACGGGGAGCCAGTGGAGTGTGCGCAGGTGCTGGGAGATGTGGCAGTGTTTTGGCAGGTTGAGGACCAGTCTTGCGGCGGCGTTCTGGATGTTCTGTAGCTTGTGGATGAGGTTTTTGTTTATTCCGGCGTAGAGTGCGTTGCCGTAGTCGAGTCTGCTGGTGACCAGGGCGTGAGTGACTGTCTTTCGGTGTTCGAGGGGAATCCATTTGAAGGTCTTACAAGGGAGGCGGAGGGTGTGGAAGCAGGAAGATGAGACAGAGTTGATCTGGCGGTCCATTTTGAGCTCGGAGTCCAGGATGATTCCCAGGTTGCGTGCGTGGTCTGTGGGGGTTGGCGGGTTTCCGAGGGAGGTGGGCCACCAGGTGTTGCTCCAGGCGTCGGGGTTTGGGCCCATGATGAGTACTTCTGTTTTGTTGGTGTTTAGTTGTAGGCAGCTGTTTTTCATCCATTTGGCGACGGCTTCCATGCCTTCTCGAAAGTTGCGTCTGGCGGTGTTGGGCTCGTTGGATAGGGAGAGGATGAGCTGGGTGTCGTCTGCGTATGACACGATGTTGAGTCCGTAGGTTCTGACGATAGGGGCAAGTGGAGCCATGTAGACGTTGAAGAGCGTCGGGCTGAGGGAGGAGCCCTGGGGGACTCCGCAGGTGGTAGGTGTGGGGTCCGAGAGGAAAGGGGGAGTCTGACCCGCTGCATCCTGCCGGAGAGGAAGGAGCAGATCCACTCGAGGGCCTTGTCCTGGATTCTTGCATCGTAGAGTCTGCGTATTAGAGTGCGGTGGGAGACTGTGCCGAACGCCGCTGATAGGTCGAGGAGGATGAGGGCTACTGTTTCTCCTTTGTCCAGTAAGGTGCGGATGTCGTCTGTTGCGGCGAGGAGGGCGGTTTCCGTACTGTGGTTTTTTCTGAAGCCGGATTGGGAGGAGTCGAGGATGTTGTGTTCTTCAATGAATGTGGCGAGTTGGCTGTTGATGGCTTTCTCGATGACTTTTGCTGGGAACGGGAGCAGGGAGATGGGTCTGTAGTTTTTGAGGTCGGTGGGGTCCGCTGAGGGTTTCTTCAGGAGGGGGTTGACCTCGGCGAGTTTCCAGTCGTCGGGGAACGAGGCGGTCGCCAGGGAGCGGTTGATGGTGTGGCAGAGCATGGGTGCGATGGCGTTGGCGGCTCTGTTGAAGATGTGGTGGGGGCAGGGGTCCGTGGGTGCCCCTGAGTGGATTGACTTCATTGTCTTCAGTGTGTCTTCGGTGATGAGGGCTGTCCAGTCATCAATCGCTGGTTTCCGGGTGTCGGGGGTGGTTGGTGAGGGTTCAGTGTGTTGGTTGTCTTCGTCGAAGTTGTCGTAGATGCTCTTGATTTTGTGGTGGAAAAAGATGCTGAGTTTGTCGCAGAGGTCTTGTGAGGGAGGGATGTCGGTAGACTCGCTGGTGGGTTGGGCGAACTCCTGGATGATGCTGAAGAGTTCCTTGCTGTTGTGTGCGTGGGTGGAGATTCTGTCTTCACTCGCTTTTTTCCTCGTTTCTCTGATGAGTTGATGGTGGGCGTTGGTGGCGGCTCTGAAGTTGTTGTGGGCTTCTGTGGATTTGGTGTTTCTCCCGGTCTTTTCGAGGCGGCGGCATGTGCGCCTGGACTCTCGACGTTCGGTGGTAAACCATCTGGCTTTCTTGGCACGGGTATTGTTGTTTTTCTCTTTATCTGTTGGTCTGGTCTCCCACTACTGATATAAATGTAGAGTCCCTAGCACATACTCTTGTGTATCAGTCAGGCCTGTTGGACTGCAAACAAGTTGTGTGCACTTCATATCCTGAGAGGATGTCTGAGACTCTCTCCCACACTTTCTGCTCTGCATTGTTTCTGTACATGCAATTATTGTACAGAGACTCTAGTATCATGGCTGGCATGATACATCTTTCACTTTCAGGCTACTATTCTTTTTCATAGCCCATCGTGAATTAATTCTCTGCACTATCCTGCCTAGGAAAAGCGGCACAGGCACTGGCAACCCTAAGTACAGCTACAGCAGGGGATTTGTGTCTGGCACTTGTCTGTGGGTCTGTTGTTCCAGCTATGAAATATATAGCAGCCAGTGCTGCCATTGCAGGATTAAAACACAGCTTGTCTGACAACCTGGTCGTCAGCCCCCGTTCGGAAAGCCACAAGGCTGGCAGGAGCCTTTGGCCTCAGCCGTTAGAGGTTGTTTGCTTTTGATATCCTGGGGTTCTTTATGCTATTTCTCTGCAAACTTGGCCAAGTACTACCCTTTCTGCACTTAACTCAGGGTAGTGAGAAAGAAGAGTCACAGGCTCAACAATCAAATAACACACACAATAAAGTTGATGTCCAACTCAGTACTTATCTTTATCTTTATAATAGAAGTACTTTAATCACACAGTTGTACTAAATACTAGACTCTTCAGTACCACACGCAAATCATGACCCTGGGCATTATCTCATGTAGGCGCAACACCACTTTGCTCCCTTTTGGTCAAACATGTCACTAACTGCGTCATTCATCAAACACGAGAGCCAACTCATTACTACAAAATGCAACCCTACTGATTTTATCATCCTGAACAGAATAAAAGGCTGAGTTGACCGTCCCGGGATGGACTCTTTTTATTTGCAAAGTACAAATAGGAATAAGCATCTTGGGCAAAATGTACTGATATCTTGCTGGAAAATAGCCCAAAGCTCTGAGTGCAATGTTCTATGCTATATGAGGTCTAACTGCCTCTAGCAAAGCAACTGACCATGCCATATCATTAGCCCCACAGACTCCACATTTCATATAGCACTATCATGCATCCTGAATATGAATGTCTACTGCAGAATATCATGGAGAAATATTACCAAAGTTTCGATTGTTGTCGATATCGCTGTCATAGATTGAAACATGCTGTCTATACCTGTTACAAAGCCTTATAGAGGCCCATCTTTGGATCCATTCAATTTGCTAAGAATTATGTGCATCACGTTAGGGCCTATGACCAGGTGTGGTGGCGCGTGTTCTACGTCCCTGATGCTGGGTATGACCGAGCTCCCGGCTTTTTCAGTTAGACAGTTCGACCCCCCACAACTAATGGCGGTGTCTTAATAGAAGTATGTCAAGGCCCGCAGTTTGCCCTAGGTAACACCTCCCATCCATATGCTATTTGTGCCTTTGTCTATCAACCAAGAATATCCCCAGTATACCAGACAAGCAGTACACTTGCACGCATAGCACACATACACTGACACACACACATTCTCTGACACACACATTCTCACTATATCTCTTGCACTCTTTCACACATTTGTACTCTGTCACACTCACACACAAACACACTGCTACCCACACTTCCATTAGTCAATTTGCTTCTATTGGGTTAGAAAAGCATGCAGTGCTGCTTCTGATAAACCTGCCTTGCCTTTTAGGGAAGCTTATTATAAACATATTCTCTAATGCTATTCAAAAATAATAATATATTGCCATGTCAATGTTTGTTACAAGTATGATGTGAATGAAAAGTACACTTCCTTTAAATAGCTGTACGGGGCTTATGTTTGATTTCACATGTGGCACAAGCAGTTATAATATTGGAAATGAACGAATCCATGTTCTAACATGTAATATCACAGCATCCAACTAGTCTTATGAAATGCTTGACTTATTCAGCAACCATGGACTTTATCCAGTAACACTTTGCATTTTTGTTTTTTTACCCCAAACTTACATTGTAAAAAAACTAGAAGTCCCAGAATGAAGCATTGTGGTGAATGGAAATCCAGGAATGGCTGAAGGTGTCACAAGATCCTCAATCCATCACCAGACGCCAAAGCCTCAGCCATAGCGTCCCTCCAAGCGCCATCCCATATTCTCAATCCACTCTCCCCTCTAGCACCAGCTCTGTTGATGCAGATGGAATTAAGTAGGCATTTAGTACTTCGGAACGAGTAGGTATTCTGTGGGTGCTTTGTAGATATTTGTGTATATTCATGAGAGTTGTGTTAATTTTAAATGTGCAGAGTAAGAGGTATGCTCATGTCATTTCTGGGTGATGATGAATAGTGTGAGTGCAGCGTGAGTGGTGGCAGTGTAGGGTGAAAAATGTGCAGATGTGAGTGTTGGGTGAGCAGCATGAATGCACTATGAGAGGAGGGCCCATGTGAGCTTCGGGTGAGAGGGATTACTGGCAGAATATCGATGACAGAAATATTGAGGTACACAAATATAGCATGCAGAATATCGATGTCAAAAATATCGACACCCTATCTCTATAAAGGTCAGAACAAAAATATCGAAACCAAAATAACCTTGTTTAAAATATCGTTGTTCAAAATATCGTTTTTTTTAATCTCTTAAAAATAATAAAAATAAATTAAATAATAAATATAATTAATCAAAGCATAGTTAGAATTACGAAAAATATATATATAAATAATAAATGTAATATAAAAAACAATAAAACATACATATATAACAAACATATATAACAATTATTATATATATTTACTTAATATTGATAAATAATTATTTTATTAAATTATAAAATGTTAGAAACATAATAAAAATTATAAATACATATATACATACATACACCTGTAACATAGTTATAAAAATAAAATATAAAAATAAAATATGTATATATATATATATATATATATATATATATGTAATAAATTAAAATAATTATTTAATTTTAAAACATTAACTAAAACTGTGGGGAAAATGTTGAATAGCGTAGAGGATAAAATTACTATTCCCACTCCAGGGAATGCAAAAGTAGGGAAAGTGTTGGATAGCGGTGGGGATAAAATTACTTTTCCCACTCCAGCTAGTGCAACAGTAGAGAAAGTGTTGGATAGCGGAGGGGATAAAATTACTATTCCCACTCCAGCAAGTGCAACAGTAGGAAAGTGTTGGATAGTGGAGGAGAATAATTTACTATTCCCACTCCAGCAAATGCAACAGTAGGGGAAGTGTTGGGGGAGCAGAGGGGGAACAGAGAGGGAACATTTACTATTCCCATTCCACGGAGTGCAACAGTAGGGAAAATGTTGGATAGCAGAGGGGATACAATTTCTATTCCCACTTCAGCGAGTGCAACAGTAGGGAAAGTGTTGGATAGCGGAGGGGATAACATTACTATTCCTACTCCAGCAAGTGCAACAATAGGAAAGTGTTGGATAGCAGAGGGGAATAATGTAATATTCCCACTCCAGCAAGTGCAACAGTAGGGAAAGTGTTGGATAGCAGAGGGGATAAAATTACGATTCCCACTCCAAAGAGTGCAAGAGTAGGGAAAGTGTTGGATAGCGGAGTGGAATAATTTACTATTCCCACTCCAGAAAAATAATAAACATTAATTAACAAACACTCAAATAATAAAAATAATTTTCCTCCCACTAAATCCCCCTATAAATGACAACACCAATATTGTAAAATATGACACAATTAACATAATTGCTTAACATTAATTAATTAATTAATTGTTAACTAATAACAATGAACAATCAAATTAAAAACAATCAGAGGAAATTAATTCACACTAAAGACTATAAAAATAGCAATCACTAAATATTATATACATTTTTTTTTAAATATATTACATTTTAATTATTTCCCACACTATTCCCCAATAAATCCACAACTCACTCCTAAAAAAATGACACAATGTACATATTTACCAATTAATTAATAATAATTAATAACCAATTAATAATTAATTAATAATACATTATTTAACACAATTAACAATATAAATAATTAAGTACACAAACATTAATTAACAAAAATATTAATTAATTATTTATAATTAAACCCATAACCTGCTCCTAAAAAAATAAAAAAATAATAATTAATATCTAATTAATAACTAATTAATATCACATATTTTAACACAATTAACAAAATAGAATAGTAAATACAAAATTATTAATTAATACAACTATTAATTACTTATAATTAAATTACTTCCCACCCAACTCCTCTATAAACCCACAACCTGCTCCTACAAAAAGTACACAATTAACATATTTACCAATTAATAATTAATAACCAATTAATAAATCATTAATAACAAATTAATTACCACAATTAACAATAGAAATATTAAATACAAAAATATTAATTGAACATATTAATTAATTAATTAATTATAATTAAATTACTTCCCACCCTATTCGACTATAAACCCACAATCCGCTACAGAATTAAAATGTAATATTTAATTTTTATAAAATCAATAACTTCTAAAAATTGTTATTAAATATATTACAATTAAATTACTTCCCAGCCTAGTCCCCTATAAACCCACAACCTGCTACGGAACTAAAATATGCAAAAATTCATTATCATAAAATAATTATTTCTAAAAATTTCAAAAAATGTTTAAATCACCTACTTTTAACACATTTACTAAAATACAGAACACTGAAATAAATTTCGATATTATTAACAACCATGGGGCATATTATCAAGGGGTTTTATCTCCGCTTTTTTGGCTTTAAAAGCCAAGAAAGCGGAGATAAAATTATCTCCCTATTACCTAGCTGTCGCTAACACCAGTTAGCGACAGCTAGTAGGAGATAGCGACCATCTTGGGCCCCACTTTGCATGTCAGTGATATTTATCACTAATGACATGCAAAGTGGGCGTGCCAAGATGTTAGCGACTGGAAACAGTCGCTAACATCGCTATCTCCTAATACCAACTTTTGGAGATATTCGTGCTAAGCGCGAATATCTCCAAAAGCTAACACCTGCCTTGAGCAGTTCTTAGCCATGTTATCCAATGGGAGGTGGATAACATGGCTAAGAGCATTAGCTCGCTAATGCATGAAGATCGCTGACTTTTCAGCGATATTCATGCATTGCGGCCGATTTTTATTGCATTTGCGATAAACCTTGGTAATACCAAGGTTTATCTGCGATAAAAATCGCCGCAGCTCGGCGATAATTTTTTCACGCTAACCAAGCAATAGCGATAATTATCACTATTGCTTGGTAATATGCCCCCATATTTTTACTAACAATATTACTAACTTCGATATTAAGTAAAACAATATTTCTTACCTGCATGTCAATATTCTGGTCAACGACATTCTTGCAGGTCAATATTGTGCCATATCAAGGAGCGAGAGGAGTGTGTGCAGAGGGAGTGCAGGGTAGTGTGAGTGGTGTAAATGCAGGGTGAGCGGTGCGCCTGTGTGTGGTGCAGGGTGAGCTGCGAGAGTGAAGGGTGATCTGTGAGAGTGACTGGTGAGTGCATGGTGAGAGGAGTTAGTGCAGAGTGAGTGGCTCGTCCCTATGAGTTCTGGCAGACTATTGTCCCTGTGTGCAGGCAGGATAAACAGAGTGCCTGTATGAATGCAGGCTGAGAGGTTTGTCCGTGTGAGTGCAAGGTGAGAGGAGGAAATGCAGGGTGAGTGGAGTGACTCCAGGGTGAGTGATGTGCCCATGTGAGTGAAAGGTGAGCTGTGTAAGTGTCAGGACTTCCTATATGAGTGCACAGTGAGCTATGTGACAGTGTGATAGTATTGTGAGTGATGTGACATGAGTTTGAGTGCGGGTGAAAGTGTAGAGAGGGCGGAATTAATGCATGTTGAGGGATGTGCTTGTTTGAGTGAGATTTCAGAGTGACAGGTGAGTGAAGTGTTACATGAGTTCAGGGGGAGTAGTGTGCTTGTGTAAGTGCAGGGTGAAAAGCGTGAGTGCATGGTGAGTGGTGTGAGAGTAGTGTGGTCACTGTGAGTGCAGGGTGGGATGGGTGCTAATGTGATTGCACAGTAAGTGGAAGGAGAAATGTGTGAGTTCCTGGCAAGTGGCATAAGACCATAAGTGCAGTGTGGTCACTGTGAGTGCAGGGTGAGAGGTGAAAGTGACAAGTGAGTGGAGTGTCACATGCGTGAAGGGTAAGTGGTGTGCTCGTGTGAGTGCAGGGTAAGAGGAGGGTGAATCTCGTGAGTGCATGGGGAGCAGTGTGATTGCAGGGTGAACATGAAATTGAAGGGTGAGAGGTGAGAATTAAGAGTGAGTTGTCTGAAGCAAGATATATTCCCAGACACCTGGAGTAACTCACCATTGTATTGACTGCTGGTGTAGAAATGTAGATATAAGTTCAACTATTGCTATTATGCTGGATGGAGGAAATACATAATGTGCTGATCCTGCACCAATCTTTCAGTCTCCTCATTACGGTTGCAAGCTGATTGGACTTATTCTGGCACCACTGGTATCACGGTATTAGGATGTCCCAGACCGTACAAAAATAAGCAAAATCACCTAAAGCCAATATTTTTAGCACTTATTTGTGCATACTTCAAACAACAAATATATATAGAATACATACCATTTTATTTAGAGCCCTATTTAGGGGCCGATTCTGATCTCGGTCGGAAGGGCACCAAATCGGGTTCAGCATTAGCGGATCCAATTTAGAGGCTGAATTTCCATCCGAGTCGTACACGGGTCCGGACGTCGAAGTACGAAGCGAACAAGCGCGAAATCTCCGTCTGAAACGTTTCCGGGTCCGAACCGCTCCGTACAACTCGGTCACAAGCAAACCGTGGTGCGCAATGGAGACGTTTCACGACCGAGCTAGTACGATGCTCGATTCGGACAGCGGGCTCAAGTCGGAGCGTCTGGCTCGCAATAGCTCCCGGAGATGGACTTTGGGGGTCCGTGTCGGACCCCCCGTCACCCACAGCCTGATGACTCAGACACAGGGGGAGACCCATGGGTCTCCCCAACACAGGCATGTACGGTGTGGATGGCACCGACGCGTACCCACTGTAGGGGGCACCCTTGCACAAGACGTACCCATTCAGTCAATGGGAGCCATTGACTGGCTCCCATTGACTTCTATGGGAGTCCGACCGAACCGAGTCCGACAGCATACGGCCACATCGTACTCACTTGGTCGGACTGCAGGAGTCTGGATCGGTCGGAAAACACCCCAGATACTGCTCGATCGAAGTGCTTTCCGACCCAGATTGGAATCGGCCCCCAAGTGTCAAGGCGAGGCTTTTGCAGACTCTTTAAATAACACAAACAGTGGTATTTTTCTCTTCAAACTGTGAAATCCCTACTTGTGGGATGCCATGCCTTTTTATGAAATGTATTCTCCCACTGTGGCAGTAAAAATAACATTCAAATGTAAGGGATAGGCAGAGTGAGGACCCAGGGGGTACTGGAACTAGTGAAAAAACACAAAGCCTCTTTGTCGAGTTCACACACGCATGTGAATGGTCTTTTAAAGACCTGTAAAAAACTCAGGTCTGGCGGAGATAGGACTCCAGACACTGCCCAGCGGAGCCCACGGAAGCTCAAGCTGCATCAGCTAGGCCTGAGACCTATGATGGATGGGGAGGAGGACAGGGGGTTGAGGTGGTAGGGGGCTAAAGCCCTTTTAGCCCTATGGACGTAGTGCACCTGGTGATAGTGCACTTTGCCACAGGTGGTGGTGCATGGTTTGTAGGTGGTGGTGCCCTGTGGTATGTGTGATGATGTACTAAGCTGTTAATGGGGCACGGTACAAGTGGGGGTTATGGTGCAATATGCAGCACAGGTATGGTGATTAGGGAGTACTCATGAGCTTTCTCGAATTGTTGCATGTGCTCATTTTCTATCCTTCATTAATTTTTTTCAGGTTGTGTATTTTTTGGGGGGCATGGTGAGCCAGATGTTTTCGTTCAACTTCTCTTAACTAGTGGGAGATGAAACGTCAGTGTCCTTCATATTTCTAAAACCATGTCATCATGCCTAGCGGCAGTCACATACAGACCACTGTGAATAAATAGTGCAAAATAAAAATATAGTAAATAAATGCACGTAATAATTAGTGGGCTATAACCTTCTCAGATGTGTCCGTAAAACTAACCTCTTGTCCTGAATTGTTTGCCTTCACTTTTGACAGACATGCCCAGAATTTGCCTTCATGCCGACTGGTCACCCCATGCCATGGGTCATATCCAGCCTCCCCACCTCCCTGGCCCTCAATCAGCATGTTACCTACTCCAGGCCCAGTCATCCACTTCATTGGATTCGACATTACATTTAGCCTCGTAGTCCGACTAGGATCAGCACCCCTCCCCATCACTCCACAGCCTCTCGCCGCGATTAAAGGGATCTACAGTATCTTGCCACCAGACACCGCTCGACGGCTAGACATGCGAGGAAAACCTGCCTCAAAGAGTCTCGGATTAATGAGAAGTCCCACGTCGGCCGCCGTACCGGGTTTGCACGCGCAGAAACCATGGAGCTCTCAATTATTATCCAGCTCTCGCGGCCAGCGCTTGTGCACACGATGAGCCAAGAAAACTCTGCTGACGTGGAGATTGCCTCAATCTCTGCTGCAGTCTGCACAGGCACTGTGACTGCTGAGGTGTACACAGGCAGTGACAAAGGGAACTAGGGAGGCAGCACCGGCGTGTGTGAGATGTGGTACGAGCAATGGAAGAAAAGTGCATCGGCATAGTGACGTGGCCTGGGTGACCCTGCTGTAGAGAGGGATGGAAGTGATGTGTGTAGTTAAGGTCAGAGGTTATCACCTTCAGGCTGGGTTTTTCAGACTCTGTTTTCTGTACCTTGGGGCTTATTTACAAGCCTCCTTGAGGTTGCGCCACTGGTGCGTCACTTTTTATCACATAAAAAGTGACACACGGGCAGTGCAAGGGTCTCTTTTACGAGGAGCTTCTGGCTCCTCAGTTTTTTTTACGCAGCGGCGGCGTAATCAGTGCGCTACACTGCTCCAAACCTGCAAACGGATGCATTGAGTCCATTGTGTCAGTTTGTAGAGCCCTGCATTACATTATGATGTATTCAGGTAGGCGTTCCTATGCAAAAAAGCCACGTAGAAGTGATGCAGTGAAATTTACAACATTTCACTGCGTCACTCTACGACTCGACTGCATCAAAATCTTTACGCCTGCTCAGACCAGGTGTAAGGATTGGTGCAGGGATTTTACAATGGGACTCGCCTATGTGTTTTGATGCATTGCTGGAGGTGCATATATTTTACAACCAGCAATGTGTCACTTTTGCGCCAACAGACGTGTCAGAATCTCTGATGCATTTATTAAATCCTTGCACAATGGAGCCCTGTATTGTAAATACAGCACATCTCTGGCGTCGCAAGGACATGTGACACAGGTGCAAGAAAACTGACACATTGATGCTGATGCGTCAGTTTCTTGTAATGAGGCCCCTAGTGTGGTCTCTCTGATCTGTGGAAATGAGGGGAAACACATCTGCTCCTAACACTACAGCGGTAACTGTTCTCATACTCTGATAGACTGTTCTTTGCTTTTATCTCTGCGTGGACAATTTTAAGACCTTTATTATGTATGATGTATTGGCTTATTCTACTGCCATGAATCATATTGTGAAAATTTGTTTTAAGATGTGGTAACTGGCCTTGCCCGCTGTTTCCGGTCTTTCTAATTGGTTAATTTGTGTACTTTATGAAGATAGTTTGCATTTCTTTAATGTCTTCGATTTTTGTCTAAATGAATAAACACATTGAAATACAACAATAAACATCTCTCACTGTCTCTCATCTCTCTTTCGCCCTCTCTCTTTCACTCTCCCACCTCTCACTCTGTGTCTCTTACTGTCCCTGTCTCTCTAATTCTGTTCTTTTAGCACACAAGTGCGAATGCAGCACAAAGGGTAGGAATAAATGTATACAACAAGGGACTTGCCCAATGCCTAACATTTGTTTGCTTAATTGTCACTCTTATTTGCTGCCTTATTTTATTTAATTTTTTTGTAAAAATATTTTTTATTATTTTCAACGTCCCTCAGAACTAGTTAAATGATAGTCATATACAAAGCCATTATACAAGTAACACATAAAATACTCTCATTTCAATCAAGGTTACTCAATTATCCCCCCACCCTCCAACAATCCTAATACCCCCTCCCCTCTACCCCCACCCCCTTTGAGTGTGCCCATCCTATTCAGCCCTCAGTTTTGGAACCACCCAACTGTCTTGTCTTCCAGCCGAACGAACAACACAAAACTTCCTATAAAAAGAACTGAGGTAAAAAAACTCAGTTGGTAAGAGATACGTTCCCTGGTGTCACCACTATAGTTCACTAGTGTTACCATGCCTGGAATATGCAAGGTGGCCCTCCCTAATGCTACAACTTGGTACATCATCTCATGCCTTCCTCCCTATTAATTCGTCAATACTGCCCCCTCAACCTGATCTACATCTTCCTCCCCTTCTTTAGCATCCACAGCAGGAGTCTGGAGTTCAGCCACCAAATCCCCCCACGCCCTGGCCGCCTCTAGTGCCTTATCATTAGCAGTACGCCTAGCCAGCTGTAATCAAAGTGTTCCCTCGCTACTTGCCCAACTTAAAAAATTCGCTCTCCACCTCAGATAATTAGGCCCTGTCTTCGACTTCCAGTGCATGGTAAGCTCCCTTTTTGCCATAATTAACCCCAAGTCATAAAATTTACTAGTGATCTTCGTGCGGGGGGGTATGTGGGAACCAAAGTAACAAGCAAGTCCCCATCTCTGCCTCTATTGTTCGTCCTGTCGCCTGATTCAAACATGCTATCACCTCTTCCCAGTAGCACCCCAACCCAGCGCAAGACCAGAACATGTGACGGAAATCGGCCCCATCTGCATTGCATCTCGGGCACTGCGATAGGGAGCCACCAAAATACTGTAGGATTTTAACCGGCGTCAAATAGGCCCTATGTAATGTGAAGAACTGAACCAATTGGACCCTGACGTTTCGTGTATCCTTCCAGGCACGTCGCACCAGTTGAGGCCATGTCGTCTCGGGTATGAGATTCCCAATATCTGCTTCCCACTTGCCTTCCATAGCATCCAGGGGTGACAATTGCTCGGTCGACAAGCGCCCATATAGGCACGTGATAGCCCTAAACGTACCTGCCGCCATGACAATATACTAGCAACCCAGTGAGGTCGGAGGTTCCAATAGTCCCATCCTCCACTGCCGTTGAATCCCCGTTATTAAGGCAGCATGCAATAAATAATCTCCCCGCGGTATCCCAAAAGTATTCTGCAAGTCTTGGAAGGATAGCAGAGCCCCATCTTTGTATAAATCTCCCAACATATGTACCCCGAGCTCCTCCCAAATAGCCAACGCGGACCAGTTCCCACCATGTGGAAGGGCTGTGCACATGCCCAAAGGGATCTCCGGAGCATATGGTCGAGGAAACCTCGCTCGTCTTTGGCTCCGATTCCAGCATAAGCGGAGTATGCGTTCCTCAAGGGTGAGCTGATCGAGACTGATCTTCTGCTGGAGAACTATAATTGATAATGCATGCCGGGGAATCACTCTACCTTGCGGTACTTCTGGGCCTCTAAACTCCCGAGCCACTGCCTGCGTGAGCCCCTGTAATTGCCCCGCAAGGTAGTACCTCTCAAAATCAGGGACTGCCAATCCCCACTCTGCCCTAGGCCGCATCAGCATGGGTAACGCAACCCGCCTTCTACCCGATCCCCAGATGAACCCTGTAGGCAAGGTCCTAAGCCTCCGAAAGACTGACGCCGGGACCCATACAGGTAGAGTGCGAAAAAAGTAGAGCAAAGGTGGGAGCGCCACCATTTTCAACAGTGCCACCCTCCCTGCCACTGACAGTGGCAGGGTTCGCCAGAACCCCATGCTGCTCTGAAGTCCCCTCACCGCCCTGCCCTCATTACCCTCTAGTAGAACGGGTTGGGTGTGATAGATGTTAGTACCCAGGTAGGGCAGACAATGAGGCTCCCATCGCAAATCTCCCACAGATAGAGGCGCATAGTCACCCGGGGTCAATGGGAATAAGCAGGTTTTACCCCAGTTCACTTTTAACCCAGAAAAACAACCAAACTCCCGAAGCAGGGATTTGGCTCCCTGCAGAGAGTCATCTACATCAACAACAATAAATCACCCGCATACAAAGAAATGTAGTGGATCACACCCCTCAGCGGTAGACCTTCATAGGATTGTCCCAACCGAGCATGCGACGTCAGCGGTTCAATGGCCAAGGCAAACAGTAAAGGGGATAAGGAACAGCCCTGGCGAGTACCTCTCCCCACCTGATATGCTGCTGATATGGTATGCCCCGTTCGAACACTAGCAGTATCTGAGTTGTATATTAATTCAGTCCACTGCACAAACTGGTCCCCAAGGCCAAATTCCCTCAATACTTGAAACAGATACGGCCACTCCACGCTATCGAAGGCCTTCTCAATGTCGACCAAGAGTACCGCTGCGCCCGGCACCCTATCGTGTCCTTCCCCCATAATCCTAATAAGCCGACATACACACGTCGCCGTGCTCCTGTTGGGAATGAAGCCTGTCTGATCCGGGTGTATCAAAGTGCCCATATGCTCCAGGAGTCGAGTTGCAAGAATCTTACTCAGAATTTTGTAATCCAGAACAAGCACCCCCCCCTCGTTTCAACAATGGTATTATGATCGCTTGTCTGGCAGTCGAGGGCAACCTACCCACGCCTCCTTGTATATAGACTGTAAGTGTGGTGCAAGTAAGTCTACATACGCCACATAAAACTCAACAGGGAGACCGTCTGCTCTTGGAGTTTTCCGCCGGGCCATGTGCTTAATCGCCTTTCGAATCTCTCCTAGTGAGATTTCCCCCCCCAGCTTATCCCCCTGTTCTGGGTCTAAACGTGGGAGCTGCGCTGCTGACAGGAAGTCGCTAATCCCATCTGGCAGTTCCTGCATTGTACTCTTATAGAGCAATGTATAATAGGTCAGGAATTGGTCGTTAATCTCCCTCTGTGAGTACACTAGGTTCCCGGCTGCGGTAGTCAGTGACAAAATCGGAGTGCCCCGGACTGCCGGGTTAGCCAACCAAGCCAGTAGGGACCCCACCCTGTCCCTCTCTGCATGAGCCCGTACTAGATATTCCTTATGGTCAAAACAACGTAGGCTTTCAACTTGAGTAGCAACTTTTTCGCGTGCAGCAAGGACTGCCTCCTGACCCTCTGGATCTACATGGCTAACCTTCTCTGCCCGGCGTAGGTGATCCTCTTACTGCTCTATATCATGCAATAAAGTCTTGCGAGCCCCCGCTGTGGATGAAATACACACCCCTCTCACCACTATCTTAAAAGTGTCCCATTCCAGGGCCCTGCTTGATGCCGTTCCCCTATTTTCTGTAAAATAATGCTCAATACCATCTCGGACCTCAGCACAGAAAACTGGGTCTTCCAGCGTCAATGGGTTCACCATGTGGGGATTGCCTGTCGCTGCCTGGTCCACTGTACTTTTATCAGACAAGTGTATGATCAGATATCGTCTTCGCCAAATATTCACTATGGCAAATCAGTCCCTGAGCCTCCGGTGAACATACAATACTATCAAGCCGCACATGTAAATCATGTGGCACCGAATAGAATGAATAATCCCTATCCGTTGGGTGATGTGTCCGCCAAGCGTCGACTAGACCCCAGGGCCCTTATTTATGAGGCCTTGCGTCAGTTTTGCGCCGCCGGTGCGTCACTTTTTGTGACGCACCAGCGGCGTAAAATATCCGCCTTGTTGCGCCATATTTAAAAAGTGACGCATCTAGGTAGATGCGTCACTTTTTAAACCCCTGCGCCACATTATACCTGCGTCAGGTATAATGTATGAAGAGGGGGCATTCCCCCCCAAAAAGCCTCGTAATAGTGACGCAGTGAAATCTATGAGATTTCACTGCGTCACTTTTAGGATGCTGTTGCGTCAAAATCTTGCACCTGCCTCACAGCAGGCGTAAGACTGACGCAAGCCCTTTCACATGGGGCTTTCCCCATGTGAAAGGACGCATTGCTGGAGTTGCGTCACTTTTGTGACACACTCCTACAATGCGTCACTTTTGCGCTTACAGATACGTCAGAAATACTGACGTATCTGTAAGTCCTTGCGACATGAAGCGTCATACATTAAATATGACGCATCATTGGTGTCGCAAGGAGTGCGCAGTGAAAAGTGACGCATCGCTGTTTTCACGCAGCGATGCGTCACTTTTCATAAATGAGGCCCCAAGTGTTTTGCCACTCCCGCCTCCCCTTCGCCAGCCTGTGAACCGCAGATTGGGCCAACGGAGGGTGAGATCGGTCCAAGTCCACATCAGTAATTGAATTAAAATCTCCCCCTAAGAAAACCGTGCCAGTCAAGAATGTCTCTATTTTCTCGGACAACTGTGAAAAGAAAGCGGGCTGTTCTACATTCGGGGCATAAATTCTGCACAATGCTACATCCCTCCCATCTAGTCGCTCCTGTACAGGCACAAATCTCCATTCTGGATCAATCACCGTCGTCAAAGGCTGAAAGGGAACACCCGATCTCACCCAAACCAATGCCCCCCTTGCATATGCGGCATAAGTAGTATAAAACAATTGGCCCCTCCATCTCCACTGTAATGCCCGCCCCTCAATCTGATCAATGTGCATTTCCTGTAAAAAGGCCACTTGAATCCCCCTACGCACCAAATATGCATGGACCTTGTAGCGTTTCGTCATGGAACTCCGCTCCCGCACATTCCAGGTGATACATTTCAACTCAGGTTGGGTCCCCATACGTGCCGGGCCGACGACGGCTGAAATGCCAGAAACCGGTCCCCGGAAGCTTGTTTACATCCCAGTATAAGAATTGGCTTGGTAGTTTGGTTTGCCCTGTTCCCATCATGCACTGGGACAGGAACAGACTAATTTGCATGTAGCCAGGTTCTGAGCTGGGATGGTGCAGTGAGCTAAAAAACGGTGATGGATCAAGCCCTGATCTTTGGACTGGGTAAGAGTGGTCTGCTTAATTCAGACACTCTGTTCATCACCACCCCCTTTTCTGAATCATTTTGTCCACCATAAGCGTGGAAGGGTATACTCAGATGTGAGTCCCTTGCTCATTGCACCATCAGGATTCAAGCAAGCCGGGCCGACGACGGCTGAAATGCCAGAAACCGGTCCCCGGAAGCTTGTTTCCATCCCAGTATAAGAATTGGCTTGGTAGTTTGGTTTGCCCTGTTCCCATCATGCACTGGGACAGGAACAGACTAATTTGCATGTAGCCAGGTTCTGAGCTGGGATGGTGCAGTGAGCTAAAAAACGGTGATGGATCAAGCCCTGATCTTTGGACTGGGTAAGAGTGGTCTGCTTAATTCAGACACTCTGTTCATCACCACCCCCTTTTCTGAATCATTTTGTCCACCATAAGCGTGGAAGGGTATACTCAGATGTGAGTCCCTTGCTCATTGCACCATCAGGATTCAAGCAAGCCGGGCCGACGACGGCTGAAATGCCAGAAACCGGTCCCCGGAAGCTTGTTTCCATCCCAGTATAAGAATTGGCTTGGTAGTTTGGTTTGCCCTGTTCCTATCATGCACTGGGACAGGAACAGACTAATTTGCATGTAGCCAGGTTCTGAGCTGGGATGGTGCAGTGAGCTAAAAAACGGTGATGGATCAAGCCCTGATCTTTGGACTGGGTAAGAGTGGTCTGCTTAATTCAGACACTCTGTTCATCACCACCCCCTTTTCTGAATCATTTTGTCCACCATAAGCGTGGAAGGGTATACTCAGATGTGAGTCCCTTGCTCATTGCACCATCAGGATTCAAGCAAGCCGGGCCGACGACGGCTGAAATGCCAGAAACCGGTCCCCGGAAGCTTGTTTCCATCCCAGTATAATAATTGGCTTGGTAGTTTGGTTTGCCTTGTTCCCATCATGCACTGGGACAGGAACAGACTAATTTGCATGTAGCCAGGTTCTGAGCTGGGATGGTGCAGTGAGCTAAAAAACGGTGATGGATCAAACCCTGATCTTTGGACTGGGTAA
Source organism: Lissotriton vulgaris (assembly GCF_964263255.1). Classification (NCBI taxonomy): domain Eukaryota; kingdom Metazoa; phylum Chordata; class Amphibia; order Caudata; family Salamandridae; genus Lissotriton; species Lissotriton vulgaris. The sequence continues at coordinate 1,739,149,663 of NC_141693.1, forward strand.
GAGTGGTCTGCTTAATTCAGACACTCTGTTCATCACCACCCCCTTTTCTGAATCATTTTGTCCACCATAAGCGTGGAAGGGTATACTCAGATGTGAGTCCCTTGCTCATTGCACCATCAGGATTCAAGCAAGCCGGGCCGACGACGGCTGAAATGCCAGAAACCGGTCCCCGGAAGCTTGTTTCCATCCCAGTATAAGAATTGGCTTGGTAGTTTGGTTTGCCCTGTTCCCATCATGCACTGGGACAGGAACAGACTAATTTGCATGTAGCCAGGTTCTGAGCTGGGATGGTGCAGTGAGCTAAAAAACGGTGATGGATCAAGCCCTGATCTTTGGACTGGGTAAGAGTGGTCTGCTTAATTCAGACACTCTGTTCATCACCACCCCCTTTTCTGAATCATTTTGTCCACCATAAGCGTGGAAGGGTATACTCAGATGTGAGTCCCTTTCTCATTGCACCATCAGGATTCAAGCAAGCCGGGCCGACGACGGCTGAAATGCCAGAAAACGGTCCCCGGAAGCTTGTTTCCATCCCAGTATAAGAATTGGCTTGGTAGTTTGGTTTGCCCTGTTCCCATCATGCACTGGGACAGGAACAGACTAATTTGCATGTAGCCAGGTTCTGAGCTGGGATGGTGCAGTGAGCTAAAAAACGGTGATGGATCAAGCCCTGATCTTTGGACTGGGTAAGAGTGGTCTGCTTAATTCAGACACTCTGTTCATCACCACCCCCTTTTCTGAATCATTTTGTCCACCATAAGCGTGGAAGGGTATACTCAGATGTGAGTCCCTTGCTCATTGCACCATCAGGATTCAAGCAAGCCGGGCCGACGACGGCTGAAATGCCAGAAACCGGTCCCCGGAAGCTTGTTTCCATCCCAGTATAAGAATTGGCTTGGTAGTTTGGTTTGCCCTGTTCCCATCATGCACTGGGACAGGAACAGACTAATTTGCATGTAGCCAGGTTCTGGGCTGGGATGGTGCAGTGAGCTAAAAAAACGGTGATGGATCAAGCCCTGATCTTTGGACTGGGTAAGAGTGGTCTGCTTAATTCAGACACTCTGTTCATCACCACCCCCTTTTCTGAATCATTTTGTCCACCATAAGCGTGGAAGGGTATACTCAGATGTGAGTCCCTTGCTCATTGCACCATCAGGATTCAAGCAAGCCGGGCCGACGACGGCTGAAATGCCAGAAACCGGTCCCCGGAAGCTTGTTTCCATCCCAGTATAAGAATTGGCTTGGTAGTTTGGTTTGCCCTGTTCCCATCATGCACTGGGACAGGAACAGACTAATTTGCATGTAGCCAGGTTCTGAGCTGGGATGGTGCAGTGAGCTAAAAAACGGTGATGGATCAAGCCCTGATCTTTGGACTGGGTAAGAGTGGTCTGCTTAATTCAGACACTCTGTTCATCACCACCCCCTTTTCTGAATCATTTTGTCCACCATAAGCGTGGAAGGGTATACTCAGATGTGAATCCCTTGCTCATTGCACCATCAGGATTCAAGCAAGCCGGGCCGACGACAGCTGAAATGCCAGAAACCGGTCCCCGGAAGCTTGTTTCCATCCCAGTATAAGAATTGGCTTGGTAGTTTGGTTTGCCCTGTTCCCATCATGCACTGGGACAGGAACAGACTAATTTGCATGTAGCCAGGTTCTGAGCTGGGATGGTGCAGTGAGCTAAAAAACGGTGATGGATCAAGCCCTGATCTTTGGACTGGGTAAGAGTGGTCTGCTTAATTCAGACACTCTGTTCATCACCACCCCCTTTTCTGAATCATTGGGTCCCCATACGTGAGCATGTAACACAACAACCTCTCCCTTAGCCTCTTAGGCACACTGACAGTCCCCTTAAACCCCAAACATCCCCAACAAACCCTCATCCCTCCCCTCCCCAGAACAGGTGCTAAACCACAGTTACCCATCCAAACCCAATCTTACATAATGGGAATTCTCTGGTAGCTACCAGAGTCTCACAACTAGCGTGAGGTTGGGGAGGCAGCTCTACACCAAATCAAGCCGGTTGGGAACTCCACCGCCCCTCCCCCCACGCTCAGCCTCAGAAGTAGAGCCCCCGATCACCTACGTCCCAGGGGAGCCCCCACCAAAACAACCTCATTCCCCAGTTCACTGATCCGTAAAACGTTGGGACAAACCTCCCCCCAAGTCTCGAGGCCTACAACTGCGCCCTCCACCACCGTGCCGTAAATCTAGAATTTCACCCCCTTACTGTACACAAATGGGAACAGGTAAGGTTCATTCGTCCAGAAGGCCATCAGCAGTCCCCGGAGTAACATGGGGCAAGGTCGGGTCATCTTCCTCAGATCCCTCCGACACCAACTCCTCTGATCCCCGTTAAGACCCTGAGTCCGCTAAAGGAGCAGTGACCGCTGCTCCTGATATTGTGGAGACCACCTGAAGGGCCGCCCGCTGTTCCAATTCTGTCTGCGACGTTGTTGGTGTTTGACTAGTTGTCGCTTGTTGTTTGGTTCGTCTGCTTCTTCAAGGTTTCGGCCGGGTCTCCACTTTCCCCTCATTCCCCTTATGGACATCAGTTCCAGCTCGATATGTTTCTAGTCAGCTACACGCGTCATCCGGGGTGCTATAAAAGGAAGCCTTACCATCCACCATCACCTTCAGGCGAGCCGGGAACAGAAGAGAGTACTGTGTGCCCTCGTCTCGGAGGGCCTTTTTGACTGCTAGAAACGAGGAGCGGCTGCGCTGGACCTCGTAGGAGTAGTCCGGATAGATGGAGACAGAGGCATTATCCACTCGGTAGGGGCCCATTGTCCGTGCTTTCTGCAGGATAACATCCTGGTCTTTAAAGTGCAATAGGCGTGCCACCACAGGCCGAGGGGGCCGGCCAAGAGCCGGTGGGTGGGGCAGAACCCGATGAGCACGCTCCAGTGTGCTAGAACTGCGATAGTCCTTCAGGAGCGACCACAACACGCAACCAGGCTTCCAAATAATTGGTCATGCTGTCCCCTTCGATTTTCTCAGGTAGGCCCACCACCCGCACGTTATTTCGTCGATCGCGCCCTTCAGCATCCTCGGCCCTTTTTTCCAGGTGCTGCACCCTCCGCAGATAATCCCCCATCGCCACGTCCGTCGCCTTCTGGGCCGGTTCCAGCATCCCAAGGTAAGTTCTGTTTGCTTGACACGATCCGCCAATTTTCCGTGGTCTGCCCGCAACAGCCCCAAACTCGTTGACACCTGTGCAATGTCATGGTGCAACGCTTCCCTCGTGTCCGAAATGGCCTTCAGAATTTGGTCCATCTGCTGTTGTTGCAGCCCTGCCATCTGTGCCCTGGATGGATCTCGGTCCTGGCTATCGGGCAGCTCCTCGGGTCAAGAGGCGCCATGCCCGGTTTCGGCCGCAGCTTCCCCATATCCCAGGCCTCCAGTCACTCTCCGATATGTTCGTCAGCCGGGATCTCTCAGCGGCAGTCCCCAGCGGTATAGGCATTGGCGCGGGCAGACAGCTTTTGCCAATCAATGTAGGTAGGTTTCCAACAGCTCTGACCACTCTTCTACAAGTTCCTCAGCGGTTTCAGGGGGACATCTCAGGTGCCCAGGTGCAGCCAACCGAGACTCCGCTTCTAGGCGGCTCTCCAAGCGCTACCAGACGCCTCACAGGCACAGGTGAACTTCGCCCCTAGTAATAGATAATTTCCCTGTGGCAGCCCCCGTCAGGATAGTTCCAGCCGTGAAGGGCCAGCACTAATTTCACCTTCTCAACCCCTGGGCGAATGATCTTGGGGAGGCCGCTCCCTTAACGTCTGCGGCACACACCGGGCCCACCAGCGCCGCCGCACCCTCCAGCACTGTCTTGTCGGACGCACGATCGGCCTTAAACAACTCTCCAGGGTAGGGGAAAGGCCCGTTGATCAGCCGTGACCCATCCCAGCAATCCGCATTCCAGGCAGGCCCCAAATCTCGTCCGGCTCTCAGGAGTTCCGGCCGCGTTAGGCGGGCACCAGCAGCCGATCCAAGGAGCCCCGTCTGTGATCGGAAGGGGCCGCCGTCCAGCCGTTGACAGTCCAGCCGTGGACAGCGCGTCCCCGCACCTTACTTGTGCCTCACGGTCTTCTCCCCCTCAGGCCACCAACGAACACCCCTTGCCACTTCCGCTGGCCAGCGCCACTCTCTCGAGCCCACCGCCAGCCTCTAACATCTCCCAGGCTGCCACGCCGGCCCTGTGGGGACCCAACTCCAATCTCCTTGCTGTCGCAACATTCACGCAAAGGGATGGGTCCTCGCTGTTACAGCGGTAATGTCCTGTCGCTGGTATCGCATTCGAGTCACTGGGCTGGCTGGCTCCACAGTTGCTCAGTCGCCATCCGCACCTGCGCCATCATTGTACAATGCGCGTGCTTCCTCCAGCCGCTGCCAATTCTCACAAATAATGTCCCTCGGCGATCGGAGCCCCCTGCAGCACTCCACCATCGGCTCCGGTCACCATCCAGGCCGCCTCGTCGTCGTCTCTGAGTTCCGGTACCAGTTGCGCCGCACCGGGCCCACCCGCAGCTGCGGCCGACCCAACCTCTCTCTGCGTCGGCCTCCCAGTCACGCGAGGCCGAGGATGCAGTAGAGGAAATAGGACCCACAAAGATGGCCGGCACCCCTCGGGAAGGCCGACAGAGATCCAGCTCCGGCTCGGCAGGCAGCCGCCTCCCGTGATCCCCAGGTGTCACGCAGAGATCCTTGTGGTCTGGGGGGCTCCTCCGAGCCACAGGCTTCGTCAGGGCAGGAGATGTATCAGGATAATCACTGAGGCAAGTGCGGAGCTCTCAGCTCAAGCGTCCATGCTCGTCGGTGGTCAAGCCACGCCCCCATATTTGCTGCCTTATAATTGGCCAGCGCCTGCTGGCTTCACTTCCTCTTCTTTTGGCTGGAGCATGGAGCAAGTAAAGATTGCTTCTGCTTGATTACTGTGCATCCTATGATAGCGCTGTTATTGAGGTACTAGTTTTTTTTTCTTCTCCCCTGTTCTCCTTGTTGAACCTTTTCCATTTGTAGCTATGTTTTACTATGTAACATACACTTCAAAGAAGCTATTTTCTCCTTTGAAAGTGATGTTTACTGTGACAACAGATGGTATCTCCTTTTATTGTGATGACAGATGTTATCTGCTTCTAATGGTGTGATTGCTTTCTAGCTGTGATCTTTTTTTGCCATGTTTTTTTCTTTTTCCCTCATGGGGAGATTAACTGTGGTTTTTTCAGTATTACAGGGATTGAAAGCATTGGCAAAGCCAGCAGTTCTCTAATTTGAGACTGTTGGCTCTGTCAATGCCTTTTGTTCATGCTGTACAGCATGAGTATTGCTGACTTTTGCAATGATTTGTAGACATGGTGTATAGCAGTGTGGCTGCTTTGCAGCATTGCTAACAATAATAATTATAATAATAAAAGGACTATGATGCATCTAGGGCTACTGCAATTTAAAAAAACATTATCCCTAGCTGCTTCATAGCACTTATTACATTAATTCTAGCCACACTGCAAAGCACGATGCAAAACAATAGCTCTCATAAGCTAAACCTATTGGTTTTGCCAGATGAATACTGATTGGTGGGTGTGATTTTGGAAATACACCTCTTTTGTTCTACCCAATAAGCAAGATCTTCCCTTCCCTCATGCAAACTCCATCCAGCCTCCCTGTAACTGGGACCCTCTTTTTTTCGCCTCGAGTGCATGCTGAAAATAGCTCAGAAATAATGCACTTTTTTAGGAATGGTTGCATTCCCTATACCCAACTCCTGTTCCCTGTCTGCACAAATACACATATCTTCTCTCCCACCGTCAAAAGCAGGGGGCAGCCTCTGAAAATCTAAGCAGTTTTTTCTTCATATCTGGCTTGGGCTGAAAACCACATCGGATGCCAGTTTCTTCACCCTTGTAAAGCCAGTTTCTTCACTCCTGTGAAGCATGAAGAAAGCAAAATATATTTTCTGCTTTGAAGGGCATGGTTGGCTCATACCATTCAAAACTCAAACCATGCCAGCCCAGCTGGTTACATATTGATGTGTGTATAGCTGACCAGAACTATGAGTATGGGCCTGAGCCTCGGTCCATGTAGGTTGAAGGGCTACCCTTACTTGAGCTCTGTGGCCCTGCAGTGCTTCTTGGAAATGTTGTGTGTAGGGCCACAGGAGATACTGGGTGAATAAGGTATGTTAGTGGCCTTGCTGCACTGCTTGGAGGGCTAGCTATCAGAAGCCCCCATCGATGGAATGGAGATCCAGGGAAACCACCCCTAGCTGCCTCCAACCATCCAGTGACCATCCAGAGATTGGTGAAAAACAACTAGCAAAGGCAATTCCGATGAGTGAACATCCAGGGCCAAATGTACGAGCCTACCAATTTGCGAGTCGCAAAATTGCATCGTTTTGCGACTCGCAAATAAGAATGGATAACAGTGTCTCAGACACTGTTTGCGATTCCTAATGGGGTCGCAAATTGCCTGTCTCGTTAATATTCATGAGGCAGGTGCAAATTGCAACCCCATTAGAAATGGCTATCACTCCCAGTCTATGACTGCTTTTTAATTAAAGCAGTTTTTTTAATGCAGCCTGTTTAACCTTAAAGGAAAACGGATGCATTTAAAAAAAGAAAAATGAAATGTTTCTGTTTAATTTTTTCAAAGTAGGCAGAAATATTTTCAATGCCAGTCATAAAGGGGAAGTGGTCCCCTTAGGACTCCTTCCTGTGTGCGAGTGGCTTACCTCCCATTTGAAATGGATAGCAAACTGCAAGTGTTTTGCGGCCGCCATTGTGGCCGCAAAACAATCTTACATTGCAGTGGGACTCCCTATTAGGAAGGGAGGCCCTAGGCACGCTGCTTCCTAATACCGAGTTGCAAACCCTATTTTGCGAGTCCAAATCCCCTCAAGGAATCCATAGATTCTCAAGTAGAAACGTTCAGCACTCTGGAACATTCAATAGTATCTGGAACGTTCAATAGTATCAACCAGTTACTCAAGCAATCAGTCAACATTTGATAAAGCGTACAGGTGCTCTTGAAAATGGCCAGTGACTCAGACTCTCGCAAATTGGATGGCAAGCTGTTCCATCGTTTAGCTGTAAGAACAGTAAAGGAACTTCATCCACGGCATGTATTCAAGTATTTTTGAATCCATAGCAAGTGGCTGTTGTTAGACCTAAGTATCCTCTCTTGAGTATATGGGGTCAATCAATTCATCAGGTAGCATGGGGAATCTCAGCGAAAGCTCTGAACGCCAGTGTCACTGTGCCACTGGAAGCCAATGCAGGTGTCTCAGATGGGGAGAGATATGTTGGCGACAAGTGACTCTCCTGATAAGTCTGGCCGCTGCATTCTGCATTATCTGGAGTCTATGTATCAGATTCACAAGAAGGCCAAGGTAGAGACTAGTCGAGTAGTTCAGCAGGTGGTGAAGAGATTGTGGAGTCAAATATGATGCTGAAGTTTCTAGCAGAAGAATTCGGTGTTGGGGGAGGATTAAGTTCACCATGCCACCAGAAGGTGTACACCGGCTGTCCCTTTTGACTAAAAATCAACACTTCATTTTTATCTGAATGTAGTTTCAGGCTATTTGCCTCCGTCCAGGTAGCGACTCCTTGGAGGCACTCTTAAAAATTGTAAAAGGCTGCCTCTGAATTGTCTTGGAAGGAAAACAACAGTTGAGTGCGGTCGGCACACAACACTACCTTTTCACCCCAGGTTTCGCTCAAATCTGCCAAGGGAGGAAGGTAGAGGTTGAACAAGAGTGGACTTAGGGCTGATCCTGGGGGAACTCCACACAGTAGTGGTGTTGGTGATGAAGGAAAAAGGTGTAAATACACCTGCTCGGATCTGCCCTCCAGGAAAGACTTGACCCATGAAGGAGCCTTGTCCTAAATGCCTAGGGGACTGTGTCTGTTCAAGAAGATGGAATGGGACACGGTGTCGAAGGCACCAGACAGATCAAGAAGCAGCACCATGACAAGTGAGCTCTTATCAAGTTTGTCTCTAACGAACTCCGCCACCTCCAGGAGAGTCGTCTCCATACTCTATCCTCCAAGGAAGCCCGACTGAGCGCCTCATTTATGAAAACTGTTGCATCACTTAGTGAAAACAGCGCTGCAACAGTTTTCACTGCGCCCTCCTTGAGACAGGATGGATGCGTTGTATATAATGTACGGCGCTCAATGTCTGTATGCCAAAAGTGGCGCATTGCTGTGGTGTGTTTGAAAACAGACACAACTCCAGCAATGTGTGCTTTCACATGAGGCAAGCACCATGTGAAAGGGCCTGCATCAGTCTTACACCTGTTGTGAGGCAGGCATAAGATTTTGACGCAATGGCGTCCTAGAAGTGGCGCACTGAAATCTCATAGATGCACCACTTATATGAGGCTTTTTGTGAGGTAACGCCCCCCCTGCATACATTATACCTGGAGCCGGTATAATGTGGCGCAGGGGTTTACAAAGTGACACATCTGCCTAGATGCGTCACTTTGTAAATAGGGCACAACAAGGCCAAATTTTTACGTTGCCTTTGTGATGCAACGGCGGCACAAAAGTGTTGCAGGCTCATAAATAAGGTCCGGAGAGTTGGGAAGGATGGAATTGACTTCCCCAAAAGTGTTGATTAACCAATTCTTCCAGAATTTTGGCGGGACTTGGAGAAAAGCTATGAACCTGTAATTACTCAAGACAGCAGGGTCTGCCTTCTGCTTTTAAGGAGCGGCAGAAGTGAACTCTGCTTCCAACGCATGGGATAAAGGCAGGACCTCAGCAAGACATTCCACTTTTTATTAAAGAAAAGGTTAAAGTGCTGGGTCATTAGTCTAAAAATGTGTGGGGGTGGGGGCAGGCATCATCAGGGGAGCCAGAGTCTGACTTACACTTTTTTAGTACATTTAGGGAGATTTCTTTACAAATAAGGGCACATTCTAAGATGGCTTGGGACAATACTATAAGAGGAGTTTTAATGAAGCGAGCAGCAGAACACCACAACAGGATCCTAATTCTAAAGTGATTATGTTCAATACTCTTTGAATTGTTAAACCTAGACACGTAGCTAATATTGAAGAGGGAAGACTGCTGGTTAAGAACGCTCTTACTAAAGGAAAGCAATTTTACAAGAAAGATTATATTTATCAACTGTTATTTTCCTTGGAGGAACAATGAGAATGATCTTACAACATTCCACTATTTGAAGCATTAATTCTGTTATAAACTAGGAAGAAGCAAAAAGTAACTTTGTTTTGTAACAACAAGGGACCAAAAACATTATCCGTCTAATGTCACTCCATTGTCTTCAGTGGAATTCTCAACAATCTACCTTCCTAATGCAGCATGATAGCTCGCTGCCAGTGCCTACAATGGTTGTTAAAGACCCTGAACCCGAGTTATAGGCCTAAACCCATGGCTCGGGCCTATAACTAGGGTGACTTCCTTTAAAAACGGATACAGCCCGGGACAGAAGGGCTCTAATGCTATTAGAACATTCCACCAACTGAGGGGGACCTGTTGCTGCAATTTTGGGGCTGGATAGCAGGAGATGCCCCATAATAAGGGGCAAACTACCTGCTGTTATTGCATCACATGTAAGGGAAAGAAGGTTATTTTACCACCACCACACAAAATCGAGAGCTCAGAGGAAAAGAAGATTGAAGGGCTACACTCACCTGACCGGAAAATAAAGAATTCAGTGGGACGGAGAGGACAGGAGCAAGCTACTTCTCACTGGGAATACTGCACCAGCACAGAGGTGGCATGTGGAAACTTTATCTCCCTGCTCTGCAGCCCAGCTCCAGTTTTCTCTAAACAGGAGCTGTTTCTGCAGACACAGGTGTGCTTTCTTCACTGAGAAGAAAGCCAAATCAGTCACAAAAAGTTTTGAAAACAATAAACATGGAGAGTTTCAAGTTTGGTTATTTTTGTAAACTATTCTTTGGCAATTTGGCCTACATTCCCCTTAAGCAAATATAAGTGCGGAGCTGGGACAGCTGTGTCTGCTGCCAACAACAACTTCTGTGGTTAGGAAGCTAGTGCAGTTTTTGCCAGTGCTTTTCTTTATGCTCGAATGAGTGGTATGTGCGGCACACTGAGAAATGAGGAGTGGTCAGACATAGAATGCTTCCCTGTTGGGCCTATAATAGTAGTCATAGCCTGCAGAGAATGCCTTCTGATATGTGCTAACAAAGTATTACTCTTTGTAAGGTAGTGATCATGATAGGACACTGATAGAGAGAGAAAGAAAAAGAGAGAGAGAGAGAGATTGTTTGTGTGTGTGTTGTGTTGTACTAAATGCGAATTTACCGCCTCTCCCATAAGCAGTGCCTTCTCTGCTCATACAAGCTGCGTAAGAGAGTAAGGGAGGTTTTGGAAGGTGATTTTTCAGCTTGATCAAGTATCTCTCTTGCACTGTGAGGGACGGTATTTTTCCTGACTGAAAGTGCTCCTCTAATTCAAAGGAAATTGCACTTCAGTACCAGGGCTCGTGGGTCAATACTTCACTTTGACGTGCTTTTTAGGTCTTGCCTATTATATCCCACAGGGTTCAATCGGCGAGATTTATTGTAAGTGGTTCAAAAAGTCTACCAAACTGCGGATTGCGTACAGTTCATGTGAGAAATGCACGTGCACAGAGCCAGCCACGAGACACACCACCATTTGTCTGTGCCTCGGCATCAGACTTCAAAGGCTGCCGGTCTCCCGCCCCCCGCATGCACATCGCACTCCACCATTCATCTGAGCCTTGGCATCAGACTTCAAAGGAATGCGCTCCCAATCCCTCCCCCCGCAATGCCGAGAGCTTGGGTTTTTTTGCATCCATTTCGCAGGGAAGCCGTGTTTTGTTCAGCGTTCTCTGCATTTTTCTCGGTTTTTTTTCTGGACGAAAGTGAAAGTCTACCTTGCTTGTTTACAGTAGCCTTGCTCCTCAAATGCTGTTGATGTGTTGCCATCTCTGTTATGTTATGTTAATGGTTTGTTTGAGCGCACAGCTGCCCCAGCTAAGGGGCGTCCCGGCGCTGACCGTAACATAGTACTGGAAAAGGAAACTGCAAGAGAGAAAAATCTAAGTCAAAGGAAAAAGAAAGGTCTTAATGGCTTTCCGAAAAGGGAGAAGCTCATCAATGCTACGAATAGATACAGGCAAGAAATTCCACAGTTTGGCCGCCAACAGTCGGAAGGAGCGAAGGAGCGACCTCCAACATGGTCTGAACTTGGGTATGTTTACCAGATGTTGACCTAAGGAGCGCAAGTTACGCTGAGGAGTGTACGGAGTTAGGGACACTAGGGACACTCAGCTTGAAAACACACGACTTGCTAGCTGCAATGCTACATCCGCTATGCTTTGCCTCTAGACACATTGATCCCTCGCAGACTGTGCTGACTCTTCCTCTCCTGATTCTGAAACGGACCAACGCAGTCACCACACAGTCTCTTCTCTCTGTCTTATGATGTCTGCCCTGCCACCATTTACTTCGGACCCTCACCCTCCCTCACACCCTCTCACCCTCACACACCCTCACACACCCTCACTCACCCTCACACCCTCACCCACCCTCACACACCCTCACCATCACACCCTCACAACCCTCTCACCCTCACTCAACCTCACCGCCTCACACCCCCACACACCCTCACCCTCACACTCCCTCACCCTCACCCTCACACACCCTCACCCCCTCACCCTCACACACCTCCTCACCCTCACACCCCCTCACCCTCACACCCCATCACCCTCACACCCCCTCGTCCTCACCCTCACACCCCCTCTCACCCCCTCTCACCCTCACACCCCCTCGCCCTCGCATCCCCTCACCTTCACACCCTCACATCCCCTCACATCCCCTCACCTCACATCCCCTCACCCTCCCTCACACCCTCACCCTCACACCCCCTCAACCTCACACCCCACCACCCTCACATCCTCTCCCCCTCACCCTCACTACCCTCACCCTCACACACCCTTTCACCCTCACACACCCTCTCACCCTCACACACTGTCTCACCCACCCTCACCCACCCTAACCCTCACACCCCCTCACCCTCACACCCTCACCCTCACACACCCCTCACCCTCACACCCCCCTCACTCTCACACCCCCTCACCCTCAACCCCTCATCCTTACACACCCTCACTCACCCTCATTCTCACACCCCCTCAACACCCCCTCACCCTCACACCCCCTCACACACCCTCACCATCACACACCCTCACTCACCCTCTCACCCTCACACACCTTCTCACCCTCACACACCCTCTCACACACCCTCTCACCCTCACACACCCTCACCCTCACGCCCCCTCAACCTCACACCCCCACACCCCCACACCCTCACTCACCCTCTCACCCTCACACACCCTCACCCTCACACCCCCTCACCCTCATCCTCACTCACCCGCTCACCCCACACACCTGCTCACCCTCACACATCCTCTCACCCTCACAACCCCTCACCCTCACAACACCTCACCCTCACACATCCTCTCACCCTCACAACCCCTCACCCTCACACCCTCACTCTCACACACCCCCTCACGCACCCTCTCACAGTCACACACCCTCACCCTCACACACCCTCACCCCCACACCCTCACTCACCCTCTCACCCTCACACACCCTCTCACCCTCACACACCCTCTCACCCTCACACATCCTCTCACTCTCACACCCCCCTCACCCTCACACCCCCTCACACCCTCACCCTCACACACCCCCTCACACACCCTCTCACCCGCACACACTCTCACCCTCATCTCACCCCCTTCACTCTCACCCCCATCACCCCCACCCCCACCCTCCCTCACACCCTCTCACCCTCACACCCTCACCCTCACACCCCCACACCCACACCCTCACCCTCACAACCCCACACCCTCCACATCACACACCCTCACACCCCCTCACCCTTGCACCCCCCACACCCTCGCACCCCTCACCCTCACACACCCTCACCCCACACACCCTCCCCCTCACTCCCCCTCACCCTTACACCCCCTCACCATCACAAACCCTCACCCTCACACCCCCTCAACCTCACATCCCCTCAAACCCCCTCACACCCTCACACACCCTCACACCATCTAACCCTCACAACCCTTCACCCTCACACACCCTCATACACCCTCACTCACCCTCACACCCTCTCACCCTCTCACCCTCACACACCCTCACTCACCCTCACGCCCCCTCAACCTCACACCCCCACACCCTCACTCACCCTCTCACCCTCACACACCCTCACACCCCCTCACCCTCATCCTCACTCACCTGCTCACCCCATACACCTGCTCACCCTCACACCCTCACACATCCTCTCACCCTCACAACCCCTCACCCTCACAACCCCTCACCCTCACACATCCTCTCACCCTCACAACCCCTCACCCTCACTCTCATACACCCCCTCACACACCCTCTCACAGTCACACACCCTCACCCTCACATACCCTCACCCCCACACCCTGACTCACCCTCTCACCCTCACACACCCTCTCACCCTCACACACCCTCTCACCCTCACACATCCTCTCACTCTCACACCCCCTCACCCTCACACCCCCTCACACCCTCACCCTCACACACCCCCTCACACACCCTCTCACCCGCACACACCCTCACTCTCACCCCCTTCACTCTCACCCCCATCACCCCCACCCTCCCTCACACCCTCTCACCCTCACACCCTCACCCTCACACCCCCTCACCCTCACAACCCCACACCCTCACCCTCACAACCCCACACCCTCCACATCACACACCCTCACACCCCCTCACCCTCACACCCCCTCACCCTCGCACCCCCCACACCCTCGCACCCCTCACCCTCACACACCCTCACCCCCACACACCCTCACCCTCACTCCCCCTCACCCTAACACCCCCTCACCATCACACCCCCTCACCCTCACACCCCCTCACCCTCACATCCCCTCACACACCCTTACACCCTCACACACCCTCACACCATCTCACCCTCACAACCCTTCACCCTCACACACCCTCACTCACCCTCACACCCTCTCACCCTCACACACCCTCACTCACCCTTACACCCCTCACCCTCTCACCCTCACACACCCTCACTCACACCCACACCCTCTCACCCTCACACACCCTCACCCCCTCACCCTGACACCCCTCATACACCCTCACTCACCCTCACACCCCCCATACACCCTCACTCACCCTCACACCCCCTCACCCTCACACCCCCTCCCCCTCACACACCCTCACTCACACACCCTCACCCTCACACCCCCTCACCCTCACAAACCCTCACCCTCACTCACCCTCATTCACCCTCACACACCGTCACCAGCATAGCATAACAAAACATAGCATAGCAAAACACAACAAAGCATAGCATAGCATAACAAAACATAGCGTAGCATAACAAAACACAGCATATCAAAACAAATCATACCATAACATAACAAAGCATAGCAAAACAAAACATAGCATAGTAGAACAAAACATAGCATAGCATAGCAAAACACAACAAAACATAGCATAACAAAACATAGCAAAACACAACAAAACATACCATAGCATAACAAAACACAACATAGCATAGCATAACAAAACAAAGCTTAGCATAGCATAACAAAACATAGCATAACAAAGCATAGCATAGCATAACAAAACATAGCCTAACAAAACATACCATAGCAAAACAAAGCATAGCAAAATAAAAACACAACAAAACATAGCATAGCATAACAAAACATAGCATAACAAAGCATAGCATAGCAAAACACAACAAAACATAGCATAGTATAACAAAACGCAAAAAACATAGCATAGCTTAGCAAAACAAAGCATAGAATAGCAAAACAAAACATAGCAGAACAAAACAAAACATAGCATAACATAACAAAACATAGCATAGCTCAACAAAACATAGCATAGCAAAACAAAGCATAATAGCATAGCAAAACATAGCATACCAAACACAACAAAACATAGCATAGCATAACATAACAAAACCTAGCATAGCAAAACAAAGCATAGCATAATAAAACAAAACAAAACATAGCATAGCATAACAAAACAAAGCATAGCATAACAAAGCATAGCATAGCATAACAAAACACAGCATAGCATAGCATAACACAGCATAGCATAGCATAACAAATCAAAGCATAGGATAGCAAAACATAGCATAGCATAACAAAATAAAACATAGGATAGCAAAACAAAACATAGCATAGCATACAGCAGCACTCCGCACCACCACAGCATCACTCAGGGGCACCACAACATCACTATGCGCTACCATAGTATCACTGAACGCCACAGCATCAATCGTTAGCCATCACAACATCACTCAGCGCCACCACAGCATCAATCTGTGCAATCATTCAACAATACCTGGTTCAAATATGTTCTCTCAATGTTTCAAGCTTCATTACAAATGTAACAAAAAGATGTTAATATTTCACTTCTGTTCTTGGATTTTCGTCACAATAAAATACACTGAACATAATCTTCACAAAAGTTATTTACGAAACGTTAAGCTATTACCATTATAAATGACAATAACTTTTATTTAAGTATTAATTATTGAAAAAAATCAAAAGCCATTGTTATTTGTAATATCAATACATGTAAGTCACGTAAATACAACACATATTGCAGTACAAATGCTATAGGTGTCACATTTGCGAAAGTTATAACTATTGGCATTGTAAATGACAAAGCTATTAATTTCGCTATTTTCAAAAACAAAACATAAATAAAAAATGTTTCATTTACAATACCAATAGCTCAAACTTTCCTAATGCGAGACCTATTGCATTGCAAATGCTTGTTTCATTTCCATTCTTCATCGTTTAAAAACATTTTAGTCGTCCGTGTGTATTTCTTTAGGTTACAGTAATTTAAAGCCACTAGTTCCGTTTCTTTTCGATAAAAAGGATCTTAATATCTGCGATGTGCATTAATACTAACAAGGCATTTTATACCTAACCTGACAATACCTGCTGCTAGGAGGCACCTACTTTCTTCTTTTAAAATTATGTGATATAGTTAATTTATTTTTTATATTTATTTTTTTGTTGCAAGCATATTGACGCCCTGTTTAGGCAATAAAGTTTTCTTTTAGTTTTTCCTTTTATTTTTGCCACATATGGTTGCAATAAAAAGAATGTAAATAAAATAATCATTGCACCTCCTTGCAAAGTACAGGTTAGTTTTAGTGCTTCTGAAAGCTTACGGTTCTTAATATGGCTCAGCGTGCTCCGAAGCAGCCCTACTGAGGCATGGTAGCACTATGAGAAGCAGCTAAAGAAAGAGCTAGCCACCCCTCTTACTTGCCACATGACCTTTACCCACCCTTTGATTAGTCGCCTTGTCTTAAACTTCCACCTCCTACAACTTGTCTTTCTTGGCCAACCGGCTTTAAGAGCATCCACAGCATTCCGGAAAACGTATGTCCTCTAAGGTCACCTTGCCCTTTCTCATGAAATAACCACTTACTGTTCATACATTCCAGTGGTACATCGCATTCCTCCTCTCTGGCTCTAAACAGTGCACCCCCATCCTCAATCTCTCTAACTGCCCCCGCGTCCATGGCCCCAGAGACATTCACACCAACCTACACCGCCCAATATCCAGGGTACATGTCCCCTACATCCCATTGTACATAGACTTAGTTCACCTGGTACCCTCCAGTCTCATTTTCTCCCCTGTCGTCCTAGTCTCTCAACTTAATTAGCACCACTTGTGCCTTACACTTCATGCCTTCTTCAGGACTTCATATCTGAACACGTATCCATTCAGTGAGCCATCCTCAAACCCGACTCCCCACTGCTATTTGGAAAGTTAGGACCTCTATGCTTGCTAATCTCCAAACAATGTCAACGTGAGCCCACCTAGGCCTTCTGAAGCTGTCAAGTAAGCCGATGCTCAACAATGCCTAGTATTTGTACTGCAACACCTTTATCCCCCGCTCCAAGGTATTCTAACAATATGGGAAACTTCTAGGTCACAAATCATCACTGTACGTATCAATCACACAAGTCCATGTTATGGTCAATGATATCACAGCCATCAGGATGCCTCAGTGAGATTACCGCACTCTCCTGGAAACAGTGGGCTGCAGGTCACGAGTCCAAATCCTGCTAAGTCTATTTCAGGATGGGTAATTTGAGTACCATTAAACAGGGTAATATTAGCACCTGGTAAATACAGTGCTTAGACACGGCAGAAGTGCTACATAAAATTGATTGTGTTTTTAGTATTTTTACGATACAAAAATCTAAAGCGTCAGTGTATCTCATGTCTGTCTCAACGATCTTACTCCTGCCTTTTCATCTCCTCTTCCTTACTTCCTGCTTCTATAAGAACACCAATTTTCACATAAGGCAACCCATCATATTCTCTACCTGACCCCTTTTCCCATTTGTTATGTTGTGTTATGTTGTATTTATGTTATCAAGATGTGTATGTTACATTCTGACACTGGTATAGCCATGCAGAACAATGGATTTACTGGAAAGTGTGTTTCTGCATGGCTCCGGGAGTTCCCAGCAGCCCTGGACCTGGAATGAGGAGGATTCCGGTGGCTTATGTGGTGTGAGTATGTTTTGGAGGACTGACATGTTGGACAGTGTGGGTCAGACGTGGTCTATCATCTACGATGTCTGTTGCTCGAATAAACTTTAGGGTGTATCAGTTTGGTTTCCTCTTCTGCACATGGTAGTTCATAATCTCCATAGTGGCTGAAATGCTGTTGCTGCAGTGTGGCACATTATGTAACGAGCAGGTTGAAGGTGGATGTCATGGATGTGTAGTAGTGTAGAGGATATAGACTGAGTTGTCTATTCTGTTTGCGTTTAGGGTCCTGGGTTGGTATTAGGCACCCTGTGCGATTAATTGGTAGTAAAAGTGGTAATGCTGTTAGAGAATGTCACGTTGCCATCTCCACGGTCTTTGATAGTGGGTGGGTTGTGAGAGTGATGTCGGTGTAGTCATTTGTGGGTTGTGCTGTCTAAGAGCGACATGGTGTTCTGTTTCATGGTAGCGCTTTTTGGATTCAACATATATCCGTTTGTATGGGTTTGCCACTATTGTGGTTATTTATTTGTGGTTTAAAACAGCAAAACCAATACTGTCCAATTAATAGAATCACTGTTCTACAAAAACATGCCTTCAATTACACAAAATAGCATTAAAATCCTACACATACGTATGCATCTGTCCCTAAAGGCTGATATGGTGGACACGGTCATTAGCTCAGCGGTGTGCATGTCATTATCAGCAGGGTGCATGCTCCATGGGTTTGCAATCCTGTACACACAGTAGTGGGGGGCTGGATGACTGAGGGCTGTCTGCTGGAGAGGGCATGGCTTAATATGAGCCTGATCTGAGAGTGATTTATTAGGCGGCTGGGGAGGAACGTTATGGAAACTGAGTGACTTCAACAGAGGAG
This sequence comes from Lissotriton vulgaris, assembly GCF_964263255.1. Lineage (NCBI taxonomy): Eukaryota > Metazoa > Chordata > Amphibia > Caudata > Salamandridae > Lissotriton > Lissotriton vulgaris. The sequence goes on from NC_141693.1 coordinate 1,739,168,080, forward strand.
AGATCAGAAGGGGAGGACACCCCTTGGAGGGAAGGACACCCCTTGGACGGAAGGAGTTCTGCCAGCCATGGGGTGCACCCCTTTGGATAGTTCTGCCTGCAAAAACTATTTTAGCTGTGATTGTACGCGTGCACAATGTTGGCTACAGGTTAGTTTCTGGTATGGCTTGAAGGCTCCCAGCGAGTCCAGAAGGGTTCTGGTGAAGCATTCTGGCTGTACATTAACCTGGTGATGGCAACAAGGTAGTCTCTTCTCTAACGGTAGAAAACTCTGCATTTCCTTTATCAGCTGACTTTCGAGACCTCTGCCCATCTAAGATTGCAGTCTTCATGATCAGCCGCAGTTGAAGAAGTTTCCCAAAGTCATCTTGTGACAGCAGACATCTTCTGATCCTGGAAGGGGTAGGTCTGTGTGTACCTAGTGAAGCAGCATGATCATGAAACTGCTCTTTCAGAAACAAGTGACTAGAAATCTATGGAAATCAGCACCATAGTAGACCCTATGGTCTACATTGCACATTTCCGCTGCATTCTTTGGCTATGGAGCAGAGACAGCTGCTTGCAGTAGGTGGTAAAGTGCAAGTGTTTTGAGGCTGCAATAGTAGTTGGAAAACAATAGTACATTGCATTGAGACTCGCTATTAGGAAGGGACGTCCCATCCTAATAGCGAGAGTCGCAAATGCGATTTTGCGTGTCAGTGACTCACAAAATAGTGTTTGACAAGCCAGGACTTTGTGGTCGCAAACGGACTGATCTCCAATTTGCGACCACAAAAACGGTCGTACATCTGGCCCTTAGTTCAGCTTCCTTCAAAAATTGCTTTTTTGGCTGCGGAACCTTCAGCCATCGGCTTCAGACATTGTCAGTCACATCTTGGATCAACCCACAGGAAGGAGAATTTTCGTATCACTTTCTTTCCATGGGCTATGCTGATCCTTCTGCCTCCACTGTAATGCACATGGAACTATTTCCTATCTAAAAATACACTGTCATCATTTAATTCCCTATGTCAATCATGCATTGCATACAAAAATCAAGCCTTTCATAAGTTTAGTTTTGCTCTGTAGCTTTCATTTTTATGCCACTGTTTGTTAACCCCCTTATATCAAAATAAGCAAAAGTTCTAGAACTCACCTGGCTTTGTGGACTTTTAAGGCAGTGTGAGCCATCTGCCGAGGGGGCTGTAAGCTGAAAAGGCTAGATATGGATAACATTTAGTAGGCAGTCAAAAATTACTCATGCCTACTGGTAAAAATTACTCTTGCCCACGGCACTATGCACTGAATTCTGACGATTGCCTATCCCTTAACTAAAAAGGCGCAGGCAATGCTCACTGAATTGCTCCTCCCTTGCCATTTATCACTGAGTTAGGAACAAAGAACAAGGCAGGCTGGTTTGGGAGGAGCAGGCGAGCACATGCAATCAACGTTCACTCGCAAGTGAACATCAATTCCAGGTATTCGGTATAATGTACGGTAACCTGTAGAGACATCACCTGGAACCCCCCCTCTTTTTTCAGAAACAAATTAGATATTTTTTCCCAGCTGCGTTTCTCCTGCTGAGTGGACAGGAGACGCAGGTGATTTATTCCACTCCTGCTGAGTGGAGGGGCGATGAAGGTGATTTATGCCACTGCTTGTTTTCCAAATCAGGCCCTGCTGATCAGACAGAAAAAGTGCCACCAATCCGTATCTCGCTAACTGGCCTGTCTATGTGTGCGTCGATAATGGTGCTGCTCTTGTGTGAGGCTGGGAGTGATGCCAAGCGTACAACAGATGGAAGTGGGGTGGAGTGATGCTCCCGGAGAGTCTGCAGGACACCTTCAGTGGAGCCCCTGCGAGGAGAGGTGAAGTAGAGCAGAACTGTTTAAAGGAGAGATGGTAGAGGTGGGCAAGATTCTAAGGGCCTGATAAAGACTTTGGCAGTGTGGCCGCGGGCGGCCACACTTTCACCCCACTACAACACTGCCAAAGCCATACTGACACCGCCCGCCAGATTAGGAGTTTTCTCCTAGCCTAGATTGCAGTGCTTTGGCGGTCCCAGGCGGTGACTCTTAGAAAGGCACTTCAATGGGAATGCCAAAGCAAGTTCCTGCACGGCATGGACTGCATGCAGATACGGGGACCCACCATGTGCCCCCATGCATGCAGCGCCATAGTCCTGAGGCACCAGCGGGTCCTGTAGGGCCCCCTTAGTTTCCTTACTGCCACCGTTTTCATAGCTTGTTTACCACCATAAAAACTGTGGCAGTGAGGAAACTTGTAATATACTTGGCGGTGCCACAGCCGCACCGCCAGCATATTGGGGCCTCAGACCAGGACAAACCTACCAAGGATCACGGATTCCTGGCGGTAGCAGCAGTCCTATAGCAGTCTGACCGCCTAACTCGTGATAGGGTGGCCGGACCGTCATCAGGATGGACCGCCGTAGTCATAATCAAGCTCCTAGTCTGGTAACTGGGGAGGCGTTCAATAACACTGATTACTCCACCAGGCTAGTCTTTGCTGCAGGGATGGCACTGGAACCAGAAGAAAACAGCAAATAGTCACTTTACAGCACAAAATAAGCAAAAGGAAATGAGGTTAAAACCGAAACCAATGCACTGTAGTTCAGGTAGTAAGGGTGGTGCAAGTGAAGGGTGATGCGAGGTAGGGGGTGTGATATAGGTGAGTGGCGTGCAGTGAGAGAGTGTGGTGGTGTGATCAAAGGTATGGACAGCATGAAAGAGCTTGGTAAGAGTGGGGCTAAATGTGGAGAGTTTATCAAGGTAATAAGGCACTGTAACATATAAACAACAAAGAGGTACTGAGACCCTAGGAAACCCTAGGGAACACAGAGGCTCTTAAAGAAGGACCCTGTATTCGTTCAGCCTGTAGCACCCAACTTATGACAGTATATCACCCAGTGTAGTGTGATATGTGTGGGGGAATTCACTTTCAATTGACACAGAAAATTATTTTTTAGGTCCAGTCTACCAGACAGCCCAAACTGTCTGATTGTGAAAGACATAGGGGCCTATTAGAATGGTGGGTGTACTTTAGTCCGCCCGCCACCCTAGCGGTGCTGAGCCCAACCGTCAGTGGTGCGGCGGTCCCGCACCTGCAATTAGGATGGCACCGCCACCGTGGCGGTGGCATCCTCCATTCCCAGCATTGTGGCGGGCGTTGCTCACAGAACCGCCCGCCACAATGCTGGGAATGCACATTGTGCATTGTCATGCACAAGGTGACAGGCACCGAGTGGTGCCGGCCACCTTGTCCATGACAATGTAGGGGGTACCATAGGTACCTCCCATGTGCACCCCCAATACCATGGGGGCCCGCAATGGGCCCCCGAAAGAAAAATCCACATGCCTTTCTGTGGCGGCAACACCTCCACAGAAAGGCTGCTTCCCGCTCCCATGCTAATATGGATGGTGGTGTCTAGCAGACACGTCACCATATCTCGACACTTTTTCTCCCGGTCGACTGGTCAACCGGCGGCAAACCAGCGGACGTTCTTTCCATCCGTTGGGGTCCCCCGCCATTCAAATATGGCGGGGGGAAATGGGTGGTGGGCGGGTATGATGTAGGCCGATCGCCACCACCATGCGGGCGGTGGCGAGCCGACCAACATCGGATCACTGACAAAATATAGAATACAAAAATATAGAATACTAAAAATATCGAAGTAAAAATGCAGGAAGCAAAAATATCGAAGTCCTATCTACAAACAGGTAAGTACAAAAATATTGAATCAAAAATATCGAAAAAAAGAATAGTTAGTCAAAATATCATTTTTTTTAAATGTCTTAAAAGTAATTTAAAATTAATGAAATAATAACTATAATTAACTAAAACATACTTAAAAATAGTTAAATAACTTTAAAAGTATTAAATATTCAATTTAAGTTAAAAAAATAAACATACAGTTAATTTTTTTAACACTTATGTATATATTAACATAATATTAATTAATAATATACAATATTTTTACTGTAGGATAGCGGGAGGGTAACATTTACTATTACCACTCCAGCAACTGCAACAGTAGGGTAAACGTTGGATAGCGTCGGGGTAAAAATTACTATTCCCACTCCAGTGAGTGCAACAGTAGGGAAAGCGTTGGATAGCGTAGGGGTAAAAATTACTATTCCCACTCCAGAGAGTGCAACAGTAGGGAAAGCGTTGAATAGCGTAGCGGTAAAAATTACTATTCCCACTCCAGAGGGTGCAACAGTAGGGAAAGCGTTGGATAGCGTAAGGGTAAAAATTACTATTCCCACTCCAGAGAGTGCAACAGTAGGGAAATCGTTGGATAGCTTAGGGGTAAAAATTACTATTCCCACTCCAGAGAATGCAGCAGTAGGGAAAGCGTTGGATAGCGTAGGGGTAAAAATTACTATTCCCACTCCAGAGAGTGCAACAGTAGGGAAAGCGTTGGATAGCGTAGGGGTACAAATTAGTATTCCCAATCCAGAGAGTGCAACAGTAGGGAAAGCGTTGGATAGCATAGGGGTAAAAATTACTATTCCCACTCCAATGAGTGCAACAGTAGGGAAAGTAAATACTTCATATATTAATATTAATTAAATATTAATACCAATAAAAAGTTTATTAAAAGTGATTACAAATTTAATATAATATAATAATTAATCAATTAACAATACAAATAAAAATGTATTATTAAAATTCATTACCTAATAATGCAAATTATTTACCAATTAACAATTAATTAGCAATTAAAAATTAATTAACAATTATTTCAAAATAAATACCAATAAATAAATTAAAATATTTAATTAATTACTATTAAATTACTTCCCACCCTATTCCCCTATAAACCCACAACCCGCTACGGGAAATAAATTTATAAAATTAACATAATTATCAATTAATCAATTAATAAAAATGAATTACCGATTAAAATGTTATTATTACCAATTCAAAATTATTTAACAATTAATTCAAGATAAATACTAATAAATAAATTAAAATATTTAATTAATTATAATTAAATTACTTCCCACCCTATTCCCCTATAAACCCACAACCCCTTACGGAAAATAAATTAATAAAATTAACATAATGATCAATTAATCAATTAAGTAAAATGAATTGCCAATTAAAATATAATTAATTACCAATTAAAAATTAATTAACAATGAATTCAAAATATATACCAATAAATACATTTAAATATTTAATTAATTATAATTACCCTACTCCCCTATAAACCCACAACCCGCTACAGAATTAAATCACGCAAAAATTAAATAACATAAAATTCATTACTTAAAATAAATTATAAAATAAATATACACTTTTCACACATATACTAACATACAAAACACTTTAAAAAATTCGATATTATTAAAAATTCGATATATTTAATACCTATATTACATACTTCGATATTTTGACTTTCTATATTTATGAAAATCGATATTAATTTACTTACCTTAAATTCGATATTTTTGTTGACTATATTCTGTCCATTCGATATTTTGGACATTCTTAAATTTTCACTTCAATATTAGTGCTATTCTATATTTTTGATTCGATATTTTGTCTGTATACCCTTACATCATAATAGACCCCATAGTGTGGACTTACCAAGACCATACAGGTGCTTGGGGCCCTCCTATTGCTTACTTTTGATAGGCTTTCTTCCCACTCTGATTTGGCTGCTTATCATTTAATGTCGTTTTTGTTAATGTTTTGTTTGTCCCTCCCATGGAGCATCGCCTCTTAAACCATCTCTTTGACTGGCTTGCTTCTATGCTTCCTGTGCTTTCTTTTAGGAAACTACTTTTTCTTGCTGTTTTAGCACTACATAGTGTCTCCGCGATCTCTGTGGACTAGGAAAGGGGAGAAAAAAAAACGGCCCACAGAGGGCATGGAGACAGAGACAGAGAAATTAATGAAACTTCACTGTGCAGTGATTATCCGCTGTGGCCTCTCCTTCACCCCTTGCCCAATAAAGCAATCAGGCTGAGGGTGGCTGAGGAGGGGGTGATTGTTAGCAAAAATCGGCCTCCCTGGGGGCCAGGTGTTGCTCAGGCCCCCCTTTTTTGTTTGTTCTTAATTTAATGCGATTTTATATAGCGCGAACTTTACCAGAAGGTGTCAGAGCGCTTTACATAAGAATCAGTTGCGAAACATAAGGATTTAGGATTACACGCGTTACATAAAAGATACAAGCAGAAAACATTGCAAATGTACAAGATGTAAAGTCACACAAGGAAGAGATACAAACAGAAAGAAAAATTGCAAATGTACAAGTAGTAAAGTCACTCAAGGAAGAGAAACAAATGGATATACTCTAAGAGTCACATAGGAATGGTAGAGAGTACAAAGGTCTACTGCATATACTAGTGATTAGAGTTATCTCTAAATTCCTAAGGAAGGGATACAAATTGATATACTCTAAGAGTCACATAGGAATGGTAGAGAGTACAAAGGTCTACCGCACATACCAGTGATTAGAGTTATCTCTACATACATAGGGAAGGTATACCGATGGATATACTCTAGGAGTCACATAGGAATGGTAGATAGTACAAAGGTCTACTTCATATACTAGTGATTAGAGTTCTCTATATACATATATATACACACATAGTAGATTTTCTCAGGTAGATTTCTATTAAGTGGGGTTGGAGGGGGGATGCAGTCACAGCACCAAGGGAGGGTGGGAGGGATACAAGGGTATGGAGAAAAGGCAAAACAGAGAAGGGAAAAAACATTTGAGGATCGCCAAGGGGGAAACGAAAGAGAAGGGTACAAGACGAGGGAATGGACAATATGGCGGGTCGGGGTCCACAGAAAAACGGCCGAGGGAATAGTGGGCGAGGAAGAATGGGTCTCGCTGTGGGGGCCAGGTGATCTTTGCAACTTGCACCATCTTCACCTCAGCCTCCCCCTGGCTACCATGGATGACCCAGCAGCTGTGTTTTGTGCTCCCCTGCCAGGACGTTGCCCTGAGGCCTGGAGGGCTGGGGAGGGCTGATTAATTTACTAATTGCAGGGGCCTCACTGCTGTTCATGTGCTCCTGAGCTGAAGGTCTGGGGAGGGCTGAGTAGGTTAGTAATAGCAGGGGCTTAGCTGCTTATTAGGTGCTCCTTCCCTGAAGGGCTCAAATAATTTTGTGACAGAAAGGGGCCTTGCTGTTTTTTTAGTTGCCATTGTCACCTTTCCGCCGTGTCTCCTGTGCAAGAACAGTATCCTCTCAATTCAATTAATTTCTGTGCCAAACATCTTAAGGATTTTGGGGGCCCTGGGCCAAACATATTTTTGGGCCCCTGTTCGGAACAGATTTGAATTTATAATCCAATTTCTGATCTTTGATGCCCTCTTTCAGCTAGTCACTGGACAGTGCACTACCATACTTGTCCAAATTCCTAATGTATTTACATCTAATATTCAAGGACATTGTTGTGTGTAACCAAATGGTGTTTCATGAAAGGGCACGCCCCTTGAATGTGGGCCACGCCCCTTAATTATGGGCCGCGCCCCCCCCCCCTTGAATGTGGGCCACTTTTGTCGTCAGTGCCCGGGCCAAATTGTGATCCCAATCCGGTGCCTACCAAAAAATGAAGTTGTCCTTGTGTAACGTAACTGGTGCTCTTGTAAAGTGCTGAAATACTTTCAGGTCGAGTTAGCTCAGGGGCGTAACAAAGGCCCCGAGGTGTGGGGGGCCCCGAGCTCCAGGGGCCTCCTAAACGCACTGTACACTCACACTCACTACACTCACACAAGCGGCGGCGCAGTGGCCAATGAACACTTTATTTCACGGATTATAGTTTTGTGTTTGTTTAACATTGTAACATGTAGCACCGTTCCAGCAGGCAAGGGGCTTTTCGCTACAAGTCGTGACAGGCTGAAGGTGGAGAGATAATGTGGGGTCTAGCACCAGTTTATAATGTGAAAGATAAAAGGCAAGAAAGAACATCTATTTATGGTAAAATGTATGGCTGTCCTCTGAATCCCTCTGGAATGATGAGTTTTATGCATACGATGCATTTTTAATTTGATATCTGGGGGTTCTTGCAAGAAAAAGAAACAACAATGCTTTTGGACTATTTTTAAAATGCCCCCCTTCACCCAGAGAGTACACATTAAATGCTTGGCTTGCTCGCTTTGTTTTTCAGTGCACATATTTCCTGTGGTAAACTAAAAAGCACCACTACAAACCAGTTTAGTTGCATGTATGTTTGTTACAGGGAGTTCCCTCAAGCCCAGGGCATTTCTTCTAATTGCTGACAGTGGTTAACATTTTATGTAATATATGCGAGCACCTCTATTTTTTCATTTTGGAGCGCCTTGATTAAACTATTTCACATGAGGTGCTATGAAAGTTTGGACTAGTGTACGGGCGCACGTGGCTTGAGCGTGCTGCTCTGCTCCAGCAAGCTTGGGGCTTGCAGCAGTCTGCTGGCAGCCTCACCCAACTGCTTGATACAATGTATCATTATTGCGCTTTTCAATCAGCCTGATGTCATGCTGCTGTTGGAGCACGGCCAGCGCGGGAAGTTTGTTTTGCGAGCCTTAGGGCAGCTGGCTAGACTGAGAGAGTGCTGCGGAGATGCACTGCAAATAATCATGGCTCAGGCGGCTGTGCTAGGGAGCCTCGTCCTCCGGGAGCGCCAGAGCAGGTGCAGGTGAGTGGCCGCTCTGTGCCCTTAGAAGAGGCGTGGGTGCCCCAGTACGGTGTCAGTGGCATTTTGTGCTTGCAGGTGCAAGAGGCGGCATAAAATAGTCGGACTTATGTACCCACCAACAACCCTGACAACTGCTGCGTTACCTAACGGCCCTGAGTGCTGGCACTGTCACTTAGCGATATGTAAATTGTCCCCTTTTCCTGCCCCATTACTTCTTTCCACCATTTCCCTGTCCAGTGGCGTATCTGGGGTGCCCTGGGGCTCTGTACGAGAGTGGAAGATGTTCCCCTATCTGTTTGCCGGGTGGACAGTAAAATACATCTAAAAATTGAATTCCGGGCCCCTAAGACCAGTGAACCTGCTGCAGTACTTTCAGCTATGCTACTGTTTCCCCAGTATGTCCAGCGTCACTCCAGCCCCTTCCTTTCGCCCTGCCTTCTTCACCGCTTAGCAAGCAGCAGATAGTACCCGAGGTAGACCTCACTCTCTATTCAACACTTGCTCGCTCTCAGCGCACATCTAGTCCCGAGTCCATGACTCCTATATGTCTGGAGCTGCCCGAGTCTCTTTGCACGGAGATGTATAAACCTCGCCCATCCCCCTTTCAGGCCTTTGTGCAAGAGCACCTCTGGAGTAAATCTTGTCCAATTAGACTCAGCTGCGAGCTATTGAAGATAACCTGGGCGCAAATCACAGCATGACATTTGTTAAAATCATTAACACGCACTGTCATTAATTCCAGGTTCGTGCCATTTTAAAATGGAATCGTGTGCTACACATTTTTAGGTTTCACCTGGCGAACTGCTGCGCAGCAGCGTTTCGCGCAGGCGAAATCTTTTGAGAATAGTATGTGGGCTTTGTCCCGCCTCTGTCTTCCATTGGCTAGCTCCATAAATGGAGGCTAGCCATTGGAAGAGAGAGGCGTCCGTCATTGTGCGAGGCGATTCGTGGGCGTTCCGTCGAATTTTTCTCATCCCGCCCCTCTGTGACGTCATTCCGGCGGTGGGCGGATGTTATTTTTTTTTATGGGAGGGCGCGTTTTGATCATTTGTTCGTGGCTGACGTGCAGCCAGGAGCCGGGCCTCGGCCTTTCCTGCTGGTTCTGTTTCCGATCTCTCATGGTTCTGGCCTCTATCCCCTTCTCCTGGCATTGTCTGATTGTGTTCGTGAGTACTGTCTTTGTGTGTCTGATCTGTTAGTGATAGTTCCACTCTGTCTTCAGTTTACGAGTGGGACGGCACTCCATTGTGTTTTGTGTTTGTCTGCGTCTTTCTAGCCATTTCGAGGAAAGTGCTGCCTGGGATAACCAGACCGATATCGGTTAAAAGCCCCCTTTCTATGTTTTTTTTTTTTTGCCGTCTATGTCAATCAGCTCACTGCTTGGGCGGGAACTTCCTCTGAGGAGGAGACTGCGAGATGTGTCAGCCAGGCTTGTATGTCCGCCGCCCGGGAAACGCCGAATGAGGTAAAAACCACTTGATTTCTTCCCAAGAATTATTTTTGGGTAAATATTGACCGGAGCAGGAATCTTTGCCTTAAAGCGTCCACTTTAACGTACTATTGCTGCGCTGCCGTTTACGAGGTTCCGAACGCGTCTCCTCGCACCAATGTGACACCGATGAACAAACACCCCATGCGCAGCTCTCCACACGCCGCCACTGTGCCCGACCTGACACACGAGTTGCTACGAGCTCCACACCACTGCTAACACCCCATCCGCAGCTCTACACTCGCCGCCCCTGTGCCCGACCTGACACACGAGTTTCCGCAGCTTCCCCTTACGTACAGTGCTTAATTTGTAAAATATGAAGTCCAGGTGCTCAAATTTTTGTAGGAGGCCACACCCACACCCCATGGCTCCGCCCACTTCCTCTGCTGGCTCCACCCACTTCTCCCACTGGCTCCACCCACCTATTTCCCTGAATCGAAAGTGGTATTGGCTAACAATTAAAGACTGGTAGAGGAAGCAGTTGCACAAGACACTCCCAGTTGGCAGCTCACCACTTCCAAAACCACTCCCCGACACTCAGTTAAGCACACCAATGAATGCGAGCCTACTATGCAGGAAGGTCAAACTCCAGTGACGACTGACTGTGTAGTCTATGTTGCAGCATTATGGTACGGCTAGGTTGCTGGGCTGTTCTGAATAACGGCCAATGGACCCATAAAGCCAGCAGCAGTGGAGGAATAACTGCATCCGTGGGCCCACGCTATAAAAAGTAATTTAACATAATGAGCCATTTCTATGCTTTGCAGACAAATATAACACTGAACACTAGTACACAGTTGATTGTAAAAAAACAAGAAAAACAAGTCTACCTGAAAGTGCCAGTGTTCAGTGTTATATCTGTCTACAAAGCATTCAAATGGCTTAGTATCCTAAGTAATGTTTTATAGTGTGTGGGGCTCACAGCTTCAGTTCTTCCACCACTGCTACCTGCTTTTAACTTGAAAAAAAAAATGTCTTTCGCCGCAAAAGTTAAAAGCCAGCAGCAGTGGAGGAAGAGCTGCAGCCGTGAGTACCACATACTATAAAATGTTTTTTAGAATAGTCAGCCACTTGAATGCTTTGTAGATAAATATAACACTGAACACTGGCACACAGCTGATTAGAGAAAAGCAAGATTACCTGAACATGCCACTCAAGGCAATTTTTTGCCACCAGTACTCAGGGCTCATACCAACACTGATGCACACCAAGAAGACAGGGCCTATAACGACGAAATTTGCGCTTCAGAGCAGAGTCAAGAGCACTTGCCCAACATCAAGCACCATCCTTGAAAAGGTAAGGTGTTCTCTCAGGTGCTGCTCCTACAACTCAGGGGTAGAGTTATTTGTTAAAATGGGAGTGTCTTCTCCATTGTATCGTAGAGTGCGTGCTTGGCAGCCTGAGACTTAGTGAGCAGAGCGGCTCCTCTAGATCAGCAATGAGGTGCTTGGTAAGAGCCCAAGGGTTATTGAGAGGCCCTTGGTTAGAAGTCCAGCCCAACTGCATTTTTATTATCCTTTTTCTTAACAAATAAAATACTTCCTTTCTGTAGGGACTTTGAAAAAGCTGTGGGGGGAGCATCCACAGCAAGGATCAGGCAGGGGAGACACAGCACAGACATGACAGGCATATTACAAGCAGCGTGGGCCTGGACAGGCACGACTGGTATAGCACTGCCAAAGCAGGCACAGCAGCAACATTAACACCCGCATAGAGCAGTCCGGACAGTTGTAGCGCAAGTGGGGAAACTGTGTGAGCAGACATATTGCAGGTGTAGGGCAGATCCAGAGGGCAGGTAGGGCACATGGAGGCAACCTGCAAAACCTATTGTTGTGGATTTTTTTTTCCTCTGGTAGTGGTTTGAAAAACAGATGCATTCAATCAGAACAGTGAAATAATTAGTCCTTTAACAGGGAAAGACAAATCCAACGTCCAACAAAAGGTGATAAAAAAATCTCCCCAAATTTTACCCTGTAATATAAAGTACTCGTGCTGGTGTTTCTAAGATATGCAAAGTCACCGCTCTTTGATGGTGGCCTCGTATTTACTAAGGTTTCGCACAGGCAGTCACGGTGCGAAAAGCAATGCAAAATGTGTTGATATACTTATAATTAAAAAGCACGCAAGAGCAGTGCAAAATTGTGCAGCGCTGACAAGTACCAGCGCTACCCATAGTAAATATAAGGCTTCCGGTCCTGTGTTTGCGTAAAATATGGCCAGTGGTCCTGATTATGTGGCTATAACAAAAAACACAAAATCATTGTGCCCGTGGAACCAAACGAACGCTAATTATACAAATTAAGCACTGGGCTTAGTGCAGGTGTAGCAAGGGCAGATAGAGAGGGCAGGCAGGGCACACGAAGGCAACGTGCAGCTAGGAGATGAAGAGAGCAGACAGGACATATGCCCAGAGCATGCAGGCACTGTCTAGACAGAGCAGGCACAACCTTGGCAGAAAAAGTGCAGTGCAATGCAGGCAGAACGATATGACACCACAGAACACACAGACAGAGCTGGCACAGCGCTTAGACAGAAGGCAGAGTGCAGGCTAGTTAGACACAGGCCGCACAGCACAAAAAAGAGCAAGCTTGGCTCGGGCACCGCTTAATCAGGACAGCACAGGCAGGACAGTGACAGCACAGGCAGGACAGTGACAGCACAGGCAGGAACAGCGCACAGCTGCTTAAGGTGAGAGGCAGTACTGGGCTCACTGTTAACTACGACTCTCCTCTTGCCCCCAGGCCTGCTGCGGCCTGCTGCTCCTCTTGTTAAACAGCTGGCATCACACGGAGGCACCGGATGGGCTGCCAGCCCACGCCAATGTGTCTACAAAGCATTCACATTGCTTATCTTTCAAAATAACATTTTATTGTGTGGGGCCAACGGTTGCTGTTCTTCCGCAACTGCAGCTGGCTCTAACTTAAAAAATATATATTTCGCTGCAGAAGTTAAAAGCCAGCAGCAGTGCAGGAAGTACTGCATCCACGGGCCCCACACTATAAAACGTGTTTTAGCATAATGATTCATTTCAAGATAAAATTGCAGTCAAATATCACGGTGGTAAAAGGAATTACTTACTGGCACTGTGGGATGGCCTTTTTCCTTTTAAATAATCTGCGAGGATGAGGCCTGCTGCCAATGCTGCTTGCCTCTGACGTCGGATAATGATTAAGACGGCAGCTGTATGCTGGGCGCCCATGGGTGAAAACACTTCTAATTGGTCGATTCGGGGCACAAACTTGATGATTCGACAAGGAGGGACGGGGCCAGCCTACTAACATGTTTTGCAATTGTTTATTGGTAGTGCGCTATGCTAGCGCGAGCAGCGCTACCAATGAATGACTTGCAAAATGGTGACCTACGCCGAGGCAGGGACCCACGCAGCTTTAATTTCTGGCGGTAATCGTAATGTGTGTGGCTGGTATTTAGGTGGGCGGCGAAGCCGCTGCATTCAATTTGAAATCGCTTAGGCACCCGTATTATTGCGCAATATCAGCTCTTCACGGGGTGCGGGAGAAGAAGACTGGAACAGTCAGTGGCACCTACTCTGAGCAGCGCGCAGCCAATAAAATTATTATTCTTACTGTATGTGGACTCAACCAGCGTGTAGACCCGGAGCTGAGAATTAAGTGCCGGTGCTAAGCACCGGAAAGCTCCGGCCCAAATTAAGCACTGCTTACGTAACCAGATCACCTCACCTGGCTCTTCACAGCTTCCACTCATGGGGGTGGTTGCGCCTTTCAGCCTCTGGATGAACGATAATACAGGTCCCCCTTAAACAATGTCGCTCCTCACGCAGCCCCCGTGTCCGTCCTGACACTCGAATTCCGGCCACACCACACGCACTGCTCCTACAGTAAATACTCTTGAGCAGGTCTCCGCTCCTACGGCCAGGCTCCTATGAACTTCCGCAAAGGTTGGTGGCCGCACCACAGATGATTAAAGTAACCACCAATCCAAACCCAAGACCGCATAGGAAGGAGCTCCTTTAAATTTGTGGCAATAAAAGTCCTTGAAATACCGGAGCTCGTCGCTCACGTTTAAGATGAAGAGTAACTTCTTCAAAACTCCCGTCCTCTGGCAAGAATTAATAACTTCAGGGGAAGGCACCACGCTGTCCCTGACACAGCATCCCGTCTCTGTCGCCAAATTGTGGTAATACATCACAAACAGCTTCTAGGTAACACCTTTGTTTATTGTCACCAGTATAAAGCAGTTCAGTGCCTCCAGTGCCAGAGGGGAACAAACATTCAGTCAACATTTTAATGCAGCCTTCCTCTGAAGGCTCTAGGAACAAACCACTGGGCGTATGGCCACAGGGGGGAAAGGAGGGAAGGCCAGAACCAGAGGGGAGATTACAACAGTACCGCCCTGTCATCTGTTTATGGGCGGACGGGGTTTCTCATTTGTGTGTGTGTGTTTGGTGTACACCCGTTCCACTCTATCTTTAGCTTACAAGTCGGACGTGGTGTGTGTACTTCGCGCCACTTTGTCGGACGCCATTTTTTTATTGTGCAGGAACATATCACAGAGTAAGTACCTCTCTCTGACTTGCCCGCGCTCTACTGCTGGTTCTGTTTCCGACCTCTCATGGTTCCGGCCTCTATCCCCCTCTCCTGGCATTGTCTGATTGTGTTCGTGAGTACAGTCTTTGTGTGTCTGTTCCGTTAGTGATAGTTCCGCTCCGTCTTCAGTTTACGAGTGGGACGGCACTCCATTGTGTTTTGTGTTTGTCTGCGTCTTTCTAGCCATTTGAGAGCTTCGTACCGCTCTGCCATCTGTTTATGGGCGGACGGGGTTTCTCATTTGTGTGTGTGTTTGGTGTACAGTTTATCAAAGGAAGAATGGACACTTGATACTACTTAACCATTGGTTAAGATGGAACACTCTCATAAACGCGGTGTTAGTAGTGCGGTGTATGTTTTTCTTCCGCCCCTCACACGCGTTATGGCATTTATCATCGAGTGAACCAACAACGTGCTATATGCCAAGCCTCAACCCGAGGCAACCTCTGGCGCTAGTAGCAGTGTCCAGAGATAAGGGAAGAGGGATGTGGGGCACCCAGAAAAAATGATAAGAAGCATATACTGCACCAAAGGTAATTTTAATAAAAGGTGGAGTATCGCTATTAAAAATAGTTGTGGTATAGTTTGAGGTCGAGTTAATGGATCTCTTTATACCTTTTTAAAAAATAGCGTCAACATGTTTCTGCTCCATGTCGCCCAGCCGGGTCTACGGAGCATTCGTCAGGACAAATACAGAACACAAAAAACAAAAAGTAGGTAGTGATTACTAACACTATTTGCGTAGTAATATTATACTAAATTTTTCGCTTTTTCGATAATTTTCTGAAAAAAGGAGGGGGAAAAAATTCTAAATTAGGAATTATTTCTTACGGGTGCATATATAGCATTCATGTGATCTCTCAACATTTGTGGAGGATTACTTAATGTGAGTAAAGAAAAACGTTAAGAACTGGTAAAGTGCTCTGGGGAAATGCGTGGTGTTTTTAGCTTCTTAGGAGGATTTACTTTTAGTTACTGTTGGTGGTCTAACATTTAAAGGGGGGGCTGGCTGTGATGTTAAATAAAGACTTTCTTAGTCTGAAACGTGTGCGGCAGCCTGCTTAGTGTAACGAGAATATACGATGGGGGTCGTGATCTTAACAACGTTAAATACGTACATAGTACCATGGCGGTAATCTTACCTATTATGCTGATAGTATTCAGCTTCAGTCAGGTGGCAAAGGGACTCTCTGGTCCCAGACTGAAACGAAAAAGTAGTAAAGGGGGGCCTTCAGGCAGTGTTCTTACCTCTAGAAAGGTCGAGCGCTTACCCGAATTTGGACGCCATTCTTACCAGCGCATGGAGAGTTCCCAGGACTTGTGCTGTCTCTGCCCCCGGATGCTAGGTGACGGTTTCCTGTTACTTTTGTAAGTTGGGAAAGTCAAGGAGCTAGAGAACAGACTATACTATTGCTGGCGTTATCGGCAAATATAGTTTTAAGTTTTTTAGATGAGGTTAAATATCGGTCTAAATGGTGTAGAGCGATTAGGTTTTCTAACCTTATAATATTTGTAATTAGATACCGACAGAAAAGTTAGATACATCATTAGTCATAGGGTACTCTTTTTGTACGTTGGATCCGGTTGAAAAAGTCACTGCTTTTTAGGACCATGGGGCGTATATGTTCCTTGTTTTATGAGAACTGGCACCAGGGAATGTTATCATTGAGCCCAAATAGATGGGTTTTCAAACGGTCTACCCACCGTTGTTCTTTTTCAAACAAGATTCGTGTAGCATTACAAGGTCTGGATGTCAGTTTTTCAAGAACTGTCCATCTCATTTCTTCGCAGTCATGATTCAGATCGACAAAGTGGGAACAGAGCTTTGTATTGTTCTTTTTGAGTCGGATGTTGCTTTTGTGTTCCCCTATACGGATCTTGACTTTCCTACAAGTCATCCCGATATATTTCTTGTCACATGGGCACTTGATCATATAGATCACGTGGGACGAATTACAATTCGTGTGTTGTTTTTGTGTCCAGACAAGGGAATCAGTAAGTTGTAGTGATTGCGTGGTTGTTGTTAATTTGCATACTTGACAGGAGCCACAGGGATGGTGTCCTGTGATAGGTGACATTTCCAGACTCCTTAAATCTGTGGGTTTGATCTTAGGTAAGGAAGGGCGGGTATGAACCAGTAGATCTTTTAAGTTTTTTGTCCGCTTGTTGGCGAAGCGGGGCTTTGGCCAGGTGAGTTTTCCAGTGTTCAGAATGGGCCAGTTTTTATTGATGAGTTTTTGTACATCGTATGTCGCAGGACAAAATGTTGTTACACATGTGGCAAGATCTTGGTTGGCTTCTTTGTTATTGACTTGTAGAAGGCAATCCCTCGGCTGGTTTTTGGCTCTTTTGCAGCATTTATTGATAGTAGCAGAGGTGTAGTCTCGTGATTTTAATTTTTTACACAGTTCTTTCGATTGTATTTCATAGTCAGATTTTTTGCTACAGTTTCTTTTGAGTCTTAAAAACTGGCTATATGGTAAGTTGTCCCTGAGAGCTTTTGGGTGATAGCTTTTATAAGATAAAAGACTATTCTTTGCTGTCGGTTTTGTGTATGTTTTTGTTTCCAGCTTTCCGTTATCTGCGAAGATTGTAAGGTCGAGGAAATCTAGCTGGGTTTTACTCATGGTATAAGTGAAATTCAGCCACTTATCTCTCTCGTTTAGCCAATTCATGAAAAGTTGTAGATCTTTGTTGTTATGCCAGATCAGAAGGATGTCGTCTATGTAACGTTTCCAGTATAAAATACTGGAAACGTACGGGTTGGTCTCATTTAGGACAAAGTTGGTCTCGAAACGACTCACATACAGACCCGCTACTGACGGGGCGAAGGAACTACCCATAGATGTTCCGTGGGATTGAAGGTATAGGTCGCCATTGTACTCGAAGAAATTTTCTGTAAGTGCTAAGCGACAGCACTCCAAGACAAAGTGTCTGGGTGTTCTGTAGGTCCACTCTTCCATGAATAGTAGGTCTTCTAACATTTGGAGAGTTTCTTGCTGGGGGAGGCTGGTGTACAGTTGTTCTACATCCAGACCTACCAGTACCATAGTATCTGGGTCGAATGTTTTGTCTGATAGTTGGATGAGTAGATCTCGGGTGTCTTTAAGGTAGGTGGGTGTTTTTTGCACCATTGTTTTCAGGTACTCATCAGCAAATTTGGACAATGGTTCTAAAAGAGAGCCAATTCCCGAAACTATGGGGCGTCCAGGAGGGGGGACTCTGTTTTTGTGAGTCTTGGGGAGAGAGTAAAAGAACGGTATTTTTGGTTCTTTTGTTATTAAGAAATCAGCTTCATAGACCATCATTGCAATGGTGTTTTGGAGTCTGGGGGTAGGATCTGTTAGTATTCTTTTGTGTTTTTTTAACGGCCTCTTCTGGGAAATCAACACACTGCCGGCAATGAGAATATCCATCACAGATGACCAAACAAGAGTCCTGAATAAAGGTCTGGGATTTGTCCCTACTCCCCCACTAGACACCTTCAAATTGAAGTGTGAACTTTCCGAGTTCTGTAGAACGCTAAAGTTAAAATCATTCTTTGCGGGCACAGAATATCGTAATGAGGGAGACACATCATTACGTAACAAATCCAAATTTAATCCACCTAACAGTGCTATTCCAGTAGAAATCCAGACCTTCGAACAAGCATTGTTGAAAGGAATAGACGATTTGGACAAAACAAAAAAACACACCTTCCAAAATCTATCTAAAAAGGAGCGCTCAGCGTTGGAAGAACTGCAGAAAAACACAGAAATTATCATCAAACCTGCAGATAAGGGGGGAGGAATCGTCATTTTAAGCAAACAAGGATATGACGAACAATGTCTCAAACTTTTGGCAGATACAAAATTCTACAAAAGAATACTAACAGATCCTACCCCCAGACTCCAAAACACCATTGCAATGATGGTCTATGAGGCTGAAACAAACTCTTGGATCTCCAAAAAAGAAGCTGATTTCTTAATAACAAAAGAACCAAAATTACCGTTCTTTTACTCTCTCCCCAAGACTCACAAAAACAGAGTCCCCCCTCCTGGACGCCCCATAGTTTCGGGAATTGGCTCTCTTTTAGAACCATTGTCCAAATTTGCTGATGAGTACCTGAAAACAATGGTGCAAAAAACACCCACCTACCTTAAAGACACCCGAGATCTACTCATCCAACTATCAGACAAAACATTCGACCCAGATACTATGGTACTGGTAGGTCTGGATGTAGAACAACTGTACACCAGCCTCCCCCAGCAAGAAACTCTCCAAATGTTAGAAGACCTACTATTCATGGAAGAGTGGACCTACAGAACACCCAGACACTTTGTCTTGGAGTGCTGTCGCTTAGCACTTACAGAAAATTTCTTCGAGTACAATGGCGACCTATACCTTCAATCCCACGGAACATCTATGGGTAGTTCCTTCGCCCCGTCAGTAGCGGGTCTGTATGTGAGTCGTTTCGAGACCAACTTTGTCCTAAATGAGACCAACCCGTACGTTTCCAGTATTTTATACTGGAAACGTTACATAGACGACATCCTTCTGATCTGGCATAACAACAAAGATCTACAACTTTTCATGAATTGGCTAAACGAGAGAGATAAGTGGCTGAATTTCACTTATACCATGAGTAAAACCCAGCTAGATTTCCTCGACCTTACAATCTTCGCAGATAACGGAAAGCTGGAAACAAAAACATACACAAAACCGACAGCAAAGAATAGTCTTTTATCTTATAAAAGCTATCACCCAAAAGCTCTCAGGGACAACTTACCATATAGCCAGTTTTTAAGACTCAAAAGAAACTGTAGCAAAAAATCTGACTATGAAATACAATCGAAAGAACTGTGTAAAAAATTAAAATCACGAGACTACACCTCTGCTACTATCAATAAATGCTGCAAAAGAGCCAAAAACCAGCCGAGGGATTGCCTTCTACAAGTCAATAACAAAGAAGCCAACCAAGATCTTGCCACATGTGTAACAACATTTTGTCCTGCGACATACGATGTACAAAAACTCATCAATAAAAACTGGCCCATTCTGAACACTGGAAAACTCACCTGGCCAAAGCCCCGCTTCGCCAACAAGCGGACAAAAAACTTAAAAGATCTACTGGTTCATACCCGCCCTTCCTTACCTAAGATCAAACCCACAGATTTAAGGAGTCTGGAAATGTCACCTATCACAGGACACCATCCCTGTGGCTCCTGTCAAGTATGCAAATTAACAACAACCACGCAATCACTACAACTTACTGATTCCCTTGTCTGGACACAAAAACAACACACGAATTGTAATTCGTCCCACGTGATCTATATGATCAAGTGCCCATGTGACAAGAAATATATCGGGATGACTTGTAGGAAAGTCAAGATCCGTATAGGGGAACACAAAAGCAACATCCGACTCAAAAAGAACAATACAAAGCTCTGTTCCCACTTTGTCGATCTGAATCATGACTGCGAAGAAATGAGATGGACAGTTCTTGAAAAACTGACATCCAGACCTTGTAATGCTACACGAATCTTGTTTGAAAAAGAACAACGGTGGGTAGACCGTTTGAAAACCCATCTATTTGGGCTCAATGATAACATTCCCTGGTGCCAGTTCTCATAAAACAAGGAACATATACGCCCCATGGTCCTAAAAAGCAGTGACTTTTTCAACCGGATCCAACGTACAAAAAGAGTACCCTATGACTAATGATGTATCTAACTTTTCTGTCGGTATCTAATTACAAATATTATAAGGTTAGAAAACCTAATCGCTCTACACCATTTAGACCGATATTTAACCTCATCTAAAAAACTTAAAACTATATTTGCCGATAACGCCAGCAATAGTATAGTCTGTTCTCTAGCTCCTTGACTTTCCCAACTTACAAAAGTAACAGGAAACCGTCACCTAGCATCCGGGGGCAGAGACAGCACAAGTCCTGGGAACTCTCCATGCGCTGGTAAGAATGGCGTCCAAATTCGGGTAAGCGCTCGACCTTTCTAGAGGTAAGAACACTGCCTGAAGGCCCCCCTTTACTACTTTTTCGTTTCAGTCTGGGACCAGAGAGTCCCTTTGCCACCTGACTGAAGCTGAATACTATCAGCATAATAGGTAAGATTACCGCCATGGTACTATGTACGTATTTAACGTTGTTAAGATCACGACCCCCATCGTATATTCTCGTTACACTAAGCAGGCTGCCGCACACGTTTCAGACTAAGAAAGTCTTTATTTAACATCACAGCCAGCCCCCCCTTTAAATGTTAGACCACCAACAGTAACTAAAAGTAAATCCTCCTAAGAAGCTAAAAACACCACGCATTTCCCCAGAGCACTTTACCAGTTCTTAACGTTTTTCTTTACTCACATTAAGTAATCCTCCACAAATGTTGAGAGATCACATGAATGCTATATATGCACCCGTAAGAAATAATTCCTAATTTAGAATTTTTTCCCCCTCCTTTTTTCAGAAAATTATCGAAAAAGCGAAAAATTTAGTATAATATTACTTCACAAATAGTGTTAGTAATCACTACCTACTTTTTGTTTTTTGTGTTCTGTATTTGTCCTGACGAATGCTCCGTAGACCCGGCTGGGCGACATGGAGCAGAAACATGTTGACGCTATTTTTTAAAAAGGTATAAAGAGATCCATTAACTCGACCTCAAACTATACCACAACTATTTTTAATAGCGATACTCCACCTTTTATTAAAATTACCTTTGGTGCAGTATATGCTTCTTATCATTTTTTCTGGGTGCCCCACATCCCTCTTCCCTTATCTCTGGACACTGCTACTAGCGCCAGAGGTTGCCTCGGGTTGAGGCTTGGCATATAGCACGTTGTTGGTTCACTCGATGATAAATGCCATAACGCGTGTGAGGGGCGGAAGAAAAACATACACCGCACTACTAACACCGCGTTTATGAGAGTGTTCCATCTTAACCAATGGTTAAGTAGTATCAAGTGTCCATTCTTCCTTTGATAAACTATACTATTACTACTGGGGTGATGAATGGACCGTCTACCCTACTCCCCAACCTTTGATTAATTGCTGTGTTTGGTGTACACCCGTTCCGTCTTTAGCTTACGAGTCGGACGTGGTGTGTGTATTTCGAGCCACTTTGTCTTTAGCTCTATAAGTTGACGAAGCCCCTGCAGTTCTCTTCCAGGGGATCCTCATCAATAGTCATAAGCATTAAAATATTCCCGCCCATGCGCGGGACCCCGGAAACACTATATTATATGTGCCCCACATATATATATACATATATATAAACAATATATATATAAAAACAAGCAATAGCAGCCAAATCACATTAGAGCTGAAATATGCTGTGAAGAATTTCCACAATACATATATAATAAGCATTAGAAACATGAGAAACAACACCAAGGATTGTTTAGAAATTGTTTTAATGCTCAGAAAGCAGTAGAAATTCTCATAACTCACTGGAAGCATAAGAAGCTCCCAGGCTGCATTGCAAACACACAGTCTAAAAAGACTGAAAAGCTAACCTGTAGCTGAATAGCAAAAAACTGACACTGTGCCTTTAAGGCACTCATGACCCCCTGTATCCCATCATGCCCCAGGGGTGACAGTTAGGTCAGTTGTTCTTTCCGGCTCCTTCAGTGAAGGACCCTGGTTACACAGCTCCACTATTTTTCTGGTTTTTGACAGAAAAATACTTCTTTTTTGTCAACTTTTACTCTTACTTCGACGTCTTACATCTAGTCAAGTAAGATACTGCTTGTTTTCAGCAGTTTAGTGAGCATTTTCCTCTGAGAATGCCTTCACTCTTTGATAAATGCCCTTCTTGTGGCAACAAGAAGGCAAAATCAGACAGCCACGACGTCTGTATCCTTTGCCTGCCTGAAGATCATGATCCAGGCACCTGTCCACATTGTGAGAACCTGTCAGGAAGAATTCTCAAAGACAGGGAAAGAATTCGAATTTATGGCCTGGCTCACAGGGCTTCAAGAGGGAGATCTCCAGTGAAGAAGGGCTCCAAGAAGACTCATACATCTTCAAGAAAGAAGTCTTCATACCCTTCAACTTCAGCGTCGGGCTCGGCGCTGAGAACAGAACCACAGGTGGAGTTTTCCTCTTCGAAACTACCGTCGACGGCGGGCTCGCCTTCGAGAAGAAGACCAGGTACGTCGACGACGTCGAAAGAACCAGCTCCGTCGTTGAAATCCCCTCCGCCGTCGTCAACCGGGCAACGATCGGCGTTGAGGAAGGCTACTCCGCCGCCGTCAACCAGGCGACGGTCGGCGTCGAGATCCATTACCCCTCCGCCGTCGTCAACCAGGCGACGACCGGCGTCGAGAAGTGTGACCCCTCCGCCGTCGTCCAAGAAGCGGCAATCGGCGTCGAGGACCAAGACCCCTCCGCCGTCGACAGTAGCTCGTCGATCGGCGTCGAGGACGCAGTCTCCGTCAGTGCAGCATCAGCGCTCGGCGTCGAGGGTGCCCAATACCCCTCCGCCGTCGTCGCACAGGCATTCAACGTCGAGGCAGAGATCTCCGTCGACGGCCAACCATTGCCGTTCGACGTCGAGGCAGAAAGCTCCGTCGACGACAGGACGAGGTCGCTCGACGTCGAGAGAAAAGCTTCCGTCGGCGACAGGACATCGTCGGTCGACGTCGAGGCAGAGGTCTCCGTCGACGGCCGGACACCGCCGTTCGACGTCGAAGCAGAGGGCTCCATCGACGGCTACTCATCGCTGCTCGACGTCGAGAGACTACAGAACCTCTCATGGACATTCGGGGTCGAGATTGTTTGATCCTCCGACTCCCCGAAGGCGTTCGACGGCGAGAAAAGAACGCTCGACGTCGAGACATTCAGATACTATCATGGTGACGGAATCTGCTTCTCACCATTCATCTTATCGGTCCTCTGGCTCCTCAACTGAGCGTTCAAGGTCCAGAAGCCCTATACACAAAACTCCTGAGCGTCGTCCAGATCCATCGACAGGGCGAATCAGGCTGTCACCTAGATGGTACAGATCCTTGGACCGTTGGCTAGATGCTGGGCCTACCAAGCGTATGCAGGAATATGCCAGCCCAGACCACAGGTCTCCTCTCCAAGACCTGGTGGAGGAGATGGACAAGCGTAGCCCTCCAAAGCGCACATCCCCTGTGAGACTACACCAAAGCGCCAAGAAGATCCCGTTCTCCTAGAGGGGAACATAGAATGGAAGGTCGGATAAGGTCTCGCTCTCCTAGGGGCAGATCTCCCGTGAGATCACCAGCCAGATCTCCCAGAACATCCCGATCTCCTAGAAAGGAACCTCGGACAAAAGATCGGATCAGATCTCGCTCCCCTAGACGGGAGGAGCATTCAAGGAGGTCACGGGAGCGGAGACTCAGTGCTCATCGTAGACATAGACGTACTCCGTCTACTTCTTCAACCTCTTCTACCAGATCGTCCAAGAGGGACTACTCCCCGACTTTGACGGACAGTCCAACGTCCAGGTCCTCCCCAGTGGATGATATTGGCACGTATCTGGATGTACTGCAAAGAGGTGCCCTTAAACTGAACATCGAGATGTCTGTCCCTCAAGTAACAACGACAGGCATTTTTGAAACTTTACACAAGAGGGCCATCTCCAGACCTCTGCTGCCTTTAGTTCCGGGGATTATGGACCCTGTCAAGGAGGTTTTCCTAACCCCAGCAGCAATCAGAGCAGTACCGGCACGCATTCAGAAGAAGTACAAACCGGCGGCTTCTGACCCGGTATTTGTAAAATCTGACCCTCCAGCAGACTCTGTCATTGTGGCAGCGGCGAGGAAGACACATGCGGTTGCTGGTTCCTCTTCAGTCCCGCCGGATAAGGACAGCAAAACTCAAGACTCCTGGGGTCGAAAGGTTTGCAACTCTGCTTCTTCCACTCTTAAGGTCGCTAGTGCAGCTGCGCTTCTGGGTCGGTATGACAGAGCCTTATGGGACTCAATGGAAAGATTCAAAGCCAAGCTACCAAAAGAGGACCAGCAGGACTTTGAAGAAACTGTTACGGAGGGGTGTCTGGTGGCGAATCAGATGATAAGCACGGCCGCGGATGGGGCGGTGCTTTCGGCTCATTCCTATTCCCATGGAGTTTGTGCCAGAAGATCGGCCTGGTTGCGCCTTACAGGTCTGAAACCGGATGCTCAGCATCGGATTCTGAATCTTCCCTTTTCGGGGTCCGCTCTCTTCGGCGAACATGCGGACGAAGAGATGACCCGAATGAAGACTGAGCTGGACACGGTGAAGGCGGTGGGCTTGGAGAAGAAAAAGGAATTCAAGCGCCGCTTCAAAACCAACAGGGGGAGAGGGGCTCAACAGAGGGTTCAAACCCCTCAGTGGTCCCAAACCAAAACTCAAGGGAAACCCCAGTTTCGTGGCAAGCCCAGCAGAGGTAGAGGAGGTCACCAACAGTCCTCCAACACCACAAGAGGAGGAAAGGCCTGAACAGAGGCTTCCTCTGACGCCGTTGCCCACTCCAGTGGGAGGAAGTGCTTCACAACACCTGGCAGAGTGGGTCAGCATCACAAGAGATCAGTGGGTGCTGAATATACTGCGCAATGGATACAGGATACGTTTCCGTGCTCTTCCAAAGAGCGTCCCTCCGAAGAGCTCTTGCCCTCACCAACTAAGCTTGCTCCGACAAGAGGTAAAAATCCTGCTGCAAAAAAGAGCGATAGAAGAAGTTCCTCTCGCTCTAAGAGGAAAAGGAGTTTACTCCAGATATTTCCTTGTCCCCAAAAAAGATCAGGAGGACAAGTTCAGACCAATACTCGACCTACGACTTCTAAACAAAGTTATCGTCAAGGAAAAGTTCCGCATGTTAGCGCTTCACCAGATATGTCCTCATCTACAAGCCGGAGATTGGATGTGTTCGGTGGATCTGCAAGATGCGTACTTTCACATCCCGATTGCGCAACAACATCGCAAGTACCTATGGTTTGTTGTGGGAAACAAACACTACCAGTACAAGGTGTTACCCTTCGGTCTCAAGTCCGCACCACGAGTCTTCACCAAATGCATGGCAGTGGTGGCGGCTTTTCTTCACAAGAAGGGTCTCTTCATTTACCCATACCTGGACGACTGGCTCCTAAAGGGTCCATCTCCGGTACGGGTAACGCAAGATCTGCAACTGTGCCTGCACCAGCTTCACAGGCTCGGCCTCCATGTGAACCTGGAGAAGTCAGTCCAGCGGCCTACACAGTCCATCCACTACCTAGGCTCCGTTCTGGACACAAGCGTGGGAAAAGCGTTTCCTTCGGAGGAGAGGCTTTCTTCCATGAAACGGAAATGTGGGATTCTGCTAGGGTCTCGGCCTCCAACAGCCCGACAAGTAGCATCTCTACTGGGTTCCATGGCGTCCTGCATCTTTCTCATCCCAAACGCCAGGCTGAGAATGCGTCCTCTACAACAGGCTCTGGAGGATCAGTGGGACCAAGCGACAGGATGCTGGGACGATCGAATCAATCTTTCCCAGGCGACAAAAGAGTCCATCAGATGGTGGACTCGGAGAAACAATGTGATGGTGGGGGTGCCGTTTCACCAACCCATTCCGTCCCAATCTATAGTGACAGATGTCTCCCTGCAAGGCTGGGGAGCACACATGGGTCCGCTTCAGTTTCAAGGCCAGTGGTCTGCGCAGGAGCAGACATACCACATCAACATGCTGGAACTCAGAGCGGTATTCCTGGCTCTCAAAGCTTTCCTGCCAGCGATCAAATCTAACTCAGTCCTGGTTCAGACGGACAATACGACAACCATGTTCTATCTGAACAAACAAGGATGCACAAAATCTCGCCCACTGTCTCGAGAGGCTCAGGCAATATGGCATTGGCTTCTCGCTCGAGGTCTCGCAGTAGTGGCGGTGCACCTTCCGGGCGAGTTGAACGTCAAGGCAGACGCACTCAGCAGGCACTTCGAAGATCAGCCAGACTGGGTGCTAAGCGACGAAGTAGTAGAAGAGCTTTTTCGTTGCTGGGGGCGTCCATCCATAGACTTGTTTGCAGACGACGAAAACACCAAATGCCACGCCTTCGCGTCCAGGTTCCACAGGCCAGGGACGCAGGGGAACGCTCTGCTGTTGGATTGGGCAGGGATGTTCGCATACGCGTTTCCTCCCCTGGCACTGATTCCGAGAGTGGTTTCCAAGCTCCTCAGGACGAACATGGTAATGATCCTGATTGCTCCAGACTGGCCTCGGCAGTGGTGGTATCCGGACCTTCTACATCTGTCTGTGTGTCCCCACAAACGACTCCTTTGCAGGCCGGACCTGTTGAGCAAAATGAACGGGAGGATAATGCATCCCAACCTCCCATCATTGAACCTAACAGCATGGCTCCTGAGGTCCTGCAATACGGGCATTTGAACCTGCCTCCAGAATGCATGAACATTTTAAAGGAGGCTAAGAGACCGTCCACGAGAGCATCCTATGCCTTCAAGTGGAAAAGGTTTTACTTATGGTGTAGAGATCATTATTTGGGTCCGACTAAGGGGCAGGAGGACGTCATCTTACCATACCTCCTTCCCCTCGCAACTGCTGGTTTAAAGTACGCTTCGATTAGAGTACATTTGTCAGCTATTGTGGCTTACAGAAAGTCACCTGATCAGGTGTCTTTCTTTCAGGTTCCAGTGGTCAAGGATTTCCTCCAGGGATTGAAGAAAGTGTATCCCCCTGTGCGAAATCCTTCTCCTCCGTGGGAATTAAACCTAGTTCTATCAAGGTTGATGTCTCCTCCTTTCGAGCCCATCCACAAGGCTTCCTTACAACATCTCTCTTGGAAGGCAGCTTTTTTGGTGGCGATTACTTCTGCGCGCAGAGTAAGTGAGATACAAGCGCTCTGTGCGAAGGAACCTTATACTGTATTCCACCAAAACAGAGTAGTCCTAAGGGCTCACCCATCTTTCTTGCCTAAGGTCATCTCTGATTTTCATATAAATCAGTCTATTTCCCTCCCTTCTTTGTTTCCAAATCCTACGACCCCGGCCGAGCGGTCACTTCACTCCTTAGATCTTAAAAGAGTGCTTAAGTTTTATTTGGAAAAGACTAAAGGGATTAGGAAAACGGACCAACTGTTTGTGAACTATGGCTCAATGAGAACTGGCTTTCCAGCAGCAAAGAGGTCCATTTCCAGATGGATTGTCTCTTGCATTAAGTTGGCCTATCAACTAGCAGGCAAACCTTTGTTGATGTCTCCAAAAGCGCATTCCACTAGAGGGAAGGCCGCTACAGTGGCTTTCTTGCGTGACGTTCCCATGTCGGAAATATGCAAGGCTGCAACCTGGAAATCAGTGCATACCTTTACGAGGCATTACTGCCTCGAATCTGATTCCAGGACCGATACTCAAGTAGGGCAAGCCTCCTTGAGGAATCTGTTTGGGTAGTCTATAGTCTACTCAGGCTTCTTGATGAGATTTCTGTCTTATCATTCCTTTGCCCGCAGGGATGAGGAGAGGCTCGCTATTCTATTCTAATGCTTATGACTATTGATGAGGATCCCCTGGAAGAGAAGGATTAGTTACTTACCTGTAATCCTAGTTCTCTTCCAGGGGTATCCTCATCAAAGTCATAAGCAACCCTCCCGCCTCCCCGGGCAAAGGATACTCTTTAATAAGGAGATATTGTTAACCTATTTGTTATTGGGTTTGTTTTTCAGTCTCCGAAAAGAACAACTGACCTAACTGTCACCCCTGGGGCATGATGGGATACAGGGGGTCATGAGTGCCTTAAAGGCACAGTGTCAGTTTTTTGCTATTCAGCTACAGGTTAGCTTTTCAGTCTTTTTAGACTGTGTGTTTGCAATGCAGCCTGGGAGCTTCTTATGCTTCCAGTGAGTTATGAGAATTTCTACTGCTTTCTGAGCATTAAAACAATTTCTAAACAATCTTTGGTGTTGTTTCTCATGTTTCTAATGCTTATTATATATGTATGGTGGAAATTCTTCACAGCATATTTCAGCTCTAATGTGATTTGGCTGCTATTGCTTGTTTTTATATATATATTGTTTATATATATATGTATATATATATATGTGGGGCACATATAATATAGTGTTTCCGGGGTCCCGCGCATGGGCGGGAATATTCTAATGCTTATGACTTTGATGAGGATACCCCTGGAAGAGAACTAGGATTACAGGTAAGTAACTAATCCATATCCCCCTCCTCACTGCCGTCCCACAGCCCTCTTCCTCACCCTGTCCACCCCCACAGTCCGCTTCACCACCGTGCTCCCGGCGGGCTGGGCGGCAGACCCCTTTTCGATTTAAGAGAAGAATCTTCGTCGAGTAATTATTTGGAATCCTTTCCTCACTTATTAGCTAGCTGATGGCTTAAATTATGGCTCTAACCATTACTTTGTTATAGATTAATATAGGGGTATCTTGATGCCCCTGCCCTTGACCTCACGCTCTGGTTATTCCTTGAACGCTGTGCATCGGGAAACCTGTTTGACCCAGACCTGCCTTTATTCAGCCTGTTTGTATCACTAAGAGCAGTCTTCTCTATATCTGTATTGCCGCCTGGTACTGGAGACCGTGGACCCTCCAGTCCACATATTGCCCACAAGCTGTTTAGCGACTTTGAGCAGTCCATTTCGTAAAATATTGGATATGCTCCTTTTGCCCTCATGTACCTTCTGGGACCTGTCCTCCATCATGCTGTTATAGGATCTCCACTAAGACCTAAAAAAAACTGTGTTTCTTATGTCATGCGCCCTGATGAAGGAATTCCCCATATTTGCACTGTTCAAAAACGCGGGTCGGCGCTTTTCAGTGTTTGTTTGATGATATGTGGTTGCTGAATGAGTGGAGTATGAATGTTTATGGTTTGTGAATGAGTCAGTCTTTGATAGAATGAGTGTGTGATCTGTGTGCCAATTTTTAATGTTCTCTGTGTCCCTTGGGCTGATGTTATACCTTTTCTTTTGATCCCTATTTATTAAACAATGTATGTTATATTGAATTAAGTACAATGTGTGATTTTTCTATGAGTATCAATAAATGATTACATTTTGAGAATCTTGAGCAGTTTTGTAGGCGTCCCTTATTTACTGCTGGAACCCCTTGGGTCTCTTTAAAGATTGGGAACTCCCCTTTCCATGTTTTTCTTGATGTATTCTGCCCTGGTGGGTTGTTCCCTCCCCCTTTTTCCTTATTAGGTTTCAGGGTCCCTCTGTAGTTTTTGATATCGCTCCCTCACCGCTTCCTGTCCAGCCCCCTCCTGTGTGTGGGGGTGTGTGTGGCTGTGTGTGTGTGTGTGTGGCTGTGTGTGTGGCTGTGTGTGTGTGTGTGTGTGTGTGTGTGGCTGTGTGCGTGTGTGTGTGTGGGTCTGTGTGTTTGTGTGTGGCATTTGCGAGAGATTAAGCTATTGGCATTGTAAATGACAATGCCATTTATTTATCTATTTTCAAAACCAACACAAAAATAAAAATCTTGTCATTTACAATGCCAATAGCTCAAACTTTTGCAAAGGCGAAACTGTTGCATTGTAAATGCTTGTTTAATGTGTGGTGGGTACCCTTTGAGAATTTGTTAAATAATTTTGTTCACTCAATATTATGCTGTATAAGAAAACATGTAGCCCCGTTTTTAGTATATACTTTTTGTCTCCTACTGGAACTGACAGACCAAGGACCTGCTGACCTTCAGGAGACTTCTCAAGACCTGGTTGTTCGAACAGTAGCAGCTCCCCCCGCCCCACCCTCCTCAGCGCCTTGAGACCCTCATGGGTGAGTAGTGCACTCTACAAATGATTGATTGATTGAAGTGGGCACCCATGCTGGTGGGTGGAAACAAAATGTGAATTGCGTTTGAACAGACCGATGGAGAAAGAGGGCTGGCACCTGTTGCATCAGGTGCCTCGTATCACGTGTGGGCACCTGCAGCTGCGCTCTTACACTGTGTAGAGCCCCCCCCCCCACCAAACATAGCCCTTCAGCGGTCCTACATATGCACCATGGGAGTGTGCAAGCTGGATAACCTTGTAAAACAAAATGTGTGGTGCATGCTAAGTAAAACAATCCCAAGATAATGCAGTTACTCTGTAATGTTCGAGCAGGGATTAAGAGCTGATAGAGCGATTTAAACATGATAAGCGATGCTTACGTTCGAATTAGCTGATGAGGATCCTGTATGTTCGCCATATAACCTGCACGGCCAGACACACATAATCACTCATTATGATCACGTCTGCCGAGAGGATCGTGTGAACAAACCTCTGTTCACTTATTTTGACGTGCACTCGCACACAAGCCACTCCCTGTGTTTAAGGAGCAAGATTTATTTTTATTTTTTTAACATCTGTTTGTAAGAGGGCAACATTTTACATGCCATGCACATTCTGTCGGGTGGGGGGCATAGCCCATTTGTGCGGCCATAAAGACTCCATAAAAAAGCCCCACACACCATTCCTGTGGCCCTCCGTGACTCCCATGTGAGATGCAGATTAGTGATTACTAATTGGTGGATGGTGGTAGGTGGGGGGCGGGGCCGCTGGGGGCCCCCCTCTTTGTGCTTTGCAGGGGGGGCCCCCTCAAGTTTTCTTACACCACTGAGTTAGCAATATATAAAACTGCTTCAAACGAGAAGGGTAGGGAGGAGAATGAAAACCAATTCTGCTCTCTAGTATCTTGTTAATGGTGACAACACCAAGCTTTGTCCAGAGAATGTTTTGCTTCGTTGCCCCTTTCATCAGGTATTAATCTATCTCCCTGCAAAGAAATACAAGCGTCGCCGCTTGTCCTAATGCGCACTGTTGCGTTACCTGCTGGAGTGCTAAATTTATAATTCTAAACCAATTGTACATATCATTTCAACATTCAATAGAAATTGTTTGATCCATGAATACTTTGGTGCATAAACATTTTAATTAATTCTTTTTTTGAAGAAAAACATGTGGTTCAACCAATTGTACTTCTCATTGGATTATGGTTACACTTTCATAAATCATACATAAACATTTTATACATTTCTTAGTGATGCCCTATGCATTTCGGGCCCCTTGGCCCTTCCTCAGGGGCGGTATCTGTGGAAATCAAAAAGATAAACGCTCTATTTGACAATGTTCTAGGAATGTACTGGATAAACAGTCACAGTATATTTAGTTATTAAGAACAAATGCAGACAGTGGTAAAGCTACAGTTCTAGTAGTGCAAGACAGATTTAAATAGTGTAGAATATCATTAGAAAAGAACCAAAAGAAATACCGGGTTGGAGTGTTTAAATCGACAAGGAAGAAAGAATAGGTCTATAGTGAAGTTTGCGCTAAGAATGAAGTAAAAGACCTGTATACCACACCATGAAGTGCACACTGCACCATAAAGAATCACTGACCTTCAAAAATACATAAGTATTATCTTGCGTAGGAGGCGCACCTCTCAATCCTTGCTATTTAATTCTGAACACAGCTAGTTACACAAGAACACAATAATGCACATTAAAAACAGTCACTCATACCACGACATTAATCACATGAAAGACATTTGAGACATATATGACTACCCCCCTATACTGGATGTACTGCTAAACAGCACAGATACACTGCTAAGAACAGTGCAAGAACTGGAATAACGGATATACTGCTAAACAGTACAGATACACTGTCTAAAACAGTGCAGACCGAATTTGTGTACCCAAACCCGTCTTTACCGGATACATAATAATGCACCCGTCTAGATACGTCCCAGCAATGGTACTCACCGGGAAGCACGGAAACAGAAGGCCTCGGAAAACTCGACTGGACTGGACCGGACTCGACTCGACTCGACACGTGGATACTTCGGAAACTGGTGGGCCTCTTGACACCTCGGACCTTGCTTCTTTCGGCTAGGCTCTGGTCGGGATCCTCCGCACTCCTCACCGCCTCGTCTGGGTGCTGATCGCAGTCTTCGTCACCTCCGTGGGCCAGAGGGAGATACAGGAAATCCTGCCAGTACGCGTAGTTCCGTCTAACTGATGGCAGGGGACAGAGCTTGCAACGCACCAACCGGCGCGTGGGGTGGGGGAGGGGTCCCTGTTCGGGCGCCAAAATAATGTGGTAAATATTTGATTTACCGTCCTAATTTCTATGCAGGTAAGTACTTAATCAATAATAACGGAAAGAAAGAGGCAGAGTCCGTGGTGTTAGAGTTCTTAGGGGTTTTATTCCTTAAAAAGGAATGGTACCAGACCGGATATCATGTTCCTACCACCACTGGGGTGTAGGAAGGGATAGAGCAATATTTTATTGACAATACATAGCTTATATACTTAAATCAGATAATAGAAACCAATACAGTAGGCGTAACAGCTGAGAGAAACAAGATAAAACACACACGTGGTAGTGATACGTAATTAGAAGGCGTGAACTAGGCGTGAACATAGAGGTGTGTGCTAGAAACGTCACATGTGAGTGTCACGAGTAGGTGGGTACAAAGCAGAATTTGGCAATGTCAGCAGAAATCTGAGGCCTGGATGCGCGCGCAGCTGCATGACGTGTGATTGACGTGAAACCGGAGGGTGCAGGGGACTTGACATTTACACTGGCGGAAAGAGACAGAAGTCTGGCATGTCAGATCAACTCGTACCTCTATCATATCTGGTATCTAATGTTTAGGAACCATATTATCTAGAAGGAAAAGGTCTCTGGGGCAGAAGCTATTCTATACTGACTGTGAGTGCGTGTATAAGCGTCTAAGTGTCTGCATGAGATGCGAGGGGGCATGGGCCTACCATGGTAACAGAGGCTATGAATTACTTGCACGGAGACAGTGAGGCCGGGCCCTTTGCTCTGCAGCTGGGGGGATGTTTACTTAAACTAGTAGGCAGGAATGCATTTTCGAGGAGCGGAACAGATAATTCGAAGGTTGAATACAGTCTTGGCAGGCAGCAGGCTGAGCTAAACGCCGTGAGCCGCACAGGGAGTAAGGCAGAGGTCACGGGTACAGAGGCAGCCCAGGCTTGAGGCGTTCAGAGTCAGAAGGCAGGAAAAGGCTCGATGGCAGAATTCAGGGCCTACTTCGCCAGAGCTGAAAAAACGTGTAAAGTACACCACAAAAAGACGTTGGCATAGCATACTTAGGAACGGAATATTCAACCCATTCAGGGTGGGTCTGAAAGAGGACATGTTAACGTTGGACGCAAATGTATTTGCGTCTTCATAGCTGGCACAGGAGGGAAGTTACATGCACTTTAAGCTGGTACATGGAGACGGTGGGGTACACGTTAGGAAACATTACTTGACCATAAAATTTATATTTCCTCAATTGATCCCTTTGGGATCTTGAGAATCTAGTCTTTTAATCCAAAAGATTTCCCTTTGGAGTAATTTTTTAGTAGGGTCCTGACCAGGGGTGGGTTGAACTACCTCGAGCACCTGGAATTTAAGCTGTGCTATGGTGTGTCTGTTTTCATTCCAATGTCTGTCTAGACTGCTGTTGGGATTAGAATTCCGGATAGTACTTTTATGCTCCGATATGCGGGTTTTAAGAAGATCTCAGCAACAAACAGGATTTCCAAGGGTTATTCAACGACAAACCGATTTTTGCCTATAAAAGATCCAGGAACATTAAAGAGATGTTAAAGACACTCATCAAGACTCCTCAAGAAAGCCATCGAGGAACTACGAAATGTCACAACTGTGTGCAGTGTAACAATGTTATAGTAAGCAGTAACATCAAACACCCGTACACGGGTGAAGCTATTCAAACCAAGCATAATGCCAACTGTAACTCTACACACTTGATTACGCCATAAAATGCCCCTGCGGGCTGTTATACATAGGCAAAACAGAACGGAAAGTTAAAACCCGCATATCGGAGCATAAAAGTACTATCCGGAATTCTAATCCCAACAGCAGTCTAGCCAGACATTGGAATGAAAACAGACACACCATAGCACAGCTTAAATTCCAGGTGCTCGAGGTAGTTCAACCCACCCCTGGTCAGGACCCTACTAAAAAATTACTCCAAAGGGAAATCTTTCGGATTAAAAGACTAGATTCTCAAGATCCCAAAGGGATCAATGATAGAGTAGACCTAGGATGCTATCTTTAATATTGTATCATCCGTCGCCTGCGTGCGACTTGTGTTCAGTACTGGAAATGATCACTTCTGATTTACGCATTGTATTTCACTGTAATCCTATGTAGATTTTCCGCAGATTGTTTTTATTGTATTATCAGCTTTTCTCTTTATCTCCCGGTTTCGGTCTGTTTCTATCTTGCCCTTACTCTCCTACACCTTTCCATCATGGCCGACACCGTATTTAGTCAATTAAGAGCTTTTGTAGTCCTTCCTTTAGTTATTAGTTTTTTATACGGCAGTCCTACTTCCACGCGACTATCACCAAAACGGCATCTATTCCGCCAGCACTCCGCGTAGTGTCACGGAGTCGTACAGTCTAATCTAGGTGAGCGTTCCCTTAAATCATTTTGTATACAGAACCCTTTGGGTTCCGAGCTGCTTACTAATTCCGTTCATATTACTGTTGTAGTTCGAGGACCTTCCCGTTCCGAACAGCCACAATTTTTTTCAGCATACTGCTGACTTTCACAGCTACCCTGGGTATGTTTTCCGTTATTTATATTTTTTTCTCTCTTTTGGACAATCGCACCTACGCTAGACTTACACCTGACCCCCTTATATTTTCATAGAACAAATCTTTCTTAGAGGTGCGCCTCCTACGCAAGATAATACTTATGTATTTTTGAAGGTCAGTGATTCTTTATGGTGCAGTGTGCACTTCATGGTGTGGTATACAGGTCTTTTACTTCATTCTTAGCGCAAACTTCACTATAGACCTATTCTTTCTTCCTTGTCGATTTAAACACTCCAACCCGGTATTTCTTTTGGTTCTTTTCTAATGATATTCTACACTATTTAAATCTGTCTTGCACTACTAGAACTGTAGCTTTACCACTGTCTGCATTTGTTCTTAATAACTAAATATACTTTGACTGTTTACCCAGTACATTCCTAGAACATTGTCAAATAGGCGTTTATCTTTTTGATTTCCACAGATACCGCCCCTGAGGAAGGGCCAAGGGGCCCGAAATGCATAGGGCATCACTAAGAAATGTATAAAATGTTTATGTATGATTTATGAAAGTGTAACCATAATCCAATGAGAAGTACAATTGGTTGAACCACATGTTTTTCTTCAAAAAAAGAATTAAGTAAAATGTTTATGCACCAAAGTATTCATGGATCAAACAATTTCTATTGAATGTTGAAATGATATGTACAATTGGTTTAGAATTATAAATTTAGCACTCCAGCAGGTAACGCAACAGTGCGATTTGGACAAGCGGCGACGCTTGTATTTCTTTGCTAATTGAACAGCACAATATGGACATTGTGCTTACCTAAGCAGCACGCTTTGAATAACATTTAAAATATAGTTTCTAAGGTTAAAAATTAAGGTGTGCCCAGCTCCAGTTCTATAGTTATAAGTCTATCTCCCTGCCATCTCCACTTGCCTCGGAAGAGGAATTACCTTCCGTGGCAAGGCGTCATTCGTTGCTACTTAGACGTGTCAGTTCAAGAACCAAACAAGCTCTCTTGTCTGGCAGGCGGCGGCATTCTTGAAGTGTTTTTGCACAGTCACACCGAGTGAGTCCTCTGCACTGTTAAGTCAGTGCAGTTTTACTGCTTTGCGCCAACGTGCCTTTGTAAAGACTAAACATCCAGACTAAAACCAGGGGATATTTCTGGCACAGCAAATAAACTTTGGAAGCGCGCGGGGAATCCCTCAAAAATGTACACCCCAAAATAATATCTCAACTGTGCCCCCAATAAGTTGATTAATCATTTTCAGTATTAACCCTCAATTTAATGAGGTCCGTCCTCTTTTAAATTTGTCAGGTGGCCCATTATCTTGGCTGTATGAAGTGGCTCAAGGGCAACGTAAGCATCCCCTAGACTTCATTAATGAAGTAGGTATTCTAAACAGCTAATTGATACAGTGCAACCACGCATAGACACCCCGGGCAAACCTTTGTTGTGGCATATTTGTTAGGTGATACTCACGATGCACAAGATAGCAATGACTAAATTATGATGGGGTTACTTGGGTATATGATAGCATTAACACACATTTAGGGGAGTTACTGGGAAAATGAAGATCTTAACACCTATATGATTGGAATAGTTGGTGACAAGATAGAAAAGGCACTGTCGAGGCCAGGGAACGCCCAGGTCTGCAAAGCGCTCTACCTATGTCCCTAAGGTTTCATTTCTTGAAGAAAACATTTCTTAATAGCTGAATCTAAGCATTACGCAGAATAATAATAAAAGAAGTAAACAAAATATGCAAAAACCTTTTATATAATTCAGATTTGGTAAACAAAAACAGTCATTGACTTTCAACTTTCAATGCACTCATGTTGCTAACATATTCACATTCTATGCAAGTTGCATTCTTTATGAACAGTTCTTCAAAATAAAAGCCCAATGCATTTCGGGTTTTAAATACACCCTTCTTCAGGGATCATATCTTAAAACTATGTTTTTTGCAAATTTTCTGGCTTTCGTCCTTCTGGTTGACACTACAATACAAACAACAGAGAAACCAATCATAATACTGATGTTATGTTGAGTCATGCTTAATATTACACTTGGTTTTATTGGATTTGCACGCTCAAAAATGAAAAGTGTGATAAAACTGTGTTCAAAACAAAACTGTGTTTGAAAAAGTGATGACATTATAGGGAGAAGAGAGGATTTTTAAAAACAGAGTTATAACACCCTATCATAAAGACGCTTTACCCCTGTGATTATAAGTGCTCCTAAAAAAGTAGTGTGCTCCTTAGTCGTGCTGCGTGCCACACTCGTTTGTGATTAAACGGTGCCCTGTGTTTGGTAAAAAGGTACTTACAACCGCAATCTCCAGCGAATCTTATACTAAACAAAAACAACTGACACTTTTACTATGGGAACTAGTTATCTCAATGCACTCAGTGTCTCTTACCAATTTGAAGGCTCGAACAGTACACAAGGTTAATAACTGCGGTGATGTTAAGCATGCAGATACAATATTTGCCGTGTGCTAACTGCCGTACTCCAAAACCCACTGAATTTCAACCGGAAAATCTTCTATACTTGTGTTACTAAAGACACTGCAATGAAAAGCTTCCGTAAATCATTCATCCTTGAATACAAAGAGTGTGAAAGTATGCCCTGTAGACACGCGATCCAACGCAACTTACCTAACGGTCTGCCTAATCTTCCGTTCTCCACCATCAGCGTCTACATCTAACGCAGCACTTCCGCCCTTAATCAAATGACGGGTTTTGAAACCCCTCCTATTTCTACACTGCGGAGTCTTCAACAAAACTTTATGGAGTGAACCCTTCACTGTGGACGTAATCCTCCCACCTAAATCCAATAAAACTGAAGTTGCAATAACCACTACAACCGAACTTGCCAACGAAATAAAAACGACAGGAAAAGTGCAAGGAAAAAATAAATAATAAAAAAATAAAAAAAATAGAATGTAATCTGTGCAAATCCTGTACAGTGAAAGTTAGATACACAAAGAGGTAACTGTGTAACATCACTATATTATCACATTTCTGTAACTGCTGCATATTGATACATATGATCAGAGAAACACACCTTATTCTAAGCATTATATTCATGCTGAACGTATACAGTCGAAATCATGTGAATGAAAGGGTGATTACCATACACATTTCTGTTGCTACTTCATCTAAAGCCTTATAATCAAAGGCAACCCAATTTAAAGAAAACATAACATTTCGCACTGGTAATTTAACCCCCCTGGACTGACTGTGCCAAGAAATTTGATCCAAAATATTTCTCTACCAGACAGCGAAGTCTGATAATCTTTACCCATTGTATCATCTACTTCCTCCAATATCGTGAATCTGATTTGTGGAATGTTGTGTGAAGCCTGCACCCAATGTGTAGCTAAACTTGATGTGAGATGTTTGTTACGGAATGTACATTAGTGTACTATAATTCGTGTTTTAACGTTTCTGGAGCTCCTCCCTACATACACTAAGCCGCACGGGCACCGGATGACGTAAATAACGCCAGCGGTGTTGCAATCAGAGTTATTTTTTAATGTTATTTTTTGTCCTGTCTTTGGGTGCGCCCATGTATTACCCAATATTACGTTACTGCACTGACCACAGTTCCAACATTTGCTCATTTCCTCGTATACTATGTTTGGTAGTGTCTGTTTTCTTTTTAACATTTCCCTCAGATTTTTAGGCTGGGTGTGAGCAAAAATAGGCGTTCCCTCGAAGACGTTTTTGAAGTCAGGTTAATGTGCAATTATCTACCATCGGTTTCGGATAATCTTCTTGATTGAAGCTGCCTGAGAGGATTGTTTCAGAACAAATACCATCCGTTTATTCGATGGCTTTGTGAATTTCTGTAAGAGCGAGGTGCG
Source organism: Lissotriton vulgaris (assembly GCF_964263255.1). Taxonomy (NCBI): domain Eukaryota; kingdom Metazoa; phylum Chordata; class Amphibia; order Caudata; family Salamandridae; genus Lissotriton; species Lissotriton vulgaris. Next base: position 1,739,207,166 of record NC_141693.1, read on the forward strand.
TTGTAGTTGTGCCACGGTCTGTTTGGCTGTTCCCAATACTGCATCTGGATAGACTTGAAACTTATATCGCTCTATCTGTTCATCTAGAACCGAAATGCATTGGGCTTTCATTTTGAAGAACTGTTCATAAACAATGCAACTTACATTGAATGTGATTATGTTAGCAACATGAGTGCATTGAAAGTTGAAAGTCAATGACTGTTTTTGTTTAACAAATCTGAATTATATAAAAGGTTTTTGCATATTTTGTTTAATTCTTTGATTATTTTTCTGCGTAATGCTTAGATTCAGCTATTGGGAAATGGTTTCTTCAAGAAATGAAACCTTAGGGACATAGGTAGAGTGCCTTGCAGACCTGGGCGTTCCCAGGCCTCGACAGTGCGGTTTCAAAGTAGGGGGTTCGGGCAGTTCCCCGAGCAGGGCAGCTCTCCAAACTGTTGATTCATTAACATTTTGAAATATAAAATATTTCTGTTGATTCAGGAGTGCAGGTCTACACATTTACAAAGCTGTTTAACTTTAGCCCACATTAGTCAACCAGCACCCACACTTTAGTTCTATTGATCATGACGTCTTTTAAAGACATCGCAGATTTAACTTTAAATCAAGCAGAGATTAAGGTTTACACGGCAGATGAAGCTACATCCATTTATTCACTCATCAAGGAAGTACGGACTTTCAGTGCTTCAGCTGGCACTACAACCTAACTACTTAGACAATTAGAATACACCACGAGAAAAGAGGTTAATCTACGACTCCATGCTACAACTCTCATTGAATATAACAAGGTCAAAAGAATCCCACGGGGATTGAGAATTGCATTAAAACCATTGTTGTTTAAATTTAATAAGTCATTCATGACCGGATGGTATGCGATTCTCAATAAGTGTTCGTTGGAACTCATTCTGCTTATAATATAAGTATTATCATCTATTCTTAATGATTTGAAAGAAGATATTTTTAAACTGAAGGAGGAAATCTCGGCTAATATGCCTGAAGAATATTGAAGTAAAGTATTGGAGGACATAAACACAAGATTAGACAATCGCGCAAAGGAAGTACATGAACGCAAAATAAGAACGTTTTGATGAGATACCATAGACTATAAGTTGGACGAAGTTTATACATGGGCGGAGGCTTATGCACAAAAGAGATTCTTCAAGAAAAGAACAGAGAACACCTCCTCAGAGGAAAGCGTTGTTCAGGATCAAGATTTATTCTTACAGAGACCACCAGTGCCTGGTAACAAGCTCTCAGGCAGGAGCATCTATAGATGAGGATTCAACATCTTTAATGGACAAACCTTCTTTTTTGGTGGAAGGCCATGCTTCAAACCTTCACAATCAAAAGAAGACGCACCCGGAGGGGAAAAGCAATTAACAAAAAAACAAACCGAAAGCGGCCGGCCGCAACGCAACCTGAAACCAAGGGTAACTTAGTGGTTAACATATAAGGGAGAACACTGACTCTGGAGGAACAAATTGTGCTTAATAAAGGAACATCATTTGTTCCCACATATTTGTCAAACACATTAGAAACTGAGATTACATGGTTTAAATTTACCCGAAAACTTCGTTTAAAATGGTTCTTTTGTACCACTGACAACACAGGGGAGGTAAAAACACCAGAAAATTTCGATCTAAAAGTAAATTCATGCATACACTATCCCATAAAAGTTTGGATAACTTTGAGAAACTAGTAAAAAATGATTTAGAACACATCACTATGTCAAACCGAAACATATGAATTTAACTAAAAAGGAAGCACGCATTTTGAATGACTTAAGACAAGACTCCAGCATTACATTTCAATCCACTGACAAGGGGGGAGCCCTTATCATGATGGAAACTGCATTTTATGAACGCAAAGTTGACCTTCATGTTCAAGATCAGGACACATATATACAACTGGATTCCGACCCTACCAATCAATTTGTAAAACTATTGGAAACGATAGTGAACAGGACGGAGGCAGATGCATTGATCAAAGCAAACACCAGGAAATATTTACAAATAATGACCCCAAAGATACCACAAATTTACATGCTACCGAAGATACTCAAGCATGCGACTGACTCCCCCTTCGTCCCATTGTGGGGGGATGTGGATCGATACATAAGACTATCGGACGTTTCATGGACTATTATTTGCAACCTTTAGCACAAGGGTGGGAATCCACCACGGACTGTCTCATAAAACTTGATAGAGTAAGTCATCTTATCAATGACGAGACACCGTTCTGTACAATTGACGTAGTGGCATTATATACGTCTGTTGCCCATAATGAAGGCTTGGAAGCCGTAGGATGGAGATTGTTGCATTCTGACATTGACCGGGACTTTGGAGTACTCCTTTTGGAACTACTCCACTTTTCCTTATACCACAGCTATTTCACTTGGAAATCACAGTATTATTTGCAAAGGACTGGCACATCAATGGGGTTCCCGGGAGCCCCTTCGTATGCCAATACATTTATGTCACATTTTGAAAATACCCACATTTTACAAGATCGAAGATGGCGCTACCACGCGTTGTTATACCTTAAATTCAATAATGATATTTTAGTAATTTGAAATGGAAGCAGGACAACTCTGGAGGAGTGCATATATGACATGAACTTGAAGAACCCCAGAATCAAAGTCACCCATAACATTCAACCTGACAGGATTCAGTTCCTGGACATTGAAATGCACAAAACCTCAGAAAGCCTATCCAGGACTGTGTATCGCAAACCAACTGATGTTAACAATGCACTGCATTACTCCAGTGCACATCCAACATCGCTGAAAGATCATTTACCTGTCTCTCAATTAATATGCATCACAAGAATAACATCAGATGTGACAATAAGTGACAAGCTTATAGATGAACATATAGAGCGATATAAGGTTCGAGGCTATCAGATGCAGTATTGGGAAAAGCCAAACAGGCTGTGGCACAACTACAACGCACCTCGCTCTTACAGAAATTCACAAAGCCATCCAATAAACGGATGGTATTTGTTCTGAAACAATCTTCTCAGGCACTTCAATTAAGAAGATTATCCGAAACCGATGAGAGCTAATTGCACATTAACCTGACTTCAAAAACATCTTTGAGGGAACGCCTATTTTTGCTCACACCCGGCCTAAAAACCTGAGAGAAATGTTAAAAAGAAAACAAACATTACCAAACATAGTATACAAGGGAATGAGCAAATGTTGGAACTGTGGTCAGTGCAGTAACGTAATATTGGGTAAGACATTCGCGCACCCAAAGACAGGAAAAAACATAACATTAAAACATAACTCTGATTGCAACACCGCTGGCGTTATTTACGTGATTCCGGTGCTGCTGAGTGTACGTAGGGAGGACCTCCAATAAGGTTAAAACACGAATTATGGAACACAAAAGTACAATCCATAACAAACATCTCACTTCAAGTTTAGCTACACATTGGGTGCAGGCTTCACACAACATTCCACAAATCAGATTCACGATATTGGAGAAAGTAGATGACACAATGGGTAAAGATTATCATATTTCGCTGTCTCGTAGAGAAACATTTTGGATCAAATTTCTTGGCAGAGTCAGTTCAGGGGGTTAAATGACCAGTACGATATGTTATGTTTTCTTTAAGTTGGGTTGCCTTTGATTATAAGGCTTTAGATGAAGTAGCAACAGAATGTGTATGGTAATCACCCTTTCATTCACATGATTTTGACTATACGTTCAGCATGAATATAGTGCTTAGCATAAGGTGTGTGTGTGAGAGCGGGCCTGATGAACAGACAAGGAGGCTGTATATAGTGTGCATGTTGTACTGATTTCTTTTATTTAACACATAAAAGTCATTGGTATCCGGATATAGTCTCTGGGTTCTGCGGCTACTGCTCTGTGTTCTCTTCTTTGGTGGTTCCAATTGGGGTGTCTACGAGCTGGATGGTGCTTCCCGGGAGGCTCAGAAGAGAAAAGAAGAACAGGGAGCCGTCAGTTCTTTCTAGGTTTCCCTTTACAAATACTCTTGACAACATCACCACACCCAGTTGGTGGTAATGAATAAAGGAATGTGATCCAGTGCAGGGAAGGATCAGGATTTGTGAGGGAAAGGAGTCAAGGACCTATCGGGGTTTGTTCTGTGCACAGGAAAATCAGGGAAGTAAAAGCGGTCTAGTACAGTCACAGTATTTGGATTTCGGGTCCTCAGATGGGCAGCCCGCCTATAATGATAGAGATGGGAGGGGGGAAACGCTGTATGCCCAATACCCGGGAACGCTGTGTGCCCACAAAGAAACAATGACTAAAACAACTCCTCCTTTTATCAGGTACCTCCCAACACACACCAGTACTCTCACACGTCACCCGTTACCCCGCTCCCTTTTCCCCCAGGTTCCTGACACTCACCGGCTCTGCCACAACTCTCCTGAGTTGCGGCCGCTCTTCAGCCACCTCCTGTGGGGACCACCAGTCCTCCCACCACGTCTCGTCCTCGTCCTCTTCCTCCTGTTCTTCCTCGACTTCTCTTTCCGCAGTTTCTCCTTCCTGATCTTGATCCTCTTGGCGTTTCACCTTCCTTCATGGCTCCTTCGCGCGCCTTTTCAGTTTTTCTGGACATTTTCAGTTCCTGTGAGGGACTGCTTCTGGGGTTATCCCCGCGTTCTTCCTTTGCGGTGGTGTAGTGGTCCGGACGCTGTACAGGCAGATGATATGAGGAAGGAGTTATTGGGGATAACAGGGTCCCTCTGTGTTTGAACCGCGTTGCAGCCCTCCTGCCGGGTAACCCTTTGTGCCAACATGTGCGCTTATGTTCCGACATACGGCATGTCATGTTCGGCAACCGCTCACATTCCCTTCCCCTTGCTGTCCTTCCCGTAAGGGGGGTCTCACAGGGATATCTAGAAAGGAAGTCTGCATTCGCCTGTTCTGTTCCCTTACGGTGTCTGGTATGGAGTCTATAGGGTTGCAGTGAGAGAAACCAACGTAACACTCTTTTGTTGTTCCCTTTGTTGCACTCTAGCCATTCTAGGGGCGCATGATCGGTATAGTGTGTGAATTCCCTACCCTCCAGATAATATTTCAAAAAGTCAATTGCCCATTTTATGGCCAGGGCTTCCTTTTAAATTATTGCGTAGTTCCTTTCTGTTGGAGACAATTTCCAACTTATATATAGTATGAGTTTTTCCTCGCCTTGTGGGTTTCCCTGGGACAGGACCGCCGCCAACACCTGATCGGAGGTGCTCGTCTGTAGGATGAAGGGTAATGTGTAATAAGGGCTGGCTAATACAGTCTCATTGGTTAGGGATGCCTTCAGTGTTTCAAATGCTTGGATGACTTCAGGGCTTTGGTCCCTCAGTCTAGCCTCGGTTCTGGCACTTTTTTGCAAGGATCTTTGAGTGGGGCTGCGAGTTGTGATAATTGAGGTATAAATCTTCGGTAATATCCGAACAAAAATGCTAGGAGAGCTTTGGCTGTCCTGGGAAAGGGTATCTAGGAAATGTCTGTCAGTCTATTGCTTTGGGGACGTATCACCCCCTCTCCCAACAGGTAACCGAGATATCTCACATTTTGGGCGGCTAATTGGCTCTTAGTGGGGTTTATCTTGAGACCATGATTACCCAAAGCCTGAATCACTTTAGACAGGTGAATCAGGTGTTGATCCCAGGAGTCACTGTGAATGACTATGTCATCTATATACGCCCCTGCATATCTTTCATAGGGTCGTAGTATGATATTCATGGCCCTTATAAATGTGACGGGTGCGCCATGCAACCCGAAGGGCAACATTACAAACTGAAACAAACCGTCAGGTGTAGAAAACGCTGTTTTCTCTCTATCCTGTACTCTTAGGGGAATCTGCCAATATCCTTTACATAAGTCAACGGTACTAATGTACCCGACTTTGGACAGATCACATTCCCCGCTCCAGACGACTGGGGTAACCAAGTTGGCCGAGATGTTTCTGACCTGGGTGGCGGGATGGGGACTAGTAGACACCTGGCGAGAGATGAACCCGCTACATAAAGCGTACTCCTACTACTCCCCAGTGCATGATCTACACACACGAATTGATAGATTTCTGTGATCCAGATCCCTAGTGACTAAAACTAGTAACATGGATTACCTAGCCAAAACAATCTCAGATCACAGACCTCTAACACAACCTTTTATGGGGTAGAGTGCCGTCCCCGGTGCCCACCTGGAGACTTCACCCTCAGCTGTTGGAGGATGGTCCCTTTCGTATGTCCCTGTCTGAGGCCTTAACTAATTACTTTCTTGAAAACTGGGGCTCCGCCACGTCAAACCTAGTGGTGTGGGACGCTATGAAGGTAGTAATACGAGGTGCAGCCTTTGGTCAGTTGGTAGGGGCTCGATAGGAGATCCACAAGAAACTCTGTGATATAGAGAATCGACTAAAAACACTGGAGAGGGAGGCAAGTTTGGATCCGGGGAAGAAGGGAGAGCTAAGAGACGGAAACATAGATCATGCAGAAATCTTAGAAACTCTGAGGGTCATTGATAACAAAGATTATTTACGGCATCAACATGCTGAAGCGGACAGGCCGGGCGCCCTGCTGGCCCGACTTATACGGGACAGCCCGGAACCCCCAGTGATTACCCAGATTCGGGACGGATCAGGCACATAGTACGTACACAGTCCGAGATTAATAGGGCATTCCACGACCATCTGAAAGCGCTATATGCACCCTTCCCCACGGAAGACCCAGACAGCCTGACGGAATTCCTTCGGGATCTGACCTTTCTGACTCTATCAGATGATGTACAGAGAAAGGTGGGGGGCCCTATCACACAACAAGAAATTCGAATTGCCATCCTATCCCTCAACCGTAACAAGACACCGGGTATAGACGGACTCCCGGTGGAGTTTTATCAGACTTACACTGACGTCCTAGTGCCTATACTGGAAAAAATATAACGGGAGGCATTCGAGGCAGGCCACTTGCCCGCATCAACAATGCAAGCCCTGGTCATATCCATATCTAAGCCTGGGAGGGATACACTTGACCTGGCTAACTTCAGGCCCCTGTCAATGCTCTCAACAGAGTATAAGATTCTCAGTAAGGCCATTGCTCTGAGGATACAACCTTACCTGTCTGCCCTGGTGCATCCAGACCAGTGTGGCTTCCTCCCGGGAAGGAGCACCTCCCAAAACACGAGAAGACTCCACGCCCTTATGACAGCTAAGTCACAGGAACATACTCGGGCAGGTTGTATAACAATGGACCTAAATCAAGCGTTCTACTCATTATCGTGGACGTTTATGTTCGAAGCATTGTGGCGCTTCGGGTTACCAGAGTCCTTACTAAAATGGGTAAGATTACAATATATAGACCCCTCAGCCCGAGGGAGTACGGGCCGGTACATCTCAGACAGCTATTCGGTGCACAGGGGTACACGACAGGGCTGCCCCTTGTCGCCTATTCTGTTCGTATTAGCACTGGAACCCCTGGCCATAGCCATTCGAGCCCGAGGAGAACAGATGGGAATTTCAATAGGTGGGATCCACAATCTGATATCCATATATGCAGACGATATCCTATTGTACCTTCGGGACCTAGAAGGAGATCACTCCACCATATCTGACATTTTTGGCAGCTTCCAGAGGGTGTCAGGTTTAGCTATTAACCCCTTGCGTGCGGGGCGTATTCCTCGCCTGTGCTGACTCCGCCTTGCGCGGGCAGAGTCATGACGGAACGGTTCCGTCATCAGCACAGCTCAACCGATGCTGATGACGGAACCGTTTTGTCATCAGCATGGAAGGGGTTAACCCTGGAAAATCCAACGGATTTTACTTCAATGACCTGCCGCACCCTAACTCCCTTCAGTTTGGAGGATACCAGATCCCGGTAGCCCAGACCACGTTCAAATACTTAGGTATACAAGTGTATAGATTGCCTGAAGACCAAATAGAGGGTAATGTTAAGAGAGCAATTGCCGGCCTCCGCAATAGCGTAGGGTTTTGGACGTCCCTGCCCCTGTCTGTAATGGGCAGAATCGCCATTTCAAAGATGGTTGTGCTCCCTTGCATATTATATTATTATGTTAACTTACCGGTCATTCTTCCACTACAAATTTTTAATGCATTGAACACGATTCTGATGAATCTCATCTGGGGAACCGGGCGGAGACGTATCAGTCTCAGGAAGCTCCAACTAGGAACTAGACTGGGTGGCTTGGGAGCGCCAGACCTTCGGGGATATTATTATGCAAGTCAACTACAGTGGCTAGCGAGATGGGTAGCAGGAAGGAACCTGCACGAAATAGGCTACACGGAAGAAAAGCTAGCGCAGGGAGAATTGCATTCCATGTTTTTGCCCAGGGGTAGGCCCCCTTCGGATTGTCACCCGTTACTACACACAGCCCTGATGTGCTGGAGAAAGGCAATAGCATACACATCCACAACTGCACCTTTCGCAGAGAACGTTCCTCTGTTGGGCATCCCAACGAAACAGGGCAGACTCACCCAACGCAGGCTGTGACCCTGGACAGAGGCTGGAGTGGTAGACATAGGGGCATTCTTCGGAGATGATGCCCTGTTGGACCACGACACCTTTGTACAAACTACGGGTGCTCCCCAGAGGTTATATCTATTACACGCCACGGTATCACATTACATAAGACAAACCTGGGCTCCACAGAGGCTGAAACCCGCACAACATGAACTAGTACATTTACTATACTATATGGGCACATGGGGACCCCTGGTAAGGTGGCTTTACACAGGAATAAGAGAACAGGCGGTTACCCCAATCAACACACTTAGAGATATTTGGGTACAGGACACGGGAATGGCACTGACGGACAGAGACTGGAAAACGATTCTCGAACACCCCAGAAAGGTATCGATGAATTTTAAATTTAAATTTATACAATCATGGTCCTACATAGGGCGTACCTTACCCCCCAAAGACTGCATAGATTGTTCCCAGACTCCCCTCATTACTGCCCACGCTGCAGGGAAGACGAGGCTGGCCTGCTGCATATGCTGTGGGCATGTCCACGACTACGAAGTTACTGGGCTGGAATCTGCCAGGTACTGCGTACAATCACAGCCCAGGCAGTACCAGAGGAAGCTTTATATTGTTTGGTGGGGTCTCGTAAACGGCCCAAAACTCATAAGGCTAAACTAAAAATTTTGGACCTGGCCCTGATACTAGCGATTAGGGCATTAACAATGAGATGGAAGTCCCCCAGATCCCCTGACATAACATCATGGCAATCTGAACTCCTGAGGTGGGGAAAGGCGGAGAGTGTGGTGCTGAGGCGGGAGGAGGAAAGAGGGCATCGAAAATATCCCGTGGCACAAGAATGGGAAACTATGCTGCTGGACTTGGAAAGAATGGAACTGACGCCAATGCGGTTGGATGGGAGGCAATAGGTTGAGGAGTATGGGGTGGGTGATGGGCGTGGTCTGATCATATTAGAGCCCACAAGCACATTGATTCTTCGTTTTGCATCCTTGCAATGTACGAAATTGATATTACCCTTTTGTTAAAGAGTGTTGATGCCTGAATGTAATACGATCAGGAGACATGTTGGGTGGGGATGGGAGTTCTGGGGTGGGAGGAGTGGGCAAGGAGTTTGGTCCATCTCAGTTGTAATTGTTGAAAGCCTATTGATAAAACATCGAAATGCTTAAGGAAATATATGTAACTGACGTCGTGATATGGCACAGAAGCAGTATGAGAGACAACGCATAGTCAGTTTATCTTCTAGATGCGGTATATACCAAAGGGTTTTATTGGTAATGGATAGGCTCAGTTGGGGAGAAAAAGTGAAAATTACTGTTTTTTGTATTACGAAACTGTGCTATATGTAATACTGTGCAGTCATGAATAAAGATTTAAAAAAAGGGTACTAATGTACTTAGCCCTCCAAATCCTCTCTATCATTTCATCCACCCATGGCAGGGGATATGTGTCAAACTCAGATACTTTATTGACCTCTCGCAAGTCAATGCAAAAACTTACTGAGCCATCTGGCTTCGGTACGAGAACAATGGGTGAATTCCATCCACTCACGGAGGGTTCTATAATCCCCATTTGTAACATCTTTTGGACTTCTTCTCTAATGGTTGTCTGCGAGCCTCTGGTACACGATATGGTCGCAGACGTACCTTCTTCCCTGGGATGGTTTTAATTGCATGCTCTACCAGAGAGGTTTTTCCTTGAGTCAGGGAAAATACGTCTTGTAGAGGTAGTAAGTTATCAATCAGATTGTTTTTCAAATGGGAGGGCAATTCACTATCGATACATTGACAGTACAATGGTTGGTCGTTCCCTACATTCCCAACTAAAGAGGGAAGCGGTCCCTCCCATTTCTTTAAAAGATTGAAGTGATAGATTTGGGACGTGCCCCGTTTTTTATCAAGCTCTAATCTGTATTCTACAGGTGTCACGTTTTCCATCCCAATGTAAGGACCCTGCTATTGTACCAGTAACTTATGGTCTGATGATGCCATCATCAAAAGCACAGCGTCTCCTACCGAAAAGGACCTATCTTTGGCATTTTTATCATATTTAGCTTTCTGGGACTCCTGTGCTTTTTCCAAGTTATTCCTGACTATGGTCCGTATCTGTCCTAGGTGGGTTTTTAAAGTGCTGATGTACTCTATCAAAGGTGTAGCACTATAGGGTTCGGTTTCCCAGGTCTCAAAGAGCATGTCCAGCAGGGAACGTGGTTGATGGCCATGAAGCAATTCAAAAGGGGAATACCCGGTAATCTTCTGGGTCTGACATCTGATTGCATATAGCGTTAGGGGTTACATGTCTTCCCATCGTTTAGACTCAAGGTCAAGAAGTTTTTTAAAAGTAGTCTTTAAAGTCGCATTGTAACGCTCAACCAGACCATCAGTTTGGGGATGATAAGCCGCCGTTCTTATCTGTTTGATTCCTAGCTGGGAGCACACTTGTTTCATCAATTTTGATACGAATGGGGTCCCCTGATCTGTGAGAATCGCTTTTGGGAATCCCACCGGGAAAACACCGTTATCATGGCCTTGGCTATGCTAGACGCATCGAGCTGGCGCAAAGCAATTGCTTCTGGAAACCGAGTTGCGTAATCCACCAGGACCAACACATACCGGCTTCCGCTACGTGAGGCAATAGGGGCCCTATGATATCCATCCCAATCCGACAAAAGGGCTCCTCAATGATGGGAAGTGGATGTAAGGGGACTATTACTGAATAGAACGCAGAAAGCTCTTGAGGCGGAAAGCCGTGAGCATTGTTAGCCTGACACTTTTAAAATTGGATTTTTAAGATTGAATTTGTTTGTTGCACTTACCCTCCCTCTCCCCCTCACGTCGCCTGTCTTCACCCGTGCAGCCGATTTAGGCGCTGCCACAGGGATTGCCTAGGAACTTTCGCCGCCATCTTGGGGGTAGCCCAGGACTGACGCACTAGTCTTCCTGACGCCAGCAGCTGTCACTATTTAAGACGCGCTTTCTGCTCCGCGCGCAATTACTGAATAGAATGCAGAAGGCTCTTGAGGCGTAAAGCCGGGAGCATTGTTAGCCTGACACTTTTTTAAATTGTATTTTTAAGATTGAATTTGTTTGTTGCACTTACCCTCCCTCTCCCCCTCAAGTCGACTGTCTTCACCCGTGCAGCCGATTTAGGTGCTGCCACGGGGATTGCCAAGGAACTTTCACCGCCATCTTGGGGGGAGCCCAGGACTGACGCACTAGTCTTCCTGACGCCAGCAGCTGTCACTATTTAAGACCCGCTTTCTGCTCCGCGCGCAATTACTAAATAGAATGCAGAAAGCTCTTGAGGCGGAAAGCCAGGAGCATTATTAGCCTGATACTTTTTAAAATTGTATTTTTAAGATTGAATTTGTTCGTTTCACTTACCCTCCCTCTCCCCCTCACGTCGCCTGTCTTCACCCGTGCAGCCGATTTAGGCGCTGCCACGGGGATTGCCAACGAACTTTCGCCGCCATCTTGGGGGTAGCCCAGGACTGACGCACTAGTCTTCCTGATGCCAGCAGCTGTCACTATATAATGTGTGCCCCCTCCCCGCCGCGCAGCAGCCGCCCGCAACGTGCGCGCCAAAGGCAAGCCCGTCTGCGCCCGTCCGCGGCCCCTCGGGGCCAGGGGCTACACCCCCTGTACAAAACTCTGCCGGTTTACTTAAATACTCACGCAAAACACTCTTATCTCTTCGCTATAACACCTGTGCTTCTATTGTTCACTTAAACTGTGATACTGAGCCATTCTATTGTCATACGTGTGGTTTCCCCTCCATATCTTGTAAACCCATTATAAGTAACCAGGCTTGCAATACCAAACACCTAGAAGCTACCTTCTTTAGCCTTAATTGTCGGTCACTCCCGAAGCATAAGAACGATATCTATGACCTACTATCAAGCTCTCTACCTGATGCCATTTTTCTCACCGAAACATGGCTAAATGATAGTTCAGGTCCTGGTATTGCCAGCGCTCTTCCCCATAACTACACCTTCTTGGGGAAGAATCGGGTGGGTAAGGATGGAGGCGGGATTGCAATCATTTACAAGAACAAATACAAATGCAAATGGAGCAATCTCGATCTCGGTGAATGCGAAGCTGGCCAATTTGAAATATGTCTTTCACCCAACTTCACTCTTTCTGGCGTACTGATATATCGCCCCCCAGGATCAGCTAGCGCATGGGCTGCATCCTTTCCAGAATATATCACCCCGCTTATGCTTCAAACTCCCAATTCCATATTAATGGGTGACCTAAACCTGCATCTGAATGATATGTCCCAACCAATTAATGCTAACTTTATAGCGGATTTAGCAGCCTTAAATGTCACTCTTCATAACTCAGGCCCCACCCATAGGGCAGGAAATCTGCTTGATCCAATCTTTACTAATATAGACACTGTCCTTTGCAAACCGGCTATTCCGGTCTTATGGTCTGACCACTTCTTGGTTGAATTTCAAATTAAACAGCAGCAGCAATGGAAAAATCCATCACCGGGGCTGCAAAAGGGCAGGAACTGGAAAAACTTAGACATCACGAAACTCAACTCACTTCTTGAAAACAGGAGACCAATTAATTCAATTACCACCTTGAATGAAGAAGCAACCTTGCATTCTTGGCTCAGTACATCCATCGACTTATGTCTTACCCTCTCCAAATGGAAAGCTAATAATCACAACACCCCCGCTCCATGGTTTTCCGCAGTCATCAAAAATGAAAAGACAAAATGTAAAAATCTAGAGAGACAATGGCGGAAATTGTATGAACCTAAAATTAACATTCGGTATAAGTTGGCTTTGAATAATTATCATCTACTTTGCCGTAATGCTCGGGCAGAACATGCAAACTGTACCATTCAAGAAGCCCAGAACTGTTCAAAAACACTTTTTAAAGTAGTGAAGGAGCTTTCCGGGGCTGCATGTCAGCCTAAGCCTCCTTGCCTGGATGTTAAAAACTGTAATGATCTAGCCGAATTTTTCGTTACAAAAATCAGTACCATCTATACTGATTTTGAAAAACAAGCACCAGCAATACTGTCCCTCCCATAACAATTGACTCCTAATATTTTAGCTGCCCCAAATAACAATGCTGTCCTGGATCAGTGGACCCAATTAGACATTATTTCATTTGCAAAATCTTGAATAGCATTAAATCCGGTTCTCCAAATGACTTGTTTCCTCCCTCAGTTTTTCAAACCCTAAGCACTCCGATAATGAATCTAATCATGCAACTACTAAATTCCTCTACAGTGGAAGCTGAAGTTCCTGCAGCTTGGAAGCATGCCATGGTCATGCCCCTATTGAAAAAAACGAACCTGGACCCGGAAATACCATCCAATTTCCGCCCCATTTCCTTCTACCAATCTTTTCAAAAAGTTTGGAGAAACATATTAATACCCAATTGGTTACATTCATTGAGAAACACAGACTCCTACACGATTCTCAGTCGGGATTTCGTGCAGGCTTCTCTACTGAGTCTACACTATTGGGTGTTATGGATAACATCCGTCGTAAGGTAGACAGAGGCGAAACCGTGGCACTTATTCTTCTCGATTTAAGTGCCGCGTTCGACACTGTCTCCCATCCCATTCTTTTGAAAACTCTCCAATCATGTGGCGTTACGGGTTTGGCTTTAAAATGGCTATCCAGTTTCCTGACAAATTGGACCTTCCAGGTTTTCTCTGCCTCCGCCAAATCTGAAGTTCACGGGTCTCAGTGTGGAGTTCCTCAGGGGTCAATTTTGAGCCCCCTGCTCTTTAATATTCATGTCAGCCCTTTAGCTGCCATTGCGGAACAAGCGGGACTCACGGTTTATTCTTACGCCGATGACACCCAGCTTGTTTATTCTCTCTCAACTAATTCAAGCAGCAACACTTCTTTGCTGAGATCTGGGCTGTCAAGCATTGCAGACTGGATGTACAACAACAAATTGAAACTAAATGGGGATAAAACTGAGCTTCTGCTTTTTGGCAAAATTAAAACCTCTGGGGCCCCCAACATTGGCCAGTCCAAATGGGGCCGCCCCGACTCCTGTACAATCTGCTCGGAATCTTGGCTTCATGGTTGATGACCAATTAACCATGAGACAACAAGCTGGCAAGGTAGCCTCTGTATGCTTTGTCATCCTGAAATGGCTGAAAATAATACTGTGGATGCTTCCTTTGCCCACTCAAAGAACGGTAGTCCAAACCATTATTATATCAAGGCTTGTTTATGGTAACCTTCGATATCTAGGAGCGGGAAAGGAGGTGTTACACAAGTTGCAGGTAGTCCAAAATGCTTCCGCCAGAATGCTCTGCAATCTCCCAGCAAGAACATCTATGTCATCTGCACTACGCAATCTTCACTGGTTGAGGATTGAGAATTGCATTAAGTTCAAAACTCTCTATTACATGCACAGGATCAATGCAGGAGCAGCACCACACTACCTTCAGGCACTAGTACATCAATACTGTCCCTCGCGATCTCTTCGATCTGCCAATCAACATAATTTTCAAATTCCAAGGATCAAAAGCACTAGAATGGGAGGACGTTCTTTTTCCTATTTGGCTCCAGTACTCTGGAACTCAATGCCTCTCCCGTTGCGTATTGAACCTCAGTACCAGAAGCTCCGCAGGGACTTAAAAACTTGGCTTTTACACCAATAGACCATATCTGCACTAGTCATCTGTTTTTTTCCCCTTTGTATCTTTAGCGTTCTTAGCGCCGGGAAACCTTCGGGTAGCTGTTGCGCTGTATAAAATCAATTAACTTAAAACTAACTAACTTAACTCTAGGGGGTCGGTACCTACTATTTCTCTGGCAAACGGGGCACTCACGACAATATGTCCTTATCCGTCTATGAATACCAGGCCAATAAAATTGCTCGGTTATAAGTTGTTCTGTCTTTTCCTTCCCAAAATGTCCACCCAACAAGTGACTATGGGCCAAGTAGAGTACTTTGTCTTGAAACTGGGCAGGGACCAACAACTGAGGGGGACTAGTGTGCTCGGCTTTTCGGTACAACAACCCGCTTTTGATAAAGAAATAGGGACATACGTGTAATGGATCTTCTTGGTTTAGGGCTCGATTCCAGGCTTCCTGTAGAACTGGGTCCTCCCTCTGGGCGGTATGGAAGTGTTTGTCGCTCTTCCAGGGATTTTCTACAGGTACAGGAGGGTACACACCTGGGGTTTGTCCTTTTTCTTTCCTTCTTTGGTTTTTTTTCTTCTTGGTTTAGAAGGGGGCCATTCATGATCCTCCTCTTGAGCAAAGAGAGCACTGCCCCACCAGTCCTCCTCCTTCTGTGTTGTTTCCATAAGCAGTTTTGGCAACTGTGAGTAGTCACTTCCTAGGATGACTTGTTCAGGTAATCGGGCAATAAGTACAACTTTTAACTCAGACCCTGGATCCGTGGAGTTTTGTATACGAACATGGGTGGTGGGGTACGTTTTCTTATCCCCATGGACACATTGAATATTAAAAGTACCGTCAATGATGCCCAGCTCTGATCCCAGATCCTGGGGTCGCACCACACTTTTTCTGCAGCCCGTGTCAGCCAAAGCGGTCATGGGATGGCCATTTATCGTCACGTCACATCAATAAGCAGGTTGTCGCGTGGATTGGGTGAGACAACAATAGTTCCTTGTGAGTCCTTTCTACATAGGTTCCTCTTTTTGGGGACAGAACCGTGCAATGTGTCCCATACCCCCACTACTATAACATTGTGGACCAGGTGTAGGGGCTCTTAACACCGTTGGTCCTGGGTCTCTGAACACTGGGGGTCCAGGAACGACTGTCACAGGGTCAGGTTTTCTCACTGGCAGCGGCCGAGAAGGGCGATGTCCCCTGCTCGTTTTTATTTTCCCTGGGGTTTCTTCGCGTCCCTTCTGGATTTCTTGAGCTCTATTATATGCGCTACCGATTTCCACTGCTGTCTCTAGCGTGAGATGGGCATGTTGTCTAACGCACTTCTGAATAGGTGGATGGAGAGAAAACAAATACTGTTCTAAGTACACTTTAGCCATTATGTCTTCCTTTGTGGCGGTGGTGGGTTTTAGCCACTGATCTTCCATGTCTTTCACGCAGAAATACTGAGCTCTGGGGGTTTCTTGTGGTCCCTCTTTAATCTGTCTAAGCCTTATCCAATAGGCTTTGTCGTCGACTCCTAAGCGTTCCATTATACATTGTTTTATATCGTCATAGGGAGTTACACCAAGGATGTTGGCAGCCTGGTATGATGCCTGCAGTTCTCCAGACAACAAAGGTCCCAGGTATTGGCCCTATTTATCAACGGGCCAGGCTGCAGCTCTTGTCATTTTTTCAAAATTGATAAAGAAATACTCCGGGTCTTCTCCTACTACGTATTTCTGTAAGATCACAGAGGGTAAGGTACTGGGGCCTCTCTGTTGCCCCATGGCGTCTACAAGTATCCCCATTGCGATATTGTGGGGCTGGCTTTGTTCTATGATTACCTGTTGCAACTTTCCTCTGTCCTCCTCTACCACTGCGAGGAATTTCTCCATGGCTTGTGGGAGAGCGGGCTGAATAAACAGACGAGGAGGCTGTATAAAGTGTGCCAGTTGTACTGTTTTCTTTTATTTAACACATAAAAGTCATTGGTATCCGGATATAGTCTCTGGGTTCTGCGGCTACTGCTCTGTGTTCTCTTCTTTGGTGGTTCCAATGTTCCTCCGTGTTCAATTGGGGCGTCTACGAGCTGGATGGTCTTTCCCCGGGAGGCTCAGAAGAGAAAAGAAGAACAGGGAGCCGTCAGTTCTTTCTAGGGTTCCCTTTCCAGATACTCTCGACACCGTCACCACACCCGGTTGCTGGTAATGAATAAAGGAAAGTGATCCAGTGCAGGGAAGGATCAGGATTCGTGAGGGAAAGGAGTGAAGGACCTATCGGGGTTTGTTCTGTGCACAGGTAAATCAGGGAAGTAGAAGTGGTCTACTACAGTCACAGTATTTGGGTCTCACGTCCTCAGATGGGCAGCCCGTCTATAATGATAGAGATGGGGGGGGGAACGTTGTGTGCCCAGTACCCGGAAACGCTGTGTGGCCACAAAGAAACAATGACTAAAACAACCCCTCCTTTTATCAGGTACCTCCACCACCCACCGGTACTCTCACACGCCACCCGCTACCCTGCTCCCTTTTGCCCCAGGTTCCCGACACTCACCGGCTCTGCCGCAACTCTCCTGAGTTGTCGCCGGTCTTCAGCCGACTCCTGTAGGGACCACCAGTCCTCACACCACGTCTCGTCCTCGTCCTCTTCCTCCCGTTTTTCCTCGACTTCTCTTTTCGCGGGTTCTCCTTCCCGATCTTGATCCTCTTGGCGTTTCACCTTCCTTCCGGCTCCTTCGTGTGCCTTTTCAGTTCTGAGGCCCTTTTCAGTTCCTGTGAGGGACTGCTTCCTCTGCGGCGGTGTAGTGGTCCGGACGCTGTACAGGCAGATGATATGAGGAAGGAGTTATTGGGGATAAGAGCGTCCCTCTGTATTTGAACCGCGTCGCTGCCCTCCTGCCGGGTAAGCCTTTGTGCCAACATGTGCGCTTATGTTCCGACATCCGGCATGTCATGTTTAGAAACATCTCACAGTGTGTTTCTCTGATCATATGTATCAATATGCAGCAGTTACAGAAATGTGATAATATAGTGATGTTACACAGTTACCTCTTTGTGTATCTAACTTCGACTGTACAGGATTTGCACACGATTACATTCTATTTTTTTTTAATTATTATTTTTTTTCCTTGCACTTTTCGTGTCGTTTTTATTTTGTTGGCAAGTTCGGTCATAGTGGTTATTGCGATTTCAGGTTTAATGGATTTAGGTCGGGAGGATTACGTCCGTGGTGAAGGGTTCGCTCCCTAACGTTTTGTTGAAGACTCGGCAGAGTAGAAATAGGAGGAGTTTCAAAACCCTGCATGTGATTTTAAGGTGCTGCGTCAGACGTAGACGCTGATGGTGGGGAACAGAAGATTAGGCAGACCGTTAGGTAAGTTGTGTTGTATCGTGTGTCTACAGGGCATACTTTCACATGCTTTGTATTCAAGGATGAATGATTTACGGAGGCTTTTCATTGCAGTGTCTTCAGTAACGCGAGTATAGAAGATATTCCGGTTGAAATTCAGTGGGTTTCGGAGTACGGCGGTTAGCACACGGCAAATATCGTATCTACATGCTTAACATCACCGCAGTTATTAACCTTGTGCACTGTTTGAGCCTTCAAATTGGTAAGAGCCACTGAGTGCATTGTGATAACTAGTTCCCATAGTAAAGGTGCCAGTTGCACTTACTCCGATATTGTTTTTGTTTAGTATAAGATTCATTGGAGATCGCGGTTGTAAGTACCTTTTTACCAAACACAGGGCAACGTTTAATCACAAACAAGTGTGGCATGCAGCACGACTGAGGAGCACACTACTTTTTAAGAGCACTTATAATCACATGGGTAAAGCGTCTTTATGATAGGGTGTTATAACTCTTTTTTTACAAATCCTCTCTTCTCCCTCTAATGTCATCACTTTTTCAACCACAGTTTTGTTTTGAACACAGTTTTATCACACTTTTCATTTTTGAGCATGCAAATTCTATAAAACCAAGTGTAATATTAAGCATGACTCAACATAACATCAGTATTATGATTGGTTTCTCTGTCGTTTGTATTGTAGTGTCCACCAGAAGGGCGAAAGCCAGAAAATTTACCAGATACATAGTTTAGGGATATGACCCCTGAAGAAGGGTTTATTTAAAACCCGAAATGCATTGGGCTTTTATTTTGAAGAACTGTTCATAAACTATGCAACTTGCATAGAATGTGATTATGTTAGCAACATGAGTGCATTAAAAGTTGAAAATCAATGACTGTTTTTGTTTAACAAATCTGAATTATATAAAAAGTTTTTGCATATTTTGTTTACTTCTTTGATTATTATTCTGCGTAATGCTTAGATTCAGCTATTGAGAAATGATTTCTTCAAGAAATGAAACTTTAGGGACACAGGTAGAGCGCCCTGCAGACCTGGGCGTTCTCAGGCCTCGACAGTGCGGTTTCAAAGTAGGGGTTCGGGCAGTACCCCGAGCAGGGCAGCTCTCCAAACTGTTGATTCAATAACATTTTGAAATATAAAATATTTCTGTTGATTCAGGAGTGCAGGTCTACACATTTACAAAGATAGAAAAGGCGACATATGGTGGGGTGGGGAAATGCCTGAACTCATGATGGCATTGACTGGTATAAATTTGGGTATCAGGGCATTAAAGGAATATGTTTTTTGGGAACATGGTGAAATTAATTGGCATATTATAGGAGATACTTAGCATGTCAAAGGCTGCCTGATTCAGGATACCTCCGTGTAGAATGACACCTGGGAACATGGTGGTATTCTCCAGCTTATGATGGGGATACTTGTGAATTTGCTGGCATTCACTTGCATATTAAAATAAGATACCTGGGTACATAACTGCATAGCCTGATGTATGATTGGAGATTGTAGGGCAACTAAATAGCATTCATTACCATATAATTTTTTTTTATTTATCTTCATTGATTTTGATTCAGTAGTAAATACATACTATGGTATATTAGGCATAGTATTAAGAAAGTATATCATTAATTTACCATCATCTTAAGCATTCGCAACTGCATTGAATATGATCGTCAGTGATACCTTGTGCTATCATACTGAACATCGATAACAAAGACTACATAAACAAATTAAACATGAACATCGACTGGTAGAACCTTGGATTTAGTGCATATTATGCATATACATACAGAGGAGGCAAGGGCTGGCAGGATCCACTGTTATATACATACTGAGTACATATTGCTACATTTCGGAACATAAATCAAGCAAGTAGTAGAGGGCAAATGCTCACAACAGTAAGTTTTCCATAGGTTAGAAATTGCCCTGTTTGGGGCTCATACTGTGCGTCAAATGGTATTGGGGTGTTGTTCTGAGATGGATCTCCAGTAAAACTGAATCTCAGAATTCGCCCAAGCTTCTAGAGCTCTCTTAGACAGACCCCAAATGATGGTGAGGACGCTCCTTAAGGAGACTGCAGGGGCGAATCGGGTCACTTGTGACATGATGCTCAATGTATTTCTGTAAAAACCCAATGATATCCAGAGCAGGCATTAGCAATGCCAAGAGGGCCAACCTCAGATAGTAAATGTCCAGTCAGAATCAACTGCACCACCAGGTAATAGTGTTCAAAGCTGAAGCTCCCAACCCTGCCCGATGTATGGGAAGCTTCAATTTAGACCAAGAGACACAATGCTTCAAATCAGCCTAGCATACCAAGCGGCACAAGAAAAAAGATTCGGACAGGGAAGTTTGAAACGTAACAAAATAAGTGGGGATACATGATCATATTGGCTCGGATAATCTTATCCATTGTGTAAACGGGAAAAGTCTTCCAAAATGTGACCTGCGGTCTTAAGACAATCACAGCTTTTGTTAAGTTGCCATCCAGAAGGTCTTGATCTGAATTTTAAATATATATTTCGAGATACAGAACAATTCTATTTGACCATTTAATCTCATCTCTTTTACCCCATAGCATAGCCAGAAACCATTTTGAATTTGAACAGTACCCAGGATATTACTGCCGTGTAAGTGTCGACATCCCAGATGTATATTATCATGTCATCAGTCTCCTCCTCAAGGAGATAACCCAATCATGCACTAGCAGAAGAAGCTTAGCTGCCATTGGCTCCACGGCCAGGGCAAAGAGCAGGCGAGAAAGTAGGCACCCCGTTTTAAGCCTCGGTTGATCTTGACCATAGTAGTGAGCCCAGCATTTGTTGTGGAGTTCACTGTCATATGATGGGTTATTGAGGTATATAATGGTACTAACATGCTAGCGATACGGATTCCTGGCACACAGTGCCAACACTGGCATATGTTTGGGATACCTAGGCATATGATGACAAAGAATGACTGACATGGATGAATCCTGGACACTAAAAAAAAAAATGCCATATTGTGTGGATTTTATGCGTTTGCAACCCCAAACTGCCAGATATGTTAAACACGATGGAACCTGATTGGTCACTCTTTTTTGTTTTGCTGTTGGAAGATTAATTCTACCTTCATGTATTGTTCTGGTTTTTCAGCAGTGGTCACTGGAGAATATGACACTATTCAATAGCAATAGAAAGCTGTGATGCAGCGTTCTGTACCTGGTGTATGTTAACAATAAAAAAAGAAAGCTATTTATGATTTTTTTTGTATATAAAAGGCATAAATGGATTACAAAGCATCTCAACACATTTGTCTTTAATAGTTTTATGGTGATTTGCCCCAAGTAACTGTGCATTACTGCGACGTATGGTATTCTAACTTTTTACCAAACCAATGAGTGCCCATCATACTACCACAGATGAAATAGCAAAGTTATATAGTTTGATGGCAGTGGCGTAGCTAGACCTTTGGCTGCCATTATTTGACGCCCTGCGGAGGGAGCATGCAAGAGCGGGGGTGTGTGTTCATGTATGAGGGTGCTTGCGAGTCCTGCATTTGCTGCCCTGTGACGGCGGTCGGTATGAGCGGGGATGGAGGCTGCCACCCCCAAAACTTGTGCCACCTGGTGCTGACCCCCCCTCCCTCGCTACGCCACTGTTTGATGGTAATATAAACAGCACAAATAAGGATATCTAGATCTGTATTAGCATATACTATAGAAATAGGAAATCGGGGGATGCAGTTACATTGAATATGCAGGGGTGTAGTGTCAGGGGTGATGTTTGGGGTGATGCACCCCCCTACTAAAACTATTCTGTAGTAAATAGTTGGCGACAGGTATTGTCGGGTATGGTGAGGAGTATGTAGGATTTACAACTGGGATTTTTACATACATACACAGACTCCATCTGTCATCTTTGTTATAAAGGTCTTAAAAAACGTTGGTTATTTTACAAAGTATTCAGGATCTCATTTATGAAAACTGTTGCATCGCTGTCTGAAAACTAAGGGTGGGCGTAAAATCCGTTTCGCGGGCGAATTTGCGGGGACGAATTTTCAGCCAAGCAAGGGTTACAGCAGCAGGTGCAAAAGTTGAACCTAATTTCTTTGTAACCTTTTACAAAAGGGTTACAAACAAATTAACTTCAACTTGGACACCTGCTGCTAATTGCTTCCTGACGCCACGTTGCCTACTTGCAACTATTCTCTGACCCTGCTCTGACCCTTGAAGCAGGGTCAGAGAATAGTTACAAGTAGGCAACGAGGCACCTGTCCAAGGAATTAAACCTCATCAGGAAGCACTTACAGATATAAAAAACAGGAAGAAGGGAGAGGATGGCAAATACACCCATTTTGAGTTGTCAGGAGCGGTTAAACTAAAAGAGACCTTTACAGCACAATTTTCATATGCATTTTGCTAAAAATAAAAAGCTGTATGTTCTGTAGGGGCAACTCAGGAATCTGGCCTCTCTTTCTTTCTCTCGTTCTCTCTCTCCCTCTCTCTTTCCCTCTCTTTCTCTCTCTTTCTATCTATCTATCTATCTATCTATCTATCTCTCTCTCCCTCTCCCATAAACGACTGCATGGGTAACTTCGCTATGGAAGCGGCTCGCGAAGACGCAAAAATCCCCGCGAACATGCAAAAAAACCCCACGAACACGCAAAAAACCCAGCGAACACGCAAAAAAACAAAAATTCGCACAAATTCACGAATTTTGAGGATCGCGAATTTGCAAATCCGCAAATTCGCGGATCGCAAATTCGCAAAATTCGCCCATGCTTAGTGAAAACAGCGATGTGACAGTTTTCATTGCGCCCACCTAGCGACTTGATGGATGCATCATATTTACTGTATGACACATCATGTTTTAGGTTGAATTAGGGCGTATTAGTGACGTATCTGTCGGCCCAAAAGTGACGCATTGGTGGGGGGTGTCTGAAAACAGTCGCAACTCCAGCAATGTGTTCTTTCGAGGCCTGCGTCAGTCTTACGCCTGCTGTGAGGCAGGCGTAAGGTATTGACGCAGTAGTGTCCTAGAAGTGGCACAGTGAAATCTGATAGATTCCACTGCGCCACTTCTACATGGCTTTTTGCCGGGGAGCACCCATCCTGAATACATTATACCTGACGCAGGTGTAATGTAGCACAGGGCTTTACAAAGTAACGCATCTGCTTAGATGTCACTTAGATGCAAATAGGGTGCAATGCTGAGCATTTTTTATGCAGCCGGTGCGTCACAAAAAGTCATGCAACGGCGTCGTAAAAGTGTTGCAAGGCCTCATAAATAAGGCCCACTGTTTGAAGTACCCTTTATAACATGGGTCTCCAACCGGTCGATCGCGAGCTACCGGTAGCTCCCCAAAGCCCCTTGAGTAGCTCGCGCTGATAGTGTCGCAATTTAATAGCCTATCAACATCGTTAAGAGTATTTCGGCCTTTTTTTAATGTTTACGGCCCTCACCGAAACCAGCTGCTCAGATTAGCGTAACTGAGTGTAGCTGAGATGGGGTGGGCGGGCCAAGGAGGATGGCGTTGTTCCCCTAGTAGTCTCGGAGCCCCCTGCCTTTCACATCCTGGCACCACACTGTTCATCCTGCCAGTTAAGTGCCAGTGCAGAGCAGCAGGCATGGTAGAGGGAAGCGTCAGGTGCTGGAAAATGTGCAGGTGGTGCAAGCGGTATTAAACTGCCACCGAGACCCGTATCACCTTCCTTGTTCAGCATGCCACCAATTTGACTGGAGCAGCAGGTAAGCTAAGGAACCCTATGCAGGCCTCATCAGCTCCACATCCGTAGCGAGCCCCTGCCATGGTCTGATAGTTGTATAGGCGAGGCGGCTCAGTGGCAGTCCAGGTCACATGAAACCATTAACACAAAAAAACAGAGTTAAACGCTGCAGATTCTATTTATGTGATTATCTCTCTCGTGTTTAAATTAACTTTGATATTTGCACACTGAAACGAAACACAAAGTGATTTATTTTTCTGCTTCAAGGAATTGTTTCAAGAGCTGAAAAATGTTAAATGTAAACAATTAAAATCGTACACATGCAATTCTTCATTTGCAGAGAAACACTTAAATTGTATAAAATAGGCTACCCATGTTTGTGTTCAGTATTGTGCCCGATCCTTTCTAGGGTGAGGCGATGCTTGTTAGAACCTCAAAAAGTGAACAACTGTGGGACGTTACGTCATGATCCATTATGTACCAAGTGTTCCCGATGCCAGGGGGTGTTACACTTCAGATTCATTATGTACCAAGTATCTGTGCTGTCAGGGGGTGTACAGTGCTCATCGTATGCATTACCTCTGCCTTACTGGAAGTAGCAAAGGTCGGAGGCCCCAAGGCACACTCTGCCCCACTGTTATCTTACAAATCAAAAATCTTTACACAGGAGATGGGTAGTGTTCTCAGCTGTCACAACAGATGGCAGTCAAGGTGGGTTACACATGGTGGCAGTTTGTCCGTTCAAGTTCACTTAAACAAGCCCATTCTCTGCAGCTAACAACACAAAATGAAGTTTTAAAGAGGGATTTTTTTTTTTTTTAAATAGGAACTCTTTAAATCCCAAATCCTTTAATTTAAGTAATAGACTGAAACAAAAGAAGGCTGGAAGAGCAAGGTGTAAATGTGTCTTCATGAAAATATATGTCCATCTTCCATTTCTAGAGATGCCAGCGGACATGCCACATCCACTGTCATCCAATCTTGACTTTCTGCCCAATTGCACGTTGCATTCTGGGCCTTCTGAATGTGCTTTTAGAATTGGAAGTTTGAGCTCAAAATGTCAGCATGCAACATTTAATAATCTAAAAGCCAGGACTGTCTGAAAGTGTTACAACCGACATAGGTCACTTGGCTAGCCATGATATTATTGTAGTAATGTTAGTACTCAACAATACACAAACAACAACACTCTGCAGTTGCGCAGTCAACTGTAGTTCAATTACTAGTGTAGCCCTTACAGATGGGCATAAGGGGAGGTCTCAACGAGAAATGCGCACGCTGCTTGGCCTTTAGTAGCTCACAACGATTTTCACTGATTAGAAGTAGCTCTCACTACAGAAAAGGTTGAAGACCCCTGCTTTATAATCTGCCCCTTAACCTCTGCTTCTGCACTGCTTCTCTGATGTGTTTTAACATGTTATGCCTGCATGGTTGTTGGAAAGCCTGAAACTCACACTCCCTTAATACTGACGACCATGCTACGCCCCTGTGAATTTGCTTACTAAACATATACATTCTCGATTTTAACATTCTTTAAATACAGAGTTATGCTACAAAGCAATGTACAGCTGTCTGTAAAATTCACGCACACTGGGTTAAATATTCTTTTGAGCGTGAGGGCTCACGGCTAGAGTTTAGAACCT
This sequence comes from Lissotriton vulgaris, assembly GCF_964263255.1. Classification (NCBI taxonomy): domain Eukaryota; kingdom Metazoa; phylum Chordata; class Amphibia; order Caudata; family Salamandridae; genus Lissotriton; species Lissotriton vulgaris. The sequence goes on from NC_141693.1 coordinate 1,739,232,954, forward strand.
CAAAATAAGCAAAAGGATGAAGCCGAGGACTCTATTATCCGCAAACGGTGGAAGTGGGAATTGGTTTGGCAAGGATTACGTCTCAGAGGATGACCCGCCGGTGATCGAAACGTTGAGAAGAAAAAAATATGCAAAGTCTGATGATTTCACTGAATGAAGAACACCTTGCAAAGCCTCAGTGGAGGAACACGGTGATGCTGTATGAAAACGAAAAAAAACGTAGAAGCGTATTAGCCATCTGTGGTCAAGAACTGGGAGCAGAGACAGCTACTGAATGCCAAACCGATCTGAATGATGCAGAACATTCATTCATATTCACACAAGGGACCACTCAATGTATACAGACTAGATGCGTTTGTGTGTGGGAGCAATCATCGGAATGCTAAATACTCCAATACAAAGGGAGGAATCTTCAGCAGGTTGCACGAGGAAAAAATGAGTTATTTACATCCTTTTTTGTTGGCTCCAGTTTTGTAAATCTCCCCCACCTGTTATTTTTGACGACGAGAGACTCCGTGACCCCTTCCTTGCTTATTCAGTGCTCCCGCTTTTTTTCATTTTGTTTTTCAAACAATTGGCTGATGTACATCAAAAACATTGCCAGTGTCTAATTTGAGCTGGTGGTTGCTGGTCGTAGACATCATTTAAGGGATCGCTTTGGGGATTAATGTGTGGTCATTGTGAAATCCAGTTAATGCGTGCTTGTTGTCATTGTTAGTTCCCACATGAGATGGACCCACAATCAGTGGCAATTCCAATGTACTCAGTGATGGTGAGAGGATCGGCAAAGGTGTGATTGCAAAGGTTGCACTTGCAGCAACATTTCCACTGGAGGCTCCTCTAGATGTGAATCCAAGAAGATTTGAGCTGGACAGTTGATACACCAGAACACGGGCTTCATGTGTACATTGGTTAAGGTTAGCATCCAACTTTCGCTAATTTCGGAAGGCCAAGCATGTTTGGCTCTTGCTACATCTTTGTTCAGCTAGGTAGGTGTACTTCATGTTATTGATTTCCTCGACGGAATCGGAGAAATATGACAATACCATAGGCCATGAGCAGTAGAATAGTTGGAAAACCTACAGAAAACTGGAGAAAAAAGGATGGAATCAGTCCAAATACTGCTTTAAATCAAGTCACCGCCTCGCATTCCACATACACGCCAGACAACTTTGCTTCGCCCAACCTGCCCTGCCCTCCACAAGACCGGAACCGGAGGAAGATCCTTCTTCTACCTCGCCGCCAAGAGCTGGAACACCCTGCTCCTCCACCTCAGGCAATCCCCGTTGTCCACCCAACTCAGGAAGGACCTCAAGACCTGGCTGTTCGACTGAACCTCCTCGCTTAGAATCATCAGCACCCCCCCTTCAGCACCTTTAGACCCTCACAGGTGAGTAGCTGTGCTATATAAATTCTTGATTGATTGAGACACCAGACCAGATCCAATGTTTGTAAAAATTTGCACAGGGGGACGTGTCCAAGATGGTTCCTGAGTAGACATGCTTTCACGGAGCTCTGTCGTCCCATCTGATCAATTAGCAGATGTGGTATACACAGGGCTCATGCAACCTCTGCTGTCATTGGGGGAAGTAAGCAGCAGTAGCGAAGAGGCACCCCTGGGCAGTGGGTGGCTTTCGCGGCGCCCATAAGAAAGAGCCTAGGCCGCAAGGACTGCTGCCGACATTCTCTAAATGGCAGCCATCGCAGAGCGCTTCCTGTAGCGGCTCTGGCAGTTGACATGGCACAGATCCCTACCCCAGCCACGGCAACTGAGGACAATAGCATTAGGCCAATAAGCCCTGCAACAAATCAGATGGACTGAGTGGGTGGTGAATAGCGGGCTGTGTGGTCACAGCGCAGAGGTTGGAAATCGGCCCAGCAGGTGAGGGTTGTACTGAAGGCTGTGGGAGATGTCAGCGAAGTTCCATCCGCATCTCCCACGCTTGGAGCGGCTGCGGACGGCAAGACCATGCCTCAGAGGAGCTGGAGGGCACGCTACTCCCCTGGGGGGCGTTTGGACCGGGGGTGCATAATGCACTGCATGGCGAGGCACCTGAATGGAGCATACTCCCTCTACTACCTGCCTAAGCGTTCCCAGGCCATGAGGCCTTAATCCCTAAATGCCCCCACAGATACATCCACTGGCCAGGATAAATTAACAGCATTGGAACCCAGCTCTTGAAGCACACTCCAGGCGCACACGGCAGTGGCTCCAGCAGCGTCCTCTATTGCTAAACATAAAGGGGAAAACCGCTGCCTTGAGGGCGCAAAGGACCTTCAAGCCCCCACAAGTGCTGTAGCTAGCGCCAGTGGAATTATGCTGCAGGGGAGGGTCAAATTATGTGGCAGGGTTGAGTAAATTATGCGGCAAGAAAAGGCAAATTATGTGGCACATTTTGTGATAGTATTACTTTATTATTCTGTCCTTTTTGCACTTTTTAACACTGTCAGGGCACAGGCAACCTTTGCAAAGAACCTTCCACTACGTGGCAGCACGTGCTGCTGCATTTTTACTAACTTTTTGAACCGTTTGAGCTAGAAACAATTTTTTTGTTAAAATCTGCAGATTATGTGGCAGATGATGGATTATGTAGCAAATCTACAATTATGCGAAAATCGCTGCAGCCGTGCAATCGCATAATTCAAGTGGCCCTGCCTCGGTTCAGAGCTGTATTCAACACCACCGGCTGCACAAAGGAAATACACACTAATAGAGACTGCACAGCCCGCCTAGATAGCCAATGAGGTGGAGCCCTCGGACTTGAGCAGTGGAACCTTCTTACGATGCAGGCATGGCGACGCACTGCAATAAGAAGGACACTACCTTAAAAGACATGCTTAGTGAGCCCCCACAAAGAAACCTGAACAGCCTCTGGATGTCTCCTTACAGTAACTTCACACGTGGTCCTGAACAACATAGACCATTTCGGAATGGGGGCACTTGTCACCTGTGCCTTTCTGGAGATGTTGTTTGGTACTCTTAGAGACAACATTGTTGCCATTAAACGTGACATTGCAGCAGATGTCAAATACATCAAAGAGAGCTGGATGACCTCGGCCAAAGGAGAATCACATTGGAGCAAACCAACGATTCATACGAAGAGGAGCTTGATGACATCGATGTGAGCTATTGGAGCTCAGGGATAAAAATGAAGAGATATGGTACCAGTTGGAGGACCTTCAAAATTGATTGCTATGCTCCAACATCAGAATCAAAGGAGCCCCGCTGCAAGCAGACTCAGATAAACTGGAGGTTTATGATGTCTGCTTGTACCAAAAGGTGGCTCCAGAAGAAGCAGATAAGGACATCCTGTTGGGTGGTACCCATAGTGCGGGTCAACCCGCTCAATCACCAGGCATGCCAAAAGATATCCTACTCTGCCTACACTCTTACTGCCAGATTGAAATGATCATGACAGCCATACACGATCAAAACACCCTTTCCTTTGAGGGTTCAAAGGTGTGGCTGTACCAGGATCTGTCCCCCACCACGTTGCAGCACCATAGGCCGTCTGCCCCACCACAACATTCCTACGAGAGAAGGGAATTCAATATAAATGAGGGCCTCCTTCTGGCTCATCTTTGTAATAAAGAGACTCACTCTGTCCACACTCCGGAAGAAACAAATTCTTTATTGGGCTTTGGGACCTCCCAGGAAGATGAGACCCTGCGACCCAAACCACACAGCCGCTGTGCTCCTCTGCTAAATCACGACGAACCTCCAGAGCAGTGAAAAGACAATTACCAAGCTGACTGAATTTGAAAGCCCAACAGAAATGATAGCCTTGATATGAAAATTACGCGTCGAGGCAGCACGTTGGTCATGACTAATACTAAGTTACAGATGGTCACTGACACTATACCCTCCTTCCTCGACACCGACGCCACGCCTGATACTTCCATTGCCCTGCTGTAGGACACTCTGAAAGCAGCAGTGCAGGGCAAATTCATAGCCATCTCCTCTAAGCTGAATAGAGATAGGAGGGACAGTTGACAAAGACTAGAGGGGAAAATAAAAGAGTTAGAGGAAGCCCATAAACAATCTGGTTCACAAAAAGTGAGGCGACAACTCATGCTGGCAGGTAAAGAACTCAAGGCCCTAGACATTGGCAAAGTGGAATACGGCCTCCTACGCACCCGGCAAAAGTACTATGCTGGGGTAAATAAGGCAGGACACATTCTAGTGCATCGGCTCTATGCAAGGTTCTCCAGAAGGGAATTAAGGAGATTGAAAGATCATCAGGGGACAGGGTATGCAAGGACACAGAAATTGCAAAAGAATTTGAGCACTTCTACTTGATACTCTACACTGTGGAGGCACTAGCATTGGAAGTCGCTGAAACATACTTGGCCCGGGCCCCTACGAAGTGCATACCCGCTGAAGATGCCTCCCAACAGTGATCAATGCGATAAATCGCCTGCAACTAGGCAAAGCACCTGGCCATGGCGGACACCCCTCGTTTTTTTGTAAAACATTTGCCTCGACCATGGCCCCCATACTAACCCACCTTTATAACTCCTTTAGCACCTCAGTCACACTGACAGGCACTCTTAGAGAAGCAGTTATTACTGTACTCCCCAAACCTGGGAAGGAGCCCACATTCTGGGCATCCTACCGTCCCAACTCCTTGCTGAATGTAGATGTTAAAATTTGCGCCAACATAGTGGCGCTCCGTCTTGCCCCTTACATGTAGGGCCTGGTGGACCCTGATCAGACCGGGCTCATCCCCAAAAGAGACTGCAGTGACAACACCAAACGCCTTTGTCATCTTTTAGATAAAATTGTTTCCACACGTCCGACCTCCTACTATCGGTTGATGTAGAAAAGAGGACATTGACCTCATCTTCAGTTAGTACTGACTACGGCCATTCTTGGTGCCAGATTTAGGTGCTGAATATGGTGCAGCTATGCAAATTCCAAAGCTAAAGTCAGGGCAAACAGACGGTTATCGCAGTCCTTTGATGTAGATCGTGGCACCCAACAGGGCTGCCCCTTATCGCCGCTCCTCTTTGCTCTTTACATAGAGCCTTTTGCAGAGAGAGTGCGTAGACACCTCCAAGCTGGCCTTATATGCAAATGATGTTATAATAGCAGTTGCGAATCCCTCCATGTCCCTCCCCCCCATTGATGCAGGAGCTATAGAGGCCTTAGAGAAGGCCATGGGCTTTAAGGTTAAACTTCAAAAGATGCAGGCTCCTAGCCTCACACTTTCCCGGGCTGACCGATCCCAGCTGGAATTACTCTTTCCGTTCGCTTGGGCTTCACAAGGTGTCACATGTTTAGACCTACAAATACACCATTCCTTAGAACACAATGTGCCATGCAATTACACACTACTAGTTCCAAGGGCTAGATCAGATCAGATTCGCACAACTGGCAGGGAAGTTCTCTCTTGTTGCTGGGTAGGCTTGCAGCGGTCAAAAGCCCAAGCTACTACATGTAATACAGACACTAACTTTACAACCCCCAACACATGTTATTAGCAATTTGCAACACTTATTTGAAGACTACATATGGCTGGTAAACAAGCACAAATTGCAAAAAAAGCAAGAATATTTGGCTATGGCAGAGGTGGGATTGGGCGTTCACCATTTTTAAAGTTAATACCAAGAAGCGCAACTTCACTACCTAGTAGAGTGAGACACTGGTGTTTCATAGACCAGGCGATAGCGGGGATCCACATTTGGAAAATACCCTGGATGCTCAAATCACACCGTCTATATTTACCCCGTAGCTAGGGCCACTGTGAGCACATGGTGCAGGGCACAGTTGCCAGGGAAACTCTACTTTGTATATCCCCACAGACACTGATGATAAGAAATCCGGATTTCCCGCTGGCACTGCAAGAGGGCGCATTCTCACACTGGCAAGCCGCCAACTGTAAGAGGATAGCGGACCTATTTGATCAAGACAGCCTCATGTAATTTTCCCAAATTCAGGCTAATTATGGCATTCCCTTCACTGCATAGTGGCAATATATCAAAATTAGACACTGGCTTACACAACCGCACATACGACCACACACAAGCCGACCCCATACTTCCCTTGAGAAGTTGACACTCACCCCTAATACGGGCAAGAAACTCCTTTCTGACATATATGCTTTACTTAATGCCTCAACAGCTAACACTAAATCCGAACCGGAATGTGAATGCTCCTTTGCTCCTAAGGAATGGGCAGATAACCTACACAGGGCACGTACCTCCGCCTGTAGTGCCTCTGGCAAAGAAACTCCACTCAAAATCGAATGTTACTGGTATTATACACCTGCCAGAACAATGAAGTGGAAGTCAGACGGGGAGGATCGCTGTTGGCGGCAGAGCGGAAACTTAGGTACACTGACACATTCTATAGCACTGCCCCAAACTTCAACACTACTGGGCAGACTGGGGGACATCAATAAGATGTACAATACGGCGGACATACCCAGGCTCCTTAGTTACATTCTGTTGGGCCTACCCAATGCACTAGCCTACCCTTCGAGACCTGTGAGGGGTCGTGCAATCACCCTTTCCCTTTGCGTGTCAAAACTGGATATTTTGTCTAAATGCTGAACTGATGGCCTCCCGACAAAACTGGACTGGCAACATAAGCGTATGGGAGCTGCTTGGCAAAGAAAGGTTGACAGCAGTGGTAGAAAACAAACTGCTGTATTTTGACAAAATGTGGGGCCCATGCATACGCTTTTTATCCCAGGAATTCCAGAGCTCACTTGTTCAGCATACCCGCGGATCTGCCACTCAGACAGGTGACATCTGGCCCTGACTCGGGAGAAACAACAGCACCTTAGCTAGTGCTACTTCCCCTCAGCCTGTATACATCGCATATTGCACAGTGAAGTAGTGTGGCTCACTGGTTAGAGGCGGCAGACCCGAGAGCAGAGGACGGCCCGGGACCAGGGTTCGATTCCCGGCGCGGCAGGTTTCTGGACCAGGGTCAGCGGACTCGATAATTCTCTCGCCTCGGTGCCCACTCTGATCAGCGATCACACTCGGCAACTCTGGGCATTAGCTTGCCTCATCTTCACTAACGGCCCCACCAGACCGCCGGGGATGCCTGGTCTCACCCTGGAGATACCCATTAAGGGACCATCTCTCAGGGAAGCCAGGAAGGGTTTCACAGCGGTCGAAGCGCCTTGGGACCCTACGGGTAAGTAGTGCGCTATATAAATGCCTATACATATACATACATACATACATTGTGACGTTAGCACCTGTCGATCAGACCCCTTTTTCCTTCCCACTATACTCTTCTTCCCTTCCGCCCTATCCTTACACAGGGGTGTAGCTTCGGGTGGAGTGGGTTTGGGGTGTTACACCCCCATAATAAATGTATTGTCTGACAAATTGTTGGGTATAAGTTCTTCCAGTCGGTATTGTGAGATATCAGTCGGATTTCACCAAGGATTTTTACGTACACACAGACAAAAATACACACACACTGTTTATTTTGAAAGTCCTCAATATTGTGTTTTCTCTCTTACTACTCCTACCAATCTGCGTTCCTCTCCCTTTCCACTACCTCTTAGGCCACTCTCATGCACCCTGCTTGTCCTATAATCTGTTTAAATATTATATGCCAGCCTGAATGTCTAAAAATCAGAAGCTCGCACCCGCCAATCTTATTGACCAAGCTGCGCCCCTGTCCTTACACCCCTATTGATCCCCCATATCCATTTCAGTCTTTTGATTCTTCATTACTCATTCTTACCTCACCGGCCTATGGATGCAGGTGGGGGTGGTTATGTAGTGTTTTTTTGATAATTCAATAAAACAGATTTAAACCAGAAAAAGATGCACAATGCCAATTGTTGAAGATGAATTAAAAATCGGATGCACAATATCAGCAAAGTGAGTCGGGTATTGCGTCTGTAACAACCTTTGGATCTCTGAAACCTTTCGGGCTGTTTCCAAGTTGTACTTTTCTGGCACAGAAGTCAAAGGGGCTCTTTTGTAGTATCACTGTGACGAATTTGCTAATTTCGTCAAACTGCATGTGTCTCATATCAATACAAGGCCAATGGAAATTTTTTATTACATGTTGATGTAGTGTACTGTATTGTTTTAGAAACTGTTATTAAGCATAATTGGCGTGGTTTCAAGCAACAGAAAGTTACATTAGTTGACATTAAATAGGAGCCTTTGTACAGTAGTGCATGATGTGTGGGAATGGACGTAGTACGAGTGACTGATAAAACGCGACTTAATCCTGGCATTAAAGCGCTACACATTGCATGCAAAGAAATTGTATCATACATATGAGAGTAACCTAACGGGTTTCTTCAGCTGGCCAGTGGCGGCTCCTCCATTATAGCGGAGGAGCATCGCCCCCCGGATGAAAGCCAGCAGAGGCAAGGACAAATAAAATGATAATAAAACTTTTTTGTTATCATTTTGTTTTGCATCCTGCCATCCGACCTCAGGGAGGATGGGGACAGCCACAGTGACTGCAGCTGAAGCACCAGGCAGGAGGGGGGAGTAGTGGGTACTGCTAAATGTGCATGATGGTTTGGCCGGCCCCAGAGGGCCGACCAAACTGTCATGCGCACTTAGCCTTTCTCCACCTAGCTGTGTTGTACAGCTGGATGGAGAAACCAACACAGGCTCCCAGTTCAAGTCTGAGTGCTGAAAAGAGGTGCTCAGACAAATCCCAGCACTGCTCACATACTGGAAACAGCAAAGATTGGGAGCTGGGAGCCTGCGCAGTGTGCACCAGAGCACTGACATGGACGCGAGGATCGAGAGGAAGGCGGCGGCCGTCAGAGCAGGTAAGTGCAGCTTTATTTAGTTCCTCCCTGCAGTTGCTCTTGCAGCTGGATGTACTAATAAACACAGGGTCATCATTTTTCCAGCACACATAGGAGAAAGGAAACTTCCACAAATGGAACAGAAGTAAAATGTACTTTGTTTAGTACCAGTCTAATGATTTCTATTTTTGACAGTCATGATAGTGAAAAGTTGTAATTGGCAGGAAAATAATGCTGTGTTTATTTGCTAGGGAATAGGTGGATGGTCACTAACTGAAAATTGTACTTCTTCCATTTGTACTATACTCATCAAAGTATATGTGTACTCTTTTTCCACAATTGTTCTCTGTGTTAAAGTCAAAATATAAGGCTAAAAAATAGCTCTTTCGTTTAAAAGTTTCCAAAGCACAAAGCCTGATCTGAGTGTTTGTAATGCCCGATTTAACTGTGTAATAGCTTTTAAGAGAACTTAACCATGTTGTAACAAACCTAAGTCTCCTTTGAGGGGGTCTAAGGCAGGATGTGATTTAATGAATGCAGTCTCTTAGAAAGTGTGTGCATACCACTGTTATAACTTTAAAAAACGTTTGTCGTTCTTTTGGATCTCTTTTTCTAATTCTCTCTAAAGCTTATTTTTCTGAGTATTTGTACCGGCATTATAAGCGGCATATATTCTGGTTGTTAAGAATAGTTTATTCTTAGAGAGATGTGGTTCTAGAAGGAAGTCAGAGAAATCCATGTTTTATTTGTCTGAGGATAAATGCTCTTTCACAACAAAAGGCTAGAACGTTCGAACAAGCGTTGGCACAGCTTGACTACAACATATGTGGTAACTATTACAGATGTTTGTGTACTGTATCGTGGAGTGGTCCGATTAATTTTAGTGCCAAAGGAGTTAAAAAGAATTCTATGCATGCTTGGATTGGAAGCATAGGGCCATAAGGCTAAACCTTCTGGAAGGACCTGTTCCTTTCTGTATCATTTCATTTATATCTGAATCAAAAGTGTTCATTTGTGATTGCCAATCAGGCCTGTAGTCTGATGGATAGTTTTGTTTAAGGAAATCATATCTTTAGGAATAATGAATGCACGAAACAAGGGTTCTTTGCCTTGAATTTACAAATGTTTTGTTCCCCAAATACTTTTTTCATCAACATTTTCTTTCCAATATTCATAGTCTTTGATTGCCGGGTTCTGACTGAATTCATTTGAATAAATCAGCGTGTTGGTTGTGAGCAGATTCTTCTGATGTTGTTGTGAACTTTGTGCAAAATAGAAAGTTAAGCGATGTGATCTATTGTCACTCTGAATGTAAGGGAATTCCTTTGAGAAATGTGTGGCACCTGGCTAGACTACCCCATAATACCCCAATCCTGCTCCTTCCAACATGGCACGACCCTTTCTTGGTCACCAGGAGCAGGGTAGCACACCCCAGAAGTGTGTAGCCTATTGGAAGCCACACCTCTGGGGTGTGCTACCATGCTCCTGGTGACCAAGAAGGGCCATGCCATTTTGGAAGGAGCAGGAATGGGGTATTCTGGGCTAGCCAGATGCCACATATCACAGAACTTTTGTCACTAGAGAGGAGGGGACCCAGTAGCCCATTGGCTAGTGACCGTGTGGTCCCCTCAGGGCACTTTACTGGATAGGAAGGACACCCCTGACACACTGCCCCTGTGTTCATTTTGGAGAAGAAGACAGGACTGAATGTCCTACTACCTTTAGTTCACACAAAGAGAGGATGCACTGTAGAGAAAACTGCACCTGCTGCCCTTTTGGGTGTGCGAGATTGGGACTGTGCCTGAGGCTCTTGACCAGGGACAAAGTGGTTTACCTGCCATCACCAACTACAGAGACTCAGAAGATCAGTCTGCTGATATCCTGGAATCAGTTCCAGGGACATTGGAGCTGAAGGTGCTCAAGTTGACAAAGTGGTAGCCACTGCTATTGCCATGCTGCTGCAAGTTGTCAGAAACAAAGAGAGCCAAATTTGAAATAGCCAAAAGTTACACCAATGTCTGCCAGACTCAGGAGAGCTATCTGTGGCCGGATTTGTATCACCCAAGGGACACTAGACCCCACCAAGCATATTCGCTGTGACTCCTGTGTCAGCCACAGCTGGATTATGACTGTCACAAAGCGGACATTTGGGACCCCAAGTGCTGTGGTCAAAGTCACCTCAACCCACTTGCGGACCAAGGGATCGTCCACACTTAACCCCTATTGACCGAACAGCATCCGGAGCATCCTTTGCCTGCACCCCTCATCCTCAGGACCACTCCATTGACTTCTATAGCAGTCATGCTGTGATGTTTGGGACTTGTTCAAAAACGCTGTGGTCTTCAAGTCACTGTCCAAGGTATCCATACTAGACTCCTTGAACTCCGGCCCATCGTAATTGGTCACCCAACTGGTCAGAGTTTCTGAACTAACTGTTTCAAAATCAAAAGTTCCCAAAGTTTTTGTTGGCCAATGCTTGTTTGCGGTTGCATTAAAATGAATTTATTACTTTAAAAATCTGTGTTTGCGGAACCCTCTGGGGGATTTTGATGATGAAAGACTCTAAGAATTCATAACATTTGCAGAATTGTTGCAAATTGCTATTGTGTCTTGTTGTGTGACCTTATTCCATTGTTTGGTGCTGTTAAATGCTTCATACTAAGTTTCTTTGCAAAGCCTTACAGCTTGCAGCCACAGCTACCCAGGATTGAGCTAACTTTGAGCATACAATTCTGACTGGACCCGAGACAATATTTGCGAGTGTACTCCAAGATAAGGCCCCACAGCCCTATTATATAATACACCCAGATCCTCATAGAGCCTCACAATGCTGCCATTGTATATAATTGTATGTCTACTTAAGATAGTTAGTTCTGTGTCTGTAATAGTATCATTTGGATAACTAGTTCTTGTATGTGATAGTGTGCATAGTGCTGATAACAATTCACTTCTTTGTAATCCACTGAATTCAAATAAAGATCTTCATTATTCAACAAAGCATATGCTTGTAAATAAGACATAATTCGTCTTACAGTCTCTGTATCCCAGTCATCTGAAATAGAACTAGGAATAGTAATATCATTCATAAAATCTTTCAAAACATAAGGTAATTGCAATGTCTCAAAAGGTCTCATAATTTGATATGAAACTTTTTACCAAGCTATGCACTCCGGCTCAGGATAAGCTGTGATATTTGCATCATAGACATTTCCTTGAGCTTTTTGAGAAGAAAGATGCGGCTGTAGTTCACGAATCACAGGTTGTGCAATTGTTCTTTCTGGAACGTAGTGTCCATTCAGTAGTAGTGGCACAGTGATAATTGTTAGAGCCATATGATTAGTAGAAACACTCATAGAGTAGTGCAGATGCCAGACATAGGACCATGGTGGAATCAAGTAGCTGTCACAGAACTAATAATAAGCTTGAAGCTCGTCATGATGCACGGTTGAGCTGTGCTGATGACGAGCTGACCTCGTCATGATCAATGGACCTGACGATAAGTCAGCATAGGAGGGGAAAACACCTAGCAGCCAAGGTGTTAAAAAACACTAGTTCTATTGATGTGGGCTCAGGTGATACTTCATAGTAGATCATGGAGTTGCATGAAACATTTGCAACTGTAGTGCTGACAGCATCAGATTAGTTATTGGAGTTCATTCCTCTGTTCTGTGTAGAGTTAGACATGCAGTATATTCAAATATCCCAACTTTGAACTCAAGCAAGTGATGTTACTGCTCTTATTAATAGGTATTTCATTCAGAGTAGGGAGAGGCTGAGACATTCTTGGTGTCTGCGATGGTTTGCTGTAAGTAATTGGCCATATTGTGCTTTTTCACATGCTTAATGGACACTTGTTAGTTTTCATTTGAACCGGACAAAGGAGGCAAGATTACAGTTCTTTTGCTTTTACCCTAAGGCTGTAACTCATGGTCTGTAGGATGAATCAAAATCTTGCTTATTGTAGATTTTTTGACAAACAAGATCCCCTAATTTAAGGTTTCAACCTTTTCTTCTTTGGATGTGGCTTCAGATGTTTTTCCTGATCAAACCTTTCTTCGTCCACCACCTTCCCAAGATTATCTACCAGCGTTTTTCCAGGTCAAACTTTCCATCATCCACCACCTTCCCATAGACAGCTAGGCAATAGGGAGATAATTTTATCTCCGCTTTCTTGGCTTTTAAAGCCAAAAAAGCGGAGATAAACCCCCTTGATAATATGCCCCTAAGTGTAGACATGGTATCCCTGTAAGCCTCAGCTGCAAAAGCAGGACCATTAGCTGATTGAAATTATTAAACTACCAGACACCTCAAACCCTTTACTACCGCTGATGCACTCACATTTCTCTGTGGCCACACCCATAGCAATCAAGGACATGAATCAATATCTACCAATAAGTATTTATATAGGTTAATATACTTTATTAGGCCGATATCGTCTAAATGAATGACCCTGAATGGGATGTTGGAGACTGTGAGAGGAGTTGACAAGCGTCTCATAATAGTAGATAGTTTAACCTGCTGACAAATGTCACACTTCCTGAAATACTCTCTAATCTGTTTATATAAAGTAGGCCACCAGTAGTATTGCTGTAGCATTGCTATGATTGCATTGACTCCAGCATGACCAAATGCCAATCTCTCATGAGCTTCCATGTTTAAATCTAATCTGGCCAGCGTATTAGGTATTATCCTTTGTCCCACTCCTGGTAGTGGGACTAGAGGAGTATGATCTGAATTAAGGGTGTAGAAATATGTAGGAGGGATCCCTCTGGGGGGCTTTCTGCCTTGTTTGATGGTATGTATGGATGTAAAAATCTCGGTGTTGATCTTCGTCTGAGATCTGTTTGTTACTACTTTAACAGTCTGAATTGCAACTTTGGCAGCTAAGCCAGCCACACAGTTAACTTTAGCATGAAATCCATCAGGCAGATGGCCTAAAGTGTGCCTCACATAGACCGACCGGTGGAAGCGTATCTTGTAATATAGCTATCCTGCCCCAGAGTGGTTTATCCTTAATAGATTTTCCCATTGAACCCTTGAATCCATTCAAACTCCAGTGTTGCAAATCAAGATTGTACCCATGCACACAGAAGGATGAATCCGACACTGTAAGAGTGAGAACAGATGTATTAACCATTTGTAGTGCAAATAGCAGGACACAAAGTTTTCCATGTAGCGCAGTGTTGTCACCTAAGATCTTACTGTAGGTGAGCTGTGGACGTAATTGCCCATCTTTCACTATACCTTGCACTTCTGTGCACGCTGCCGAGGACTTGAATTTTGTTCAGACCGCTCTTTGAGCAAAGCCATCTGTGTATACTCAGGTAAGACTGAATGGGTAAGGGTTTTGGAGTTGAAAGAATATGTTGCCCATATTGGAGAAAAGCTTGTGTACGAACAGTGGGATCATACTGAAACTTTACATCCACTGCACTCAAAGAAAGGTCCACTGCACCCACCTCGGATGTAGGGTGCAAGCATTAGGAATGCTTGCCTTGGTGGCTGACTCCAGTACTGGTACAGGAGAAACCATAATCATCAGTTTTTCCTGAGCCACAGTGTGCTCTTTCATGGTAGCCGTTTGCACATCTGCAAGAATCTTTTCAATAGAAGCAAAACATGCTCCAGCTGGAGAATAAAAGTGAGACCTGTAAGCAATAGATTACATAGGTATAACCAGAGTTACTTGGTATGACTCGAAGAGCTAGGCTGATCTTACTGTCCCTAGTTTGTAAATATGTTATCTCAAGCATGTCTGTTTACAAAGCACGTAAGATATCAGTGTACCTCCTTGTCCACTGTTTTATAAAAACGTGAGAAAAAGTAAATTATATAAGGGCTTTACTCACTCAGCTGTGTGCAGCAAGTAAGTAGATCCAACTTAAGGAAATCCAGGAGGGATTGCAATTTTTTCAATGTGTCGGGAGGCTGCGAAGTAGCACAGTTCTCAAGAAAATCAGAAGCCAGGCCCATGCCCTCTCTAGATTCCTCCTATTGGTGGAAAGTCACTTTAAGGTAGGCAATCTTAATTTTTTGAAAGTTATTTCTGTAAATGTGTGATGTTAATAGTGTTACAACAACCTTATCCACCCTAGTTAGGTGCAAATCCAAGTCGTCACCTGTAAGATAGATATCATCATTGTATGACAATACTTCAGGATCTGGTTGTAAGATCTCCATAATGCGCTGCTGAGAATGAGCTAGAACTGTTCTTATGCCCCATAGGGACATGTCGAAATGAGAACCTCATACAGTCGAAAAACAAATGCGGTTAAATACTCACTTTCAGGCTCTATATTTTGACTGAAAACCCCAATCAGAGATGTCAAGGATTGTTTTGAATATTTTCTGCACTGGATTCATCATTAAACCTGTGCTATTCACATTTTGTACCTTATGTATTCTTATATGGGCGTTTACATTCCTATAGTCCAAAACTATCTTATAGGATCTGTCTGGTTAGGAGATAGGAAAAAGGGGAATGTTCATTGGTGAAAGGCAAGGCGCTATTATGCCCTGATAGTGCAAATGAACTAGTATTGCTTTAATAACATGCTTCGCTTCTGGTTTTAAAGGATATTGAGCTTGTGTGTGAGGTTCACTGCATAAGGGTATGACAGGTGGAACAGAATGTATCCCACCATGTTTGGGTCCTACATAAGGCTGGAAGTTGTCTTACAGCCCATTCACTGGTGTAAATTTCCCTGAAGTCTTCAAGTACTATGGGAATTTTAAAACTATCCCCTCAGCGAGTGCAAAGGCTTTGTGATGAGGAGCAGGCATGTAGCCAGCCAAGACTGGCCACGTGGCACCTTCAGTGCTCAGGGTTCCCAGGCGGACATTCCTGTGCGTGTTTGGTAAGTGACCAGCAAACTAATCCTGGTGATCCCGGTAATTATTATTATTATTATTATTATATTTCTTATACAGCGCCAGAATCGACCCCCGAAGGGGTATCTCCGCGCTTGCCTTGGGAACCTGTCCTGGTTTTGCCCTGTGAGATAGCCCCTACAGGGCATCCCCAAGGTGAAAGCCAGGCATCCCGCCACGGGGGGCCGTTGTCAAGATTAAGCAAGCTTAATGCCCAGAGTTCCAGAGTGTGAACCCATGATTAGGTCAGGCACCGAAGCGAGAATTGTCGAGTCCATGGACATTTGAGCTCAACACCCTGCCGCGTCGGGAATCGAACCCTGGTCCCGGGTCTGACCTCTGCTTCAGGGTCTGCCTGCTCTAACCAGTGAGCCACACTTCTCCAGTCAAAGGGATTTACACATCATGGTAAGTCCTATAATTTACAGATGGTGGTGCTGCATTATAAGCCTGAAATTGCTCAGAGGCAGTGTTTCTACCCTCCAACTCCACCCATGCATAAAATATCTTAAAGGCATATGCCACATGAGCAGCTATTACAAAAGTAACTGCCCCCACTGCATCAGGAACACTTCAAAACTTGAAATGCTGCGTAGCTGGTTCCCTGTAATTGACTCCTATCACAATAGGGGCGGCCATGTGAACGGATTCAAATGGAATGGAATCAAAGAATAAGAAAAGCAGAATGGGAAATAAGCTTTTAAAAAATATAGCTATTTTTGCCGTATCTCGCTTCTTATTTTGTATGTGGCGTAGAAGGCAAACCTTTGTATAATATTTGTGATTAAGTATGGATTTTACATTTTTGCTCTTTGATAACTTTTGAGTTTAATTCATTTTTACTAATTGTTGGTATTTATTGTCTTAATTCCTTGTGCTTTGTATGTATTTTATCTGCACTTTTATGGCCTTTGGCCGAAATAAAATAATCAAATGAAATGAATGAATGAATGAAATAACCTTTTGAAAAATATAGCTTGACAAACCTACTGTAGGAAAGTACCATTTTGGCAAGGTCACCGCCACACTCTTTTCTCCAGTGCTGATGATTATGACCCTGAAACGGCACTGGAACCTGCTAACCAGGCCCCAGTGCAAGTGTTCTCTCCGTAAATATGATGCATGTGAATTGGTAGCCCTAATTGTAAAGGACCTTTACCTCTTTATAACCCCCTTGTAAATATTAGAGGTGGTACCAAGGGCATAGCAGTTAAAGGGAGCGCCAGTGCCTGAAGCACTGATTATTTCGCCCTGACTGACCAAGTAAACAGATGACACCAGGCCTGCTTTTGCAGGCTGCATGAGCAGTGCAAAATGTGCAAACTCGACTTTGCCCTCACCATGAGTGGCAAGGTCACATCATTATTTTCTATATATGCCAGTCATCCCTATGGTAGATATCCTGAGCGCAGGAGGCAGGGTGTTTTATATTAAAAGTGTGACCATACAAGTGCAAGCTTATATGTCTTAAGTAGCCTCTTTTCATCAAAGGCTGCTATAAGTGTTCAGGAGACCATAGGATAATATGGGCTGGGTCCTGGGCATCCCAAGGTTTCCAACTCCATTATGGTCCTACTGAAATATGTCATGTTTGGTATCAAACAACTTGTCTCATCAAACCCAACCATTTCCTACAGTCGTGTTTAATATGACATGCACCCAGGTGGCCACCTTACATGTTGCCCACCTGGTCGCCCCAGTCTTTCCTGAGCCCTGGCTGACACCCTACAAATGCTGCTGCCAAGACAGGAATCTGATCCCCTGCCAAGAGGTGTGAACTCTCTCAGGAGGCAGAATCAAAGGCCTGCAGGAGGGGGAAGTGACCTCCCTCCTTGATAAGACAGCTAGTGAAGTGGCACATCAAGGTGGTGAGCTTCAAAGTACCCACCCCACACTTGCAACCTGGGCATGCGGGAAAATTGGATAGATTTGAGGCGTACACCCCAGAAGGCGAAGCACACCCTTAGGGTGGGCTGCCTGGTCTCTACAGACGAAGAAATGTTCTGCCATTTTTAAAAGTTGCAGAATAGAGGCTTTAAGTAGAAAAGGTGTCACCCTCTACAGGAAGTGGTCACATCAGGGGCAGATTAGCCGCTGGAGCTAGTAGCCCATTGCGACTAGCACCCATGTCCCTAACTCTAGGATTCACAGGGCTTCCCCTGGCACCAGAACATCAGATCTGATCGACTTGCAACCAAGGACAAAGATGAGACCCAAGCTTCGACTTCAGGACTTTAACAAAGCCAGCCTCACTGCATACTACTCCACTTCCCTACACCTGTGGCAATAGGTGTTTGCTTATTCCGTGTTGGAGGTGACAATCAGTGTCTTTTCTCTGGCCCTTGTTGGATCTGTTACTGGCCGCAACGTACTCGGAAGAGGCCCTCTGCACTTCAGGATGCCCCAGGCTCGATTGATTTCTTTCATTGCAGCCCAGTATGTGACTGTATCTCACGCCCTTGTGTACCTGCAAGCCGTACCCTGGCTCATCTGATACCAGCTTCCTGAAGCTCTCTGCACCTATTTTCCTGCGGCGCTTTTGTTTAGCATTGGGAAGGATATTGACAGATTTCTTCCAGGGCTGGCGGAGTCTCACTAGAGTGCGCCCATCTTGTGTATATGTCCCCTAGCGCTCCCTCAAGTGTTCTGATATGCTTTGATTCTATAAAAATGTTTTTTTCCACCACAGAATTACAAACATTTTTTCCACATCACTAGTGAAATATATTTGAAATGTTTGAACAGTCCCTCTTCAGCTATTTCAATGCGGTGTTACAAAAATAGCCTGAAATCTTACAGCCTTTCATTTCATAAGCTTTGTAAATGTAGGAAGACAAACTGACTTTTCACCTCTGTCTCTGAAAATGTAGCAAATGTGACAAGATAACAAGATGTAAAGGCATCTTAATTGCTCATTCATTTTGTAAGCAAGCAGAAAATCTGTTGTCAGCTCACACACAGGATGTGCTAAGGAAAAGACACTTTAACTAACAAGCATTTACAATGCAACGGTTTTGCCTTTGGAAAAGTTAGAGCTATTGGCATTGTAAATGACAATTTCTTTATTTATGTGTTCGTTTTGAAAACTGATAAATAAATGGCATTGTCCTTTACAATGCCAATAGCTTAATCTCTCGTAAATGCCACACACACCCACACCGAACTCCTCACACAGAGCCCCCTCACACACACAGGGCCTCCCTACACACACACCCACAGAGCCCACACACACCCACACAGAGCCCTCACACACACTGCGAGACCCCCCACACACCCAGACTGAGCCCTCCACACACCCACGCAGACCCCCCCCACACACACCCACAAAGAGCCCCCCACACACCCACACAGAGCCCCTCCACAGACCCACACAGAGTCCCCTCACACACCCACAAAGAGCCCCCCCACACACCCACACAGAGCCCTCCACACACCCACAGAGCCCTCCACACACCCACAGAGCCCTCCACATACCCACACAGAGCCCACCACACACCCACACAGAGACCCACACACACCCACACAGAGCCCCCACACACCCACACAGCCACCCACACAGAGCCCTCCACACACTGCGAGCCCCCTGTGCAAGTTATACACTGTTGTTAGAGATGAACCGACCGCATAGGTAACCAATAGGTGTAAAAAGGACTTCAAAGATGACAGACTGGGGAGAGAGATGATGATGTAGGAGTGAGAGAGAGAGGGATTGTGCAGATAAAAGAGGAGTGTTAAAAGGGTTGTACACAGCAAGAAGTCTGAGAGGGAGTGTGTAGATAATGGGTAGGTTTGGGTGGGAGAAGCTCTTTGTGTAACATCAGTTGTACAAAGGATAGTACAGGTAACAAACAAATGTGAAAGGGGCTGCAATGATGTACACTGGTGAAAAGGAGTGCTGCAGACAATAGCGAGGTGTCACAGAGGAACAGCAGACAGTAGGTAGGTGTGAGATAGCTGGGCTGTGAAACTAACTCAAAGATGGGAAAGGGTTCTTCACAGGCAAGAGACAGGTGTCAAAGGGTGTAAAATACTTTTGCACAGAGCAGGCTGTGAGAGATGGGGGAAAGCAAGTCACAATGCACTTTATTTCCAACAGGATTGTGTTATCTGCAGAAAATGGTCAGCACCAAAGGAGATCAACATGAGGCCAAGTGAAGGCACCCAAGGGGTGCAGCAGTAGATTAACCACCCAAGAGGGGGATTTAGAAAGTACCACATAGTCACAGTACATTAAGAGCGCAACACAAAGCCTTGTCCGTGCCAGAAAGTAAGGGGTATAACTAAATGCATACGTACCACTAACGTCAATTTCTGTGGCTTAATGTGCAGTTTCATGCCACAAAAACTATAACTGAGCCCACAGTATTACAATGGACAATGCATCGCTTCCAGTTCACACTGGTCATTGTATAATTATGTAAGGCAGGGTGCCTATTTTGGAGGCGAACGTAGCAGACAATCTGTAACAAAACTATTTAAAAAAAAAAAGAAATTTCACATGTATTTCTTTCCGCTGAGGTATAAAGATGCTTAAAGCACAAGTATTGACAAAACCAACAGAAATGGCCTTTGGGACTCATTGATTTTGCCACTGGTTTTTAGCAATGATCTACTGCGTGCATGTTTTTGTGAGTGTGTAAGAGGCATGCGTGTGGTTGTCAGTGTGTGAGGGGTGCGCGTGTGGTTGTGAGTGTGTAAGAGGCGTGAGTGTGTTAGGCGTGCGTGTGCCTCCAGAGTGCTGGTCTGTGAAGGGTGCGCGTGGGGCTGATGGCGTGCGTGTTGTTAGTGTGTAAAAGGCGTGCGTGTGGTTGTGAGTGTGTAAGAGGCGTGCATGTGGTTGTGAGTGTGTATAAGGTGTGCGTGTTGTTGTGAGTGTGTAAAAGGCGTTCGTGTGGTTGTGAGTGTGTAAGAGGCGTCCGTGTGGTTGAGTGTGTATAAGGTGTGCTTGTTGTTGTGAGTGTGTATAAGGTGTGCGTGTGCTTGTGAGTGTGTAAGAGGTGTGTCTGAGTGTGTAAGAGGCGTGCGTGTGGTTGCAAGTGTGTAAGAGGCGTGCGTGTGGTTGTGAGTGTGTGAGGGGTGCGCGTGTGGTTGTGAGTGTGTAAGAGGTGTGTCTGAGTGTGTAAGAGGCGTGCGTGTGGTTGCTAGTGTGTAAGAGGCGTGCGTGTGTTTGTCAGTGTGTGAGGGGTGCACGTGTGGTTGTGAGTGTGTAAGAGGCGTGCGTGTGGTTGTCAGGATGTGAGGGGCGCGCGTGTGGTTGTGAGTGTGAGGGGTGCGCATGTGGTTGTGAGTAAGAGGCATGCGTGTGGTTGTGAGTGTGTAAGAGGTGTGCGTGTGCCTCCAGAGTGCTGGTCTGTGAAGGGTGCACGTGGTGCTGAGGGCTGTTGTGAGTGATTGCTGCAGCATGGGTGTGTGCCTGAGCTGTCAGTGGGGCCAGACTGCTAGAATGAGAGCACGGTGTGTTTGGGGTGCTGTGGGGAAAGGACGGCCTGTAGTCTGGAAGAGTCGGAGATGCAAGAGCTGAGTGTAAATGGCCTCCTGTGGGGCACTGGCTGTCATGTGCGGGGCGTCAGTGAAGCCCCGGGTGTGGCCAATGCATGTGTGTACCTGCGCCAAGGATCCAGCGAGATGTCTCGAGCAAGGACACCTGGTACAAGCTGAGCCCTGATGATGAGACGTAGTCCCCGGCAGTGACGTCACTCCTAACGCGCACATCTTTTCTATTGCAGTGACTGACGTGGTTGACCTGGACCTCGGCCTCTCGGGCCGCTCCGGCGGGATGGTCACAATCACCGTGCTGCTGGCAGTGGCGCTCTTCATGCTGGTTCCGGCTCTCATTGCAGCACTGGTCGTTGGGCGGGAAAAGTCACCGCTCCCCTAAAGATGGCCATCACAGTGACTGACAGACACTTGCAGCACATCCCTCGCGCCCCATGAATGGAAATCACATGTTGTGCTTAGGGGGGACGTTTCTTCCAAAAGCACCCGCTTCAGAGCATTGTCCCAGCAGATTCAGATGACCTTTCAGCTTTTGTGGTACAGAGCAATGCTTCAAGACGTCACGAGGCCACTGCTTGTTCTAGCAGCTAACTGAGCTCCGGTTGGCCATATAAACTGGCCATCCTTATTAACAACTTAATTCATTGCACATATGAAGAAAATATTAAATGATGGAAAAGATATCCTCTGTTTAGGAGCGCTTGACCTCCGGAATTTCCTAGTGCTTGTTGGGGATAAAGTAGGAAGAATAACAACTCGCATACACCATGCCCACCGCCAGCCTAGGAGTGGCACTGCCCATGGCCGCCCTCAACATTAGTAGGCCTCTGTAAACATCGAGGCAGAAGGGGGTGGCAGGAAAGGAGTGACATCACTGCAGAGAGGCCATTCTGTTTGTGCCACCCAGGGCCGGCTTTTGGCATGGGAGAGCGGGCTCCATGCCCAAGGCGCAGGCTTCAGAGGGGCGGAAGGAGCTGTCTGCATTAATGTCAGCAGAGACCCTGCCTCTGGCTCCAGGGCTGCAGACCTGTTTTTAACACCCCATCAGTCTGCTTTCTTGCCCTCCCATCTCCTCCCACCCGCTGCTGCCATGCACCATTAACCCCCCTCCAACCAACAGCTTGGCACCAGGGTGAGATGCAAATCGGTGCATAATGCAGGTGAGTGGGGTGGCGCAGGGATCTGTGCAGAGGCCAGACACTACTAATGCAATCCTCCAGGGGCGGCCCTCTGAACCCAAGGGCTCCCGCTGCCTCGTTTTATTCACCAGCAGGAGGGCGCCAAATGCATTTCCGCCCAGGGCGCTACCCGACAAAGGCGGGCTCTGGAAGACAAAAGGGGGATAAATGCAGAGCAATCAAGGCACGGACAAGCATTGGTACTGGGCAAGCGTCCCATGCTTCCGGGGGCGACACCTACACAAGGACAGCAGCTCGTCCACGACTCATTTGCACTTCTGTGCAGCGTGACGCATGTTTATGCAACAGCCACAGGGGCGGCGGATTCCCTCTCCTGGCATTGTAACGGGGGAGGCCTTCCATGTTCGTTGCACAGAAAACACCGGCCATATGACCGAGCCGTAAAGATGCGAGGCGGTGAGTGACATACACATATGTAGTTACAACGTCATACTGTGCAAGGCCTCAAGGACCTGTACTCAAACCTTCAGACTGTCGCCAGGTTCAGTCTGTCTCCAACTCCAAACGCGCCGGCCAGGCAGCCCTAGCGCCAAGCATTCCCTGCAGTTGTGTGGCGCTTGCAAAGAACATCGGTGAAGTCACGAGCAGGCTCGTGGAGAGGGGTCGAGGTGTGCAGTGCCGTGATCTCACACTCGAAGCAAGGGTGGAGAGCATTCTATGAGACCCCTTGCTGCCGGGAGGGCCCGCCGCCTCATGTCCGGCCCGTGCCCCGCCCCCACCCCAAGAGAAGGCCGGGGAGACTCAGCTCCTTCCCCCCCCCCCCACCCCCCACCCCACCCAGACCCCGGTACAGAGATACCCTCTGCTCAGATAGCGCCCTGGGCAAAACCAGCAGAAAGCACGGACACTGCATAAGCGCTACTTCACCGCCTAGAGCCTCCAAGTCTTTCAGGAGGCGCTAGTTCCAAGTAGGCAATTGTTATCTACTTGGAACTAGCGCCTCGTGATAGATTTTGAGGCTCTAGGCGGTGCACTAGCGCTTGTGCAGTGTCCATTCTTTCCTCTGGTTTTGCCTCCTCCTAGACTCGTGTGCATCGCACCCTCAGCGCCAACTTGACCTGAAGCTTTTGGAGCGCTTTACACACGCATCACTTACATTGCCTGACAGGCCCTTTATTCCACTGAGCATTTACCCCGTGGGTCGGTGCCCTTGGGGGTGGTTTTGAAAGCCCCGGGCCGCTCCCGGTGTCCCTGTCACTTTCCGCAGGCCGCAGCTCCCCCATTTTAACTGCAGCAAAGAGAGGCGTCGAGAGAGATATAGATGGGAGGGTGGGCATAGGTAGAGAGGAAGCGATTAGCGATGGAGAAGAGAGAGAGAGAGGCGAGAGTGGATGGGCTCAGGGAGGTATTGCGCAAAGAGTCGAAGGGGGGGGGGGTAGAGAATGTGGTGTTAGGGGCCAGAGCTGTATCTTTGAAAATGGGAAACCCAGGTACAAGTTTTGGCGTCTTCTCAAAATCCTGCGCTTCTGGACAAATTACTGAATCTCCCCGTGCCTAAAAATACCACAAAAAAATTAATGAGACATTGTGTAGTTGGTGCTGTAGCATGTTGGTGAAACTGCGCCCATGAGAGTGACGTGGTTTCTATGGCTGTACGTCAGACGATCACATATAGAAATATTCTCTGACATGCACATTGTCTGGTTGGGTGTAGATTTTTTAAATTATTAACCACATGGGGCCCTATTTTTCAGAAGGGTATTTGGACGCTATATTTTGTCAGCGTTTGAGTGGTGCGCTATACTGTAGAGATGACTCTGCAGCTGAAACTGTTTGCAGCTGTACTGCAGTCGGGCCGTGGCAGCCCTCGGAGACCAGCTTCTTCACACGTCCCCCCTGTGCTGTGATCGTGTGAACGAGCAGTCCAGAGACGTGTCCGGCTGACGACCTGGCGGTGGCGCTCCCAGAGGTGTCTGCGCCTCGAAGAGGTTCGGTCAGCCGTGAAACAACACCCCCCCCCCCTTAACTCTGTCACACCGCGTTTGTAAAGATGTGAGGGCCTGGACTCCATCACTAGCGCTGCTGGCCTTGCATGGATGCTCCCGTTTCGCAGGCTAGCTGCGTCACACGTTCCCTGCCCGCTGCCCATGTGGCGGTGCACTTTGTTCAGGGTGGAGAGCGGGCAAAGGTTGCACGTGGCTCGGAAGATATCAGGCGCAGGCAAGGCAGAAAAGGCGCCTTCTGCCTCAGCGGTGAGAAGCGAGAGATGTACGTGAACCCCAGCAGGGATACTTCCTCTGATGATTGTGTCAGATCACTCACCAAGCAGTAAGGCGGGTGCCGGCTCAATGCCGGACCAGATTCGGGGGCGTTCTCGAGGGCTTTTGGCTGACGTCGCGTGACGTAGCCAAAAGCCAAAAAATCTCGGGAACGCCCCCGAATCTGGTCCGGCATTGACGGACAGTTACCTCTCCCAATGGCTAGCCTCCATTTATGGAGCTAGCCAATTGGAGGAGGGGGCGTTTACCCGACCCACACACACAACTCAAGAGGTTTTTTGGCGCATGCGTACTGAAGTACGCATCGCCAGTCAAAACCTAAAAAGTGAGCTCATTTCAACAGGTGTACTCTGTTACTCAACACATCTAAAATAACCACTCAGGGTATGATTACAACAGCACAAATGCATGTTGCGAACAACAACAATAAAATAAACATTTCTAGCATAGTTAAAATGTCATCTAAAAACCTAACATCCTAAAACCTACTTCTATACGTTAAGCTAGTAGAGCATGAAGAGTAGAATAACTTCCATCTATATTTTCTTAGGAAGGATGAGCACATGGCATATATTTGTTTTACAGCCAAATACTGTAATTATCAGAAGTCTAGGAGGCTGTGTTCCTTTTGAAAGGCAAACACAAATACACGTTCAGCATCTGCATCAACTCCTCCTGGGCTCAGGCTTGATATCAGCTTTCAGTAGAAAGTGTGATATGGTGGCAGCATCTCTGGCAGTCAAGATCGACTTCTGGCAGTATCTTGCTCGGAATAATCTGGGGCAAAGGACCTCTCCTGACAATTCTACGCCACTTCACTCTAGGCCACTCTACGATCCTCCATGACACTCTACTATACTCTACTCCACTCTGCATCAGTCTGCTTTATGGCACACTATGCTGCTTCACTCTATGACACTCTATTTCACTTCAATCTATGACACTACACCACTCTAGTCCTCTCTATGCCACCCCATGTTACAACACTCCACTCTATGACACTTTACTCCACTCTACACTATGCCACTCCACTCAACTCCACTCTGCGCCACTCCACTCCATGGTACTTCACTCTACTCTATGACACTTTACTCCACTCTATGACACAATACTCGAATCTACTACACTTTACTCCAATCTAGAACACTTTACTCGACTCTGTGCTATGCCACTCTATGACCCTCCACTCTTCGTCACTCCACCTCCCTCTACGACACTCCACTTTACTCCACTCTTCTCCACTCTGCTCTATGACCCTCCACTCTCTCCACTACATTCTATGACACTCCACTTTACTCCACACTTCTCCCTCTGCTCTATGACCCTCCACTCTGTAACCCTCCACTACATTCTACTCTAAGCCACCCTATTCTATGCCACTCCACTCTACACCACTCTACTCCACTCTATGCCACTCCATTGAACTCTACACTACTCCTCTCTCACGCCACTCTACAACACTCTATGTCGTATATACATGTATATGGACATAGGCACACATCTAAATCGAACTATACGTATACAAATATATATAACGAACAAATATAAGCATTATACTTAATATTGATGTACTTAATATTGATTAAAACGCTATATATCTGCATCCATATGTACAGGCATGTGATAATAGGTACATGTTCAGATATTCCCATGTATGTTGTGTGTATTCATAGACTCTATATATACATTATTATTTTGGCCAGAAACACACAACCCATGAGCAAGGCGTGGTAATGCCATAACCCATTGGGTTGAGATACCAATGGGTTATGGCAAAACCACGCCTTGCTCATGGGTTGCGTGTTTCTGGGCATGGTGGTGATCGGAGGAGGATTCTGTTAATTGGGCCCCTAACACGCACCACTATCATAAGGGTCCCGTCTAGATCAATCGCAGTGGCTGATATATATGTTACATATGTAAATATTTATATATAGATACACACATATACAGCAGTACTGCAGAAGGTTTAATGTCCATCTTCGGATGCTGAGGTGGGTATCAGTGGATTTTATGTTTGTGAATTACAAATTCCATAGTTTGACTTCTTGACAAAATGTTCCACCCATGTTTTTTCTTGTATGTTCGATTTTTGAGGCGATGCCATTTTAGAGCACCGCCTTCTTTGTTAAATGTATTAAGTCTGTTTCTTCTGATGAAAAGTGGACCTTTGCCATGTATTAGTTTGTAGGTGATACAAAGCAGCTTGAAGGAGGATCTTCTGGTAATCAGTAACTATACTATGGCCCTCGTGGCATGGAAGATGTGCTTGTGGTTTTACAAGTAGGAGTAGTGTAGAAACAGAGTTCTGAATTCTCTGTAATCTTCTCATAGTTGATAAAAAAAGAGCTGTGATATAATCATTAGCATAATCAAGTTTTGATAGGACATGAGAGATTGTCGCTTGGACTTTGTGGGGCAATCCTAATTGTGGAAAGATGCGATGCCGCATTTTCATAGTAAGAAAGCTTGACTTGGCTATATTATCCACTTGGGCATTTATTTACGGCTTGGTGTTCATCATAATTCCAAGGTTTCTTTCCTCCTTAGATATGTTTGGCAGTGGTCCTAGATTGACTGTCCAGGTGCAGATACTCACAACACTCCCAGATGCCGCAGGTGAGTATTTCAATTTTCAACACATTCAATATGAGATGGATCCATGTCATCCATTCGTCAAATGCCTGGAGTCAACTGAAGATTTTGGAATTTCCAATGTGCTTGGGAATTTCCAATTTCAGAAGTATCTGCATGTTGTCTGCGTAGTTATGGCAGGTGAAGTGAAAACAACTGATCAGTCCAGGTATTGATTTCATATAGATGTTGAAAAGCAGGGGTGAGATGATTGAACTTTGAGGGACTCTTGTTCTCATCCTGTATGGTTATGAAGAAAATGACGGAGTGTGGATGATATTTGTTCTATTATGTAAGTAGAACATGATCCAAGTGAGAGCTGTCCCCTCTATTCCAGCTTCCTTGAGTCTTTGGATTAGTGTGTGATGATCAACTGTGTGAAAGGTCACTGAATGGTCCAAGAGAAGTAGGACAGCAGCCCCATCCCAGATTGAGAATACGGCTCATCAAGGGGATCTTCCTGGTACAAAACAAGTGCCTCAACATCATGTGATTTAATTCCATATAATAATTCTCTGTTGTGGTGTAATATTAATGGGAGTAAATTGATTAATGATGGAAGGTGTCTTATTGTGAATTTTCATATAACAGAGGTGAAGGAGAGGAAACTTCAAACGCAGTCCAGCACATGTCCTTTCCAAGAGACTTTTTTTTAAAACTCTTT
The DNA here is from genome assembly GCF_964263255.1 of Lissotriton vulgaris. NCBI lineage: Eukaryota > Metazoa > Chordata > Amphibia > Caudata > Salamandridae > Lissotriton > Lissotriton vulgaris. The sequence continues at coordinate 1,739,260,783 of NC_141693.1, forward strand.
TTATTGAACACAACAACAAACAAGCATTTACAATGCAACGGTTTCGCCTTTTAAAAAGTTAGAGCTATTGACATTGTTTATGACAAATTTTTATCTCAACTGGTAAGCTCATTCTACACATTAAGTGACTGCTGCTGAAATCTCTTGTGCCCTTATGGCAGGGCCAACTCAGCCCTTCAAATTGCCAAATTCATTAAATTGAGTAAAGACTTTGCTACATTTGTACAAAGGCAATTACAATGATTGACAGACTCCATTATGGACTGGATAAATACAGTCACTTTAAAATATTAAATAAAAACATATGACAGCAGTGACATAAGGAAAAAAAACTAACAGAGCAGCATCTAAACACCACATTTCATTTTTGTCAGCACCAATTAGAAAGCCTACAATTTTACATTCTAACCCCAAGCCTGTTGTCCCTATTGGAGATATAATCTAGATGTGCCATACATGGCAATAAAGTGGCATTTAAGCTAGACCGGAAGACTAGATGTAATGCATTTCCCTTGGTGTTATCCGACTGGCAACTTGTCTAAATCGAGATAAACTTCAGTTTTCATCCCATCCCATCTTATATTTTATTTGCTTTAGAATGCCTCTAAAACGTCGTTTTTAGTGCTGGGCTGAGTTATGATCAACTGGCCCACATTGACCCAAGCGAGTTTGATAATAGGATAAGTGACACAATCATCTCATTCAATTTCAATTTTCAATTTCAATTTTCAAATATAGCTTTATTCGATTTTAACAAGGAAAATCATAAAAGCACATTTAATACAGCATAAAATGAGTACGAAGCTCAATCATAAAACATACAATTTTTAGAAAAGAAACAAGAAGATTTAAGATTGTGCAAATTATGGCTGTCGGGGAACAGAAGACAGTTAGTTCATGGACGCTCTACACCTTACTACAAATTTCAGGAAGCTAGTAGCTGCAATGGTTGTAAGTTCATCTTCGAGCATGTATAGCTTGAGTAAGGCTGGCCTGCACTGTCTTAAGCCCCACAGTTTCAAGAGTGGGAGGAGATGTTTCCTTCTGCCCCAGTCATAAAATTTGCAGAATAAAATAACGTGAATGTTGGATTGCTTGGAAACATTGTCACAAGGACAGGCCACCAGAGTAGTCGACCAGTCATTTACGGTGGGAAATGTTAGTAAACGAAAGAGACAATCCGTCCTCATCCTTGTTAGCAACATTCTCGTATAGGTTGTAAGAATCGGGGAAAGATAAGGTGGGATGCCAGCATCATGAAGTAAGAGGTTGTGGTGAGCGATCGATGTTTTGTTACCTTCAAGATAAGAGCGTCTGTCTGAGAGTAGACCTAAACAGCGAGCCTTGAGGTCCTTTTTAGAAATCGTTTGACACATAGTAGGGTTAATATACATATCAGCTAGATCCAATGAAGTTAAAAATTTCTGTACATAGGCGAGCCAGGGTATTTTTCTTGAGTCAGTTAAGGCCATACAATCCTTGATTACGTCCTGGTTTAGCACCGTTTTTTCCGAGGACCATACTTTATGCCATAGCAGAATTGGTGCGATTTTGATTGTGTCCGAGATATGTACACGTGCTAGCTCATTGTGACAAACTGTGGTTGAAATGGATCGAGGAACAGCCAGCAAAAATCTTAAGAATGCATTCTCGCTGGTTTGTATCTCTCCACAGTCCGCCAGACCCCAGATACCTGCTCCGTATGTTGCGGTAGAGACGCATTTGGCAGCAAATATGTCCAGCAAAATCCTAACCGGTTTCCCACCTAGTTTAGTAGCAAATTTCTTCAGGGCTCCGATTTGTCTGATAAAAGCCAAATTTCGGGTGTGTACGGCATTCTTCCATGATCCTGTGCTGCTAAAAAGTATACCCAGGTAAGTGAAGGTTTTCGTGAGGCTGATCTTGGTTGCATCAATGAACGTATTGCAGGAAATGTTCTTTTTGTTACTGCAACACATTGTAAAAGTTTTACTTACATTGATCTTGAGACCTCTCGAGCCCATAAAGGTTGAAAAGGCTGAGTGACAATGCTTTTTGAAGCCCTAATTGGGTCCTGGACATGATAACGGCGTCGTCCGCGTATAAAAGAATTGGAACCGCGAGGCCATTTACTTTTGGATAGTCAACATCTAAATTGGCCAGGCAGTCGGCTACGCTGTTAATGTACAAATTAAAAAGAAAGGGGGCAAGGATACAGCCCTGCCTGACCCCCTTTTTAATAGGAAACTTGCTCGTGCAGGCTCCATCCTTTCCGTAGCGAACCTTGGCCCCAGCTCCACGATATAGTTCTTTTATGAAGGCTAAGATGTTGGGGTCAACGCCCATGTCGATGAGGGTAGACCAGAGTAAGCTGTGGTTAAGGCAATCAAAAGCAGAGCTTAAGTCCACGAAAGTCATGTATATATTGCCCCTTTTTGCCAACACGTATTTGTCAATGATCAGAGCTAAATTTAAGCATTGTTCCACTGTCCCGAGACCAGAGACGAACCCATATTGAAATTTGGACAAAATGTTATTTTCCTGAGCCCATGTTTGTAATTGGTTCAACAGGACTCTCCCGGCCACCTTCATCATGGAGTCCAATAAGGAAATTGGTCTATAACATTTTGGGTCCGTTCTTTCACCGTTTTTAAAAATGGGTATTATGATCGCTTCTTGCCATGTTGCAGGGAATCCTTTGCAGGCGTAAGAATTGAGGACGTTTGTAAGAATAGGTGCCCATAGTTGAATGTTGTTTTTAAATAGATCTATAGGGATTCCATCTGGACCGGGAGCTTTGGCATTAGAACTTTCAAGGATGGCCAGTTCCACTTCTGAATAGTTAAAGTAGATGGATAATGGAAACGGCTCTGTGTTGTTGATTTGCGACTCATTACTCTCCATTGGTTGAGTTACGAGGTTAGGTGGTTCAATCTGGTCATCTAGTTTGTACAGTTCGGTAAAATGATTTATCCAGACTTCTTCCGTGATGGCAATTTCTATGAGGTCTGTTGATCTGTCGCTAAAAAAGGGGGCATTGACCTCCCTCCAGAAGGCCGTATTGTTTCTTAAAGTGCTAGCTTTCAACAGAGCTTCCCAGGCCGCAGTTTTCAGTTCCTTTTTTCTGTTTTTAATTGCCTGTTTATAAGCAGCACGGGCGGAACTGATTTCCACCCGTTTTTTTGGAGATTTGTTAAGGGTGGCCTTCAGGATGTTATGAGTGTTTGAACACTCATGGTCAAACCAACCACGGCTCTTGCTTTTGTTGCAATTTCTGGTCACATTTTTTCTAATTTGCGAGGCAATTTGGTCAAAAGCGGTGATGATTTCTTGTGGATTGGGAGGGTATTCTAAGCAGGACCGGAAGAGATCAGGGACAGTTTTGATCAGATTTTAATGGTATTTCGAGGTGTCAATTTTAGCCCATTTTATAGTGTACCCATTTCTTGATGAAAGAGAAATAGTATGTGAGAAAAGATTTTCTATGTTGCTCCTAGGCTTGGTTCCACTGGAGGGGGAATATATTTTGGCACTGATGGGATAGTGATCGCTCAGAACCAGCTCCTCTCTATTAATTTCTAAAGCGTCGCCATGATGACTGTGAGACAAGAGGAAGAAGTCTATTGTCGTAAGCGATCCCCTTCCATGAAATGTGGGTAGAAATTCGGTTGGGGGCACTGTTAAATCGTTGAAGAAGCCCAGATCCCATTCGTGTAATAGATTGTTCAGTTGGGATCCCATGGTTGAATGTTCAAAATGGGTAGTATGTTCTCCATTTGGGGCTCTATGATCACAAACCCTGGTTCCACTGTGTGGGCATAGATGACAATTAAAATTGCCTAATATAATTAAGCGTCTGTCTAAGCAGGACCCTCCCATACCCTTCTTTATGAGTTTGGAAAGAAACTCTATACATTTTGGTTGGTCGTCTCTCTGTGCGCTGTTATATAGATTTATAATGAGAGAACTGACTGCATCTTTCCCGGACATTTTGAAGGCCTGTAGAGAGTGACCAAAGGACTTTGAGCTAGAGTCAGTTGGAGGGAGCTCAACACGTTCTAATGATACATTTAGTCTGTTTGAGACATAAAAGCAAAGACCTCCTGAAGGCCTACCTCTGCGTGACTGGATGGATGGGGTAAAATGTGTGCTGTAGCCGTCCAAGTTTATAGGTGTCAGATACCAACATTCCTGAAACGCTATGATGTCAAAGGTATTTATATAGTTCAGGAAGGTTGGGTCCTTTGCTTTGTTTGAGAGACCGGCTATGTTCCAGGATAGAATTGAAATATATTGGTCATCATCAGAATGAATTAATGGGCAGTGTAGAAGACTTAAGTCAGAGGTTGAGGGTAAAAGGGGAGCCAGGGAATCATCAGTTTGTGCGATTCCCGGTCCAGGAGGGCCATGTAACGAGGCCATGTTAGAGGAATCCACAGTGGGTTGGGCCGAAACAAGCTTCCCAGGTTGACCTAGAGGTGTCCCTAAGCTATCAGGAGACGGGGGGGGGTTTAGGCTTGTTATTAGGAAGTAATTGGTTGTTTGATGGTCAGTCAACCATTTCTAGGGTTGAAAAGTAGTTACTAGTTGGTGCCCCTCTCCACCCCTCTGCATAGGGTTGATCTCTTCTAGGGTTCCAAGGATAATGATCCCAGTCCCTCCTCCTGTTACGCATTTCAACTTGAGTCCAACTCCAGCCTGGGGATTGGTCCCAACTTGGGGGAAAATCTTGTTCAGGGGGAAACCTCGGGGGATAGAAGAAAGACAAACGGTTAGTGTCTATACTTCCCTTTCTCTCCAAGGTTGACCAGGAACATATGTAACTGACTGTCTCTGGGTTATCAAAATTAATAATAATACAGTCCCCCTTTATTCTTTTCCTTGTTTCCCCAATCCAAGGAACTCTTCGTACCATAGAAAGTCTGCTTTTACAATGTGAAGGAAGGGGTCTGTTAATCTGGAGCCACTGCATGACTTTATTTTTCAGTGACCAGGTGGATTCGCTCATATGTTCCTCCAGTTCTGGGACCCCCGTGAGAATCACAGTATAGGGGCTTGCCTCAGGAGGAAGATGGACTGGCCTCTTTAAACTAACTGGTTTGCTGGTAGCATCAACAGCCTGTTGGGTAGCCGAGGGTTTAGGCGAAGGGGGCTTTGATTTTGTTCTAGTGGGGTCAGCCGTTGTTACTGGCTTTCCGTGTGCTTGTTTCGGAGTGCCCTTAGTATCTGTTAAAATTGCTTGTGTAATAGTTGGGGTTTTAGGGTTTTTTCCTGTAGGTAAGGAAGTTTTATGTGTTGAGGATGGGGGCGCAGGTTTCTGTGCAGTGACTGCCTTAACATGATTGGCAGTCGTGGGGGCTGGTGTAGCTAGGGTGGTGGTAGGTGGTTTAAGATGACTAGTGTGGTTAATTAATCTAGCGATCTGCTTCTCGATGTTGTGTAAAGTTCGCTCTATTGGTAGTAGTTGGGATTTTATGAGATCCTTGATTATATCTAACACTTGTGCATTGAGCTCAGGGTAGATTATATTGGCAGCATCATGACCCATATGGGCGTCATCCAACGATGCAGCTAAGACAGAGGGGTCATCCACATTAACAGGCAATGAATGACTTGCATTACTTCGAAGGTTGGTACGATGGGATTTTTTAGACCTGGTGCGCTTTGGTAGACAGTGCTGCTTAGTCTTAACTACTGGCCTTGTGCTATCTTGTTTGGGAATGGCACCCTCCCTGGGCTCCTTAACAGTTTTTGTGGGGGAAGCTACTACTAGAGGTGGCGACTCTATCAAGGGTTGCGACTCGGTCAAGGTTAACGGTGCAGTTTGGGTGGGGCTAATCACCAGAGTAGGTGTTTTCTCCAAATCTTCCAGAGTAACTTCCCCTAGAGAAAGATGAGTGACAGATAAGTCGACACTCATTATAATAGTATGGAGTTCAGCACGAATTTCTTGCAGTAATGGGACGTTAGTTTCCTGTTGAATAGGTGTTTTAGCTAAAGCCAGAAGGCCCATTGAGGATCTTCGTGCTGCAGCAAGATCCTGGGAAACACGTCTTTCTAAGAGTACGATCCCCTGATTGATAGCATCATTAGCTTTTGTAATGAATTGGTCAATTGGGCCAGTCACTTGACCCACTCCTTGAGCCGTCTTGTTCCTCATGGCCCTAGTAGTCATAATGGCGCTGTAACACACGTGGATTGATGAGTGTTGGGTGTACTAGTAAAGGGAAACCAAAATGCGATGTAAATATCAATGGGCAGATGCAGATGAAAGAGAGTTGGCCCAGACCAGACTTGCCCAGGCTTGAACGGGCTTAAACCGGCCCGCCCTTTGCCCGGGCTTCGCCCCGGGCTGCGGCCCGCGCACGTCCCGCGATGCGCGTTACAGGTCCTGCTTAAGTGTCTGCGACATATGGGGGGCGGGGCACTGGGAGGGGGCACGGCTCACGTGGGAAGAGGAAACAGCTGATGTTGGTGACGCTGTACCTCACAGTCCCAGGGCCGCGCCTCTCACCTCCTCTGCGGCCTCGCGTCTCCTCCCTCTGGGTCTGAATGCAGTGAGTTGATGAAGGCTACTCCTGTAGCGAGAATCAGGTCAAAGGTCCCAAAACGCTGGAAACAACCTCTGCGGCGAGCGGCACCCGCGAAGCGGGGGCCACGAGAGGTTAAGTACTCCTTGTTAGGGGCGGGGCACTGGGAGGGGGCGCGGCTCACGCGGGAAGAGGAAACAGCTGATGTTGGTGACGCTGTACCTCGCAGTCCCGGGGCCGCGCCTCTCACCTCCTCTGCGGCCTCGCGTCTCCTCCCTCTGGGTCTGAATGCAGTGAGTTGATGAAGGCTACTCCTGTAGCGAGAATCAGGTCAGAGGTCCCAAAACGCTGGAAACAACCTCTGCGGCGAGCACTCATTAATTTAAGGACCTATCAGCCAGTGGAAGATTGGCACTGTCCACTTTTGCACCCACCGACAAGTCCAAAAATGTTTGCCCATGGTAGATATATAGGTCTTTTTTTTTTAACACCTGTTCATTAGTGCACATCGCTCTTGTACTAACCCTGTGCACTGCATCAACTATACAATATGTAGCCTGGCACCCGTTATTTACAGCACAGATGCACACACACCCAGGCACGCACCCCCACACAGATGTGCATGCATACACAGGCGCGCACACACACACACAGATGCGCACATCCACAGGCACACACACTCACAGATGCACACATCCAGGCACGCACCCCCACACAGATGCGCACACATACACAGGCGCACACACACACAGATGCGCACAGGCACACGCACACACATCCAGGCACGCACACACACACAGATGCACACATACGCCCAGGAACGCACACACACAGATGTGCACACATACACAGGCGCACACATACACAGATGCACACACACCCAGGCAGGCACACACACAGATGGACACACACACTATACACAGATTTGCACATACGGACAAGAATGGAAAGTTAAAGAAAACTGAGTGACACTTTCTTGCGTGCTAAATCAAGCAATAAAGACAAAAGAAACATTTAAATATCAGAAAGTACACCCATTTGAGCAACGAGAAACTTGTTAAACTAGTCTTACCAATTTATATCTTTTACCCAGGCAGTATTAATTAGTCAAAATAGCAAAATTCTGTGAGGCCTCATACAGGAAGGTTTTTAGATTGCTATTACCTCTTTGATTGCGATTACTGCTTGATATACTATTTTACCAAGTTGATATTGTGCATATATTTTTGGTTTCTATGCAAAGTATTTAGCTTTGTGTTCATTGAAGTACTATTACTTTTCTGAAAAAAGCACCGACTGGACTTTACAATTTATTGTCCATCAGCGGCCAGTCCGACCTCTTTTTCTAAGAGGAAACGCTCAATAAAGAAGTGTTAAACTCCTTCAAATTATGTGTGCAACAGTAAGCACAGGTATTTCTCTGGAAAGGATTGGCTGATACTTGCTTGGGCGCCGAATCCATCCCAAAGAGACTTTAGCACAGCTCTCCACATAATGGAACCATTTCTTATTAGGCACATAAAAACTGTAAAATTCAAGCCGCAGAGAGCATACAATAAGATTGTAACATTGCTGAAAGCCAAATTCTGCTGCTGTAGTTTACAGCAATCTAGCTCAGTACCTGTCCTGACCTGGAGCTGAGAATAATAACCTAGCAGTGCGGGCAAATGCAACATTTTGTGAAAACCTGCTCGTAGGCGCACGCAGGCTTGTAAGTGAAGGTCATTTATGACCTCAGCTCAGCTGACGTACTACGTTGCACCTCGAAGGAGTGACTAACACAATTGGAATATTCCGAGTCATAATTAACCTATAAAGGTTCACTTCGTAGGACGTGGCAGCAATTGCAAATATTATCGATAACAGCAGTTTAATCAGCCTCTCATCTCATTGAAAATATATGAAATTGTTCACCCTTTTGTAGAGTTCAGAGTCTCTGAAGTTCCCAGGTCGTGAGTGCACTGCTGCTTCATGAATCGATGCACTCTGCAGCAGCTGAGGACAACCACTCCTGCGGCTGCCGCGGTCCAAGGCTCTTTCTCAGCCGGGTCAGGTCAATCCGGTCGTGGTGCCTGGATAAATGTAATCAACAAATACTGCCACTGTGCGAGGGCCTCTCAATTTGGCTAGCACTTTCACAAGCGAAGACTGCCGCCGGTAGTAATGATAATCCCGCTCGCGGGATCATAACTGCTTCAGCGCCATGATTGCCCACTAGTGTAAACTCCAAAACATGTCACCTGTTCGCGCCGCAGACATTCGAAGTCTGCGGCGTCATTGGGCAGCCGGGCACAAGGCACTGAATCGACGAGGTTTCTGTACTGCCGGGTCTGGTAAAAGTCTTAGTCAGTGGCGTCTGAAACCACTATGCTAGGGGGGCCGGATTTTTTTGCAAGCAGTTGCGCTTGCACTTTCACATTCATACACGTGCGTACTACTGGCTGCTCAGCACCAGCCGCCACACATGTGCCCGCCGCCCCCAAAAGAGTGCCACCTGGGGCGGACCGCCCCACCCGCCCCCCCCTAGCTACGCGGTGTTCGGACGGATGCCCGCAGGGCAGCGTTACCTGGAGGACAGTGGCGAGAGGCTGCAGCGATGACTCAGGGATGACAGCATGAGAGCATGAGGCTGGCAGCCGGCGAGGCAGCGGGAGCCGGGCAGGGGCATGCGGTGAGGCGGCATCAGCTCCAAGCCTCGTTCACGCCCATGATGATCGGCGAGGAGGAGGCGGGCAGCGCAGTCACGAACGGCCGGGGACTCTCGGAGGCTACTGCACCCCGGGGCAGCCCTGGGGAAGGGAGGTCACTTCCGGGTGTCTTGTCGTCCCGCCCCCGGCCTACCTGACTTCTGGGGCCGGCTGCGGCCAATAGCAGCGCGGCCCTGGGTTGGGGGGGGGCGGGACAGCGCCTCACAGGATCCCCAGGCTGACGGCGGTGATTTTCACGGTGGGAAAAAGACATGAGCGGCCAATAGAAGCGTGGCCCTGGGTTGAGGGGGCGGGACAGCGCGTCACAGGATCCCCAGGCTGGCGGCGGTGATCTTCAAGGCGGGAAAAAGACACGGCAAGGAACAAGCTGTGGGAGTGGGGCGGAGCCCAGAAAGGCATGATGAAAAAAGGGGCGGGACTTAAAAAAAGACTGAGAAACGCCCCCGAATCGCGTTTTCAGGGGAAAGCGTGATTGACAGCCACTCTCTTCCAATGGCTAGCCTCCATTTATGGAGCTAGCCAATGGAAGAAGGGGAGTGTTCAAGTCCCCCATAGTGTAAACAAAAGCTTTCGCCCTGGGCGTAGCACCTGCGGTGCTACGGCCAGGTCGAAACCTAAAAACACAGCAAGGCAGACCATCAGCTGTATACCTACAGATACAGTAGATGTACAGATTGCTCTCAATGTACTGTTCTAGAAATAATTCTTCATCCCAGTATCTCCCCCTCGATATTTAATAGGTCTTGCAGTCTTACTTCACGGCGACGTAGCTCCACAGGAGACAAACATATTTCACCCCTGTGTATATTCCAGGCAGCCCACTTATGATCCCAATTTTAAGGGCATCCTCTGTGTTTGAAAACATCCTTCTCTGCAATCATGGCTCTATCCATATCTGCAACCCATTCTCTGATTGTTGGTGATTCCCTCACACCCCATTTTTCTGCGATGTTTCACTTTGTGAGGGCCCATCCTAATAAAACTCATGATTTCGCAGTTTGGGTTAGATCTGTGGCCTCTTATGTGTTTAGTGGCCTACTTTCGGTGTGGCAGATAGTTTCTTCCCCCCTGCTCTCTCCAAAGAGACTTTTTAATGTGATGTTCCTCCCAACCACCAAAGTCAGAATCGACTGTTGGAAGCAATGGCTCTTTCAGTCATGAAGGTTCCTCTTTATAGGATGCAATAGCCCTCACCAATCTAGGTGGCATGCTTCATCCTTGGGCTAACTCCTCATTGGGTGGGCACTGCAATACCCAGTGGGCTCCCAAAAGCGGTTCTTTCATGGAGATTTTTTCTCTCTTTCCCCCGCTCCGCCCGCCCCCGGCATGGTATTTGCCAAAGCACAGGTAAGTGCCCTTTTGAGGGTTTATAGAGAAAGGTATATTGGGTAAGGGTGACATTAAAAGGGGCTATGTAACCCTATTTTATCCCTGGTGAGAGTCCATGCCAAGATTTAAAAAAAGGTAAAGCAAACAGGCATAATGATAAGTACTTAGTTTCATAATGTGGTCGACGTTTTTCATGCCTAAGTCGCCCACAGGGTCAGAGGCATTTCTTCAGGAACAAAAACAACTTCTAATCAGCTTGAAAAACCTTCATTCAATTTTAAGAAAAATCATAAAAGTGCATTTACAAAATGCATCATACATGAAACAATAAAGTAATCCTTTAAAAAAATAAAGTAATACTCCAAAGAGCATGATAAAAAGTGCATATATAATGTACAGTTTAAAGTGTGGAATACATATAATAGATAGCAGTTACTTAAAAGACAACAGTCTCCACCAGCAATCAACTGTTCTAATATCGAAAGCCTCTTGGAGTTCACCTGATTAAACAGACAGAACATTAAAAAATGAACCTATAAGCCAGTTATTCTTCTTAATCTACTATGTGGGGTTTTTAGACAGAAAGTAATACAAATATTATCTGGCAGATATGCTCAATTTACAGTTACCTTGGTGATAGAAAACCTAAGACTAAAAGAACGTTCTCCATGTCCTCATGATCTGCAAAAGAAAGAAAGGAGACACACAACAAAACACTTATTTTAAATATAGTAACATATTTGAAATATATATAAGACTTGCTAATATGATGCACCAATTGCATACAACACACATGAGCACAGCAAATCATGGATCGTCTTTTGCAGGAAGAGAACAGATTCCCAAATGAACATGCAAAAGTAATTCATATATTAAACATGTATCACTTACCATTTCAGTTGGTACAAGGAGCGCTCTTAGGGAAAAACTTGGAGCTCAGAGCACTCAACCAACTGCATAGGAGATTCAATACAGAACACATAAGAACCGTAAGCCATAGACCCTATTGTCGCAATCGCAAGAAAATGGGTTGGCCTTCCCAAAAGAGAAGGACCGACAAGAACTTTCTTTTCTGCTTCGAAGGTCCCTGGAAGATAGCCTATGACTGCAAGGAAGTAATTTTTAAAACCTGCTGATCAGTTCTTGATGAGAGAGCGGTGAATGTGGTTACTTCATTATGCGTGTTTGCTTTGTTGCTGCCATCTTGGAATGGTGTGCAGAGCTCAAAGACCTATGCTATTCTAATGAGCATACAAAATAAATATCTTATGAGGAGACTGAATGAGGTCCCATTATTTTTATTTATTTTATTTTTACTGTTTTCTATAGCGCAAACAAGACCCTGAGCATTTCACATTACAGAGCAACAAATTCAAGAACATTTTAATCGGGTCCTAAATATAGATATGTGGCATATATGAGGTTTGGAAGAGTACAAATCAATGATGAGCATAATAGGTAGAAATAGGTTGTGCCTTAGGAACAAGTTCAAGTACAAACAAATCATATTAGCGAGGCTGTCATCACAGGCATAATTGATACGAGTTTAGAGTGACAGATTGGTTCATTGCAAGCAGGAGTGATATCGAAAGTAGAGCTACTTTGGGTGTCAGATCTTGTGATCGCCAAAGTGGGGAAGAGTCGAAAAGTTATCTGTTGCAGTTTATAGAGCCCAGGTGGTTGAGGATTGCTAAGGAGTTAAGGGAGGAATTTGCTAATCAGGAAGGTTTTAGCGTCCCTTTTAAATATTGTCAATGAAGAGATTTTTCGGATGCTCGGAGGGAGTGAGTTCCAGATTCTGCTATGGTTAATGCTCTGTCAAATGTTTTTTTTTGCTGAAGCATGAAGGTTTCAAGGGAAGATTGTCGGTGCTCCTAGAGTGCCTGTTTCCTCCAGATGTAGTAAGTTTCTGGGCTAGATATTGGGGGGTTTTGTGTTGTAAAGCTTTATGTGTGATGCAGGCCATCTTTAGATGTATTCTCGCTACATACGGTAGCCAGTTGAGCGCCTTCAGGTGTGGCGCGATATGGTCACATTTTCTAGATCCTGTTAGTAGTCTTGCGGTTGTGTTGAGACAAGCTTTTAAATGGGCTGTTGAGATTTTGGGAAGCCCCGTTAGAGTAGTACATCCGTATTCCAACCTCGAGATGACTAATGCTTGAACTGCAGTTTTGAGGTCTGGGTTCTCAATGAATGGTTTCATTTTTCTGAGATAGCTGAGGAGAAAGCAGGCATTTTTGGCCAACATGTTGATGTGTGGTTGCATATTGAGGTTCTTATCCAGCGTGATTCCAAGCGATTTGGTGGAGTCCACAAGGATCAGCGTACATTTTAGAGCAGTGATCCTCTTGGTCCACTCCTTTATCACCGAAGAGTTTTTTGGAGGGGGAATTGGAAGAAATTTAGTTTTTTGTGAGTTTAGTTTGAGGAAGTTAGTCGTTAGCTAGTGAACGGTCTTTTCTAGAGCTTGATTCATCATCCTGATCCCTTCAATGGAAGTGATTTTGATATATAGCTGTGTGTCAACCGCGTACATGTGGAAGGAGATATTGGTCTGCTGTGATAGTTCAGTTAGGGGTTCGACAAAGAGGTTGAATAGCCCAGGGGATAAAGTCGAGCCTTTTGGTACTCCTAGTAGATTTGGGGATGAAGGAGAAAGATTCACCATAAACATTTGGGTTCTGTTTTCTAGGCAGGATTTGAACCATTGAAGGACTGTGCCTGATAGTCCCATCCTGTTTTCTAGCCTCTCTAGGATTTTGCATGATTAACAGTGTTGAAAGCAGACGAGCAGTCAAGCAGGACTAGTAGACAGGTTTCTTTCCGGTCAAGACCGAATAGGGTGTTGTCAACTATATGAAGAATTGCTGTTTTGGTGCTATGCCTGGGTCTGAAACCTGATTGTCAGTCATCCAGTAGCTTGAAATCCATGATGTGTTGGTTTAATTGTTGTTGAACGCATTTTTCCAAAACCTTGGCTAGCATGGGAATGTTTGTTATTGGTCGGACGTTATTGAGGTCCCAGGGGTTTTCTGTAGGTTCTTTTAGGATGGAGGTGACTTGACCAACTGTTAGGCAATCCGGGATGGAAGCTTGAGAGAGTGATGCATTGATGATTTTGGTCCAGAGAGGGAGATGCTATGATAGATGGGAGATAGGCAATTTGAAGGGAGAGGGTCATTGAAGTGGTTATTCGGTTTGATAGTCGCTAAGGTTTTTGTAATATCACTGAGATCGTAAAGTTTGAAGGTAGACCAATGATCGTTATTTTTGGGCATAGGCAGAGCAGGTTGGATTGGACCTTCAACTTGAGAGTTCTTTACGGGTAGCTGAGTTGTTTGCGGCTGTCCTGAGCTCGTTTTGTAGAGAGTTGGCTTTAGCTGTGAAGAAGAAAGAAAATTCTTCACTACTTAGCTGCGATTTTGAAGTCACAAGTGTTGTTTTGGCCAATTTGTTTGATTGTTTTTTTTACATTTCGAAGAGTTTCTTTGGTCTATTTTTGGCATTGTCTAGTTCCGATCTAAAGAAATCTTTTTTTGTATTTTAGAATACTTTTATTATAGGAGTTTCTAGACTTTCTTAGCAGTTTGAGTTGATGGGAAGAGGGATGTTGTCTCCATTTTGGTTCAGTTAGTCTTAATTCACATCTTTCTTCATTCAGGGCTCCGTTGAACCACGGGTTTTTGTCTTTGTCTGGTATTCTTTTGAGTTATTGGAGGGGCTACGTGGTCAAATAGGTTGGTCATCGTGGAGCTGTAGTGATCAGTAAGTTCAATGACATCTGACAAGTTATTAGGAGGAAGGAGTACTTTCTCACAGTAGGAAGCTAGATTGTTCAAGTTAAGGTTTTTTGTGTCTCTAATCCAATGTCTGTGAGGAAGTTTTCCTTTTCGTGGTGGGTATTTGGAAAGTAGTAATATGATGGCCTGACCAATCGCATGGGATGATCGATATAGATCAACCATTTTTACTTTGGAGATGATTCAGTCAAGTGTAGCACCTTTGGAATGAGTTGGTAGTACACAGGCTTAGATCAGGGAATGGTCTGCTAGGAAGATTTTGACAGCATTGACCTGCTTACCTAAGGGGTCTTCCCAGTGCAGATTGAATGCCCTAGGAATATGTCACTAGAGCGAGGGGTTGAGTTTGTTGTAATGATTTCCATTAGTTGGTCTATGAATAAGGAATTTTACCTGGGGGATGGTTAAGTATATGTTGTTTGTAAGGATGGTTATCTGAAGATTTTATGGAGAGCCAGAGGTATTTACAAGAATCAATGGGTTCAGAGTGAAACTTCCAGATAGGGATGTTGGATTGATGTATGCAAGCGATGCCTCTGCCTATTTTATGTGGTCTGTCTAATCTTATAATGTTGTAGTTATGAGGGACAAGTAGGTCTAGGCATGGGGAAGATGATTCTGTGAGCCATGTTTCTTTTAAAATGGTTATGTCCACTTTCCGGTTCAGGATGAGGTCGGCGATGTCAGGGGCATGTTTCATTGCTGAGCGGCAGTTGAGTAGGAGGCAGGAGATCTGATTTGATGCATTTCCCAAAGTAAGGGCATGATTTTCAGTGGTTAGAGTTATTCTTTGTAAGTTATTAGGGTTTATCTTTCTGTTATTTGGTTGTGAGGTTCTATTTGTGTTGATGGGGACTAGATGAATAGAGAATTCATCCTTACTGGTGAGGGAACATGGAGTTGATTTGTATGATATAAGTAGGGTTTGGATTTCAGAGTCAGTTAAGTAGTTAAGGAATTGTCGGTTTGACAGAGGCAGTGGGATAGTGTTTAGCTTGCTGTTAGTTGAGGCTAATGATTTATGAAAGTGGTCGGTTTTTGAGAGAATTTTCTAGGAGTTGTAAGATATTTTTAATTTCTGAGATAACGTTTTGTGGGTTGCGGAATGTAATATCTGTGTGGGTTCTGAGTGAGTCTAGTTCAAATTGGTTTGAGGGAGAAGGAAGGAGCAGTGCGCAACGAGGGGTGGGGTTAGGATTGCTGGGAGGTTCGATAACTGTGCGCGCAGTATGGGAGGTTTGAGCGGCTGGGATAGTGGTAGTCGTAGATAAATAAGGTTGACACGGTGAGAGGCTTTTTTACAAATTGCTACAGCGGCCTCATTGCTGTGAACTTTACGGGAGGTCAGAGAAGGGTTGAGGGGGGAGTTAGTTCTGGAGTTGGGGCTAGGAGCAAGGTATAGAAATGACGAGAGTCGTGAGTTGAGTTCTAAGGGAGGTGAGTTGCTGTTGCTTCTTTTGGGGGTTCTAGATAAGGGTGTCGGTTACTGTGACTCTAGAGAGCTAGAGGAATCTGTTTGATCCAAGTGGTCTATGGGTTGAGTGCAGTTGTGAGCTTTTAGTGTGGAAAAGTATTTGTCGAATTGTTCTAAGTCCTTATTGGATGCTTGGATAAGAACAGTGCAGTTTTTAGGAGGTTATGTTCAGAGTAGCTCTAAGGTTTTGTGATGGTGCCATTATAATCCTGGTCCCATAAGGAATATTTTTCTTGTCCTAGATGATTAGTAGCTTAGAAAAGGAAGTTCGCCATTTAGCTTCCTATAGTGAGGCAAGAGGAAGCAAGAACTAAAGAGGGGTATGGAAAAACATGCTGGGTTATTGTTTGCTCTGTAACAACAGCTATTCAATAGTAAGTCATACCCCATTGCATGGTTATCCTCATAAATATTCATTCATCTAAGGAGAGGGAATTATTCACTCAGAAAAAAACACTGTAAGGAAAAAAATATATTTATATATAATATTCCTAGTATTCCATAGTATCTAATCTGACATACCTAGAAAACAAAGGATTTTTTACTCTCTTATATGCTATTGGACATTCTCTAAATCCTTTTCTTAATTGCTTGTTTGTTTTAGCAAATAATATTGTTTTGCTATTTTTAAGTTATTCGAGTTTAGTTCATCTTCACTTCCACTAATCTCATCTGAGCTTTACCAGAATATTTTCTGTGTAGCGGCATCTGAAAAAATTGTTTGTTTTAAAGTACGCAAAAACACCTTAGAGTGCTATATATTTGTACTGGTAGGTAAAAGCTTGGACGTCATTTGGGTCGCTTGTCTGTTGCGACTCCTGGCACTGTCTTTGCAACCCCTGACCATAGAGGTAGCAAGAGCAGTTCCAAGAGCAAAAGGTAAACAGTCTCCTGATAAGCCCTGTTTACTTTCAGCTGCTCAGACTAGGATCCAGTTTTACAAAATATATTCAAAAGAGCAGTACACACTCTTCAGAATAAGAGACAAAGTGAAATAAAGAAGGATATTGTTAAGCAAGCTATAATTTTTCATGATTGTTCATAAATGAAAAGTTATCTGTTTGCACAAAACCGTCTCCTTTATCTTTAGCAAGAAAATCAATTGTTAGGAATGCTGTAGCCAGTAACATAGTTCATGTTCAATATATGGTCCATTAAAGTTAATAAAACAGGACTTTACAACTAACATTATCTTTATTTGAAGCATTTTCCTGAGATGTATCTACACATTTTCCTTTTTGTGTTTTACACTTTGGTAACATTTACATCACAACCGTTTTTGGCAGAAATAGTTTTGGTTCTTGTGTTGTTCTATTTTTCGTGGCTCTATCCTCCACTACCTAAAATAGACATTTATTTATGTTAGTAACTAATATGTTATTATATTAATTGTGTAGTTATTACAGGGTCAAAGGTCGAATTATCTAATTTCCTATGTCATTTCAATTAAAGTTTTTGTGATGTCACTTCCGGAACACCTGGCGTTTTGGGGGATTGGCGTCCATGGGTAAAAGGATTACCAGTTAAATGCAAATGAGGGCTCACCTCAGAGTTCTGGTTAATTTGCTACTCTCCGCTGGATATTCAAATATGGCGGCTGCTACCTGGAAGCGGCAGTGGGCCGGGGGGAGAAGGGGTGGAGGGAATTGGTTGAAAAAAATCCCTTACCTCCCGGCTGGCCGCTCCTCTCCCATGTCCTCTTCCTCGCCTCTTGGGGGAGACAGGAAGCAGAAAGCACAAGGGCTCCCAGGCTCCCTGCAGCCAATTACAATGCTGCGATGCAGCATTGTGAATGGTCTGAGCGCGAGGGGCTGGAGGGGTTGGCATGGTCTCTACGCAGGC
Source organism: Lissotriton vulgaris (assembly GCF_964263255.1). Classification (NCBI taxonomy): domain Eukaryota; kingdom Metazoa; phylum Chordata; class Amphibia; order Caudata; family Salamandridae; genus Lissotriton; species Lissotriton vulgaris. The sequence continues at coordinate 1,739,278,445 of NC_141693.1, forward strand.
TGTAATGCAGCCTTCATGGAGAACACGGTATGGACGCATGACTGGTTTGGACGGCCCGAAAGGGTCCGCCAAGCACTCATGCTCACATAGGGAGTGCAAATCCCTCCTCCACCTGCTCTGAGAGCACACAAATACGCCGCAACAGAGAAAACTAGAATAATAATAACCTTGAGTTATTATCATGCTATTTTTCCTTTATTTACACCGCAAAAAGCAGTAGGGCGACGCTCCTCAACCTTAGTGGAGGAGGCGCCACTGTATTCAAAATGAACACTTTGATTGAAATAACTTTTTCTATTCCTAAAAACACTTGAGGTTTAGAGTAGTGTCTTAAATGAGTCACTTTAAGTATGAAATGGAGATATACATGTGCGCGTGCGGAACTGGGAACACTAACTCATAGCCTAGTAATTTTTTTGTCTGTTCTGAAATAGGCCCGAAGATTTACAGTGGCGGCTTCAGTGACTTTCTATAAGGTACAATGAGCCGAACAGAGTAACTAAGTGTCACGCTTGAGGTAACGCATATGTGGTACAGGGAAACTACCCATCGAGTAAACTCAGATGAAATGCAACGCATTGGTCTTGTGCTGGTTTTGTCTTTTCCGTGTGAATTATTGCAGTGGTTGCACGTTTTCGTACAAGGTGCTCAAATTGAGTAGCCATCTAAGGTGTCCTTTTCCTCCATAGGGATTCCCAAACGGTGTCGTGTCCATCGTGGCGGCAGTACACACCAAACACTGGACACAGGTTAGTTGTTATGATCTTCGTTTTATTAGTTACACAGGAGCGGTCTTCATCACGTCTGTCCTCTGGTCAGTCCTGGTTCTTTCTGTCGTCCTTCCTGTCCCCTAACAGGATGTGGTGTCCGGTGACCTGGTCACCTCCCTCATGACCCACAGGGTCCTAGCGTCCTCCTGTCCTGTTGCCCTATCGGTCGCATGTCTGTCGGGTCACAACATCTCCCCCTTTGTTGCAAACAAAAGTTTGTGGTACAGTTCTGGTGATCAATTCTGCCCCATCACCCTTTACATCATTGACTCATTGTTGTAATGAGAGAGATAGAGAGAGAGAGAGAGAGAGAGAGAGAGAGAGAGAGAGAGAGAGATGTCGTCATTGACTCGTCTCTCTACTTTCTGACTCCTATGTTTTATCGCTTAGTCTCTTTGTCTCCTTGCATTCCTTTTCGGTCGCTGTTCTTTGCCATCGTCTTTTTCTTTTGTTTGTTTGTTGTCTTCTTGCTGCTCTCCGGGGGGCAGCTTCTATCTTTCCGCTTCTGGCTCCTTGTCGTGCGCCCAATGTCCTGGGCCAGCTGGCGCTACCTCTGTTGGCTCCTCTCTTTCTTCGGCCGCCCTTTGTTTTGTCTGGTCTTTCAGTTGTTCTTTTCCGTGCCCTTCCTCTTTCTCTGGTCCCCGTTTCTTCTCTTTGCTTGTTGTCAGTGTGTTGCTCATTTTCTTTTTTGTCATAGGTCATGGTTATGAGACCCATTGTTTGGGCGGTGTTGTTGCTTAGCAGGCATGGTCCTGGCACGTCTCCTTTCAGCACGTGTATGTCTTCTTTGTTCTTCTTGTTTTTATATGTCAGTTCCCTTGTGAACTTTCGCAAATTTGTTATCTCTCTCTTTGACCCCCAGGTGAAGATTTTCACTTTGGACACACTCCCTTGTGAACTTTCCCAAATTTGTTATCTCTTTCTTTGACCCCCAGGTGAAGATTTTCACTTTGAACACACTCAGTGCCGGCTTTGATTCCATTTTCTCGTATTCTGATGCACACATGACATTGCATGTTGCACCACTGTCCAGTACAAATTCCGCTTCATGTTCTCCTACTCCTATCTTTGCCAGGCCCATCTTTCCCTGGTTACTACTGCCTGTGCGAGTTGTTGTTTCTCCTTTTCTGTTTTCCCCACTCAGTTTTATGTGGACCTCCGACATGTGGTATAGTCTTTCAACTCTCTCTTCTTCCTCATCTTCGCCTGATCCTCGCGATGAGCTTCTTCTTTCTCTTTCAACATATCTGACGTGTCTTGTTGTCGACTCTTGTTGTCTTCCTGTTGTTCTCCTGTCATTGAGTTGTGTGCTTTGGCACATGCTGGCGTAATGATTTCTCCCATTACATCTTTTGCAGGTCTGACCAAACGCGGGGCACGGACCTCTGTGTGGAAATTCCATTCCACATTTGTAACAGGTTCCTTCAGGTTGTCTCCTCTCTGTTTGTTCTCCCCGGTTGTTCCTCCACCGGCCTGTGCGATATTTGTTCGTCACGTAGTGTGCATTTTCTATTTCAACGTTCTTCCCTCTTTCAATTTCTTGGGCATGTGCCGTTGCTCTCGCCTCTGCTCTTGCCAGAGACAGGATGTTTTCCAATGAGATTGGTTCTTTCAAGATTCTTGCCCTGAATCCTGTGTCGCGACAGCCTTCAATGATCCGTAGTCTTATTGCTTGTTCATTGTCAAACTTGTCAAACTCACAGTGTGTCACTAATTTCCTCAGCCTTGTCGCAAAATCATCCAGCGTCTCATCCACTTGTTGACACGCAATAGTGAATGTGTACCATTCAAAGTCAATGTTTTGTTGTGGGTCGAATCTGGCCGTCAGGCATTTCTTTAGTGTCTCATATGTCTTTGTTTCTTCAGTTGGTAGTGTCACTAGAAGTTCTTCAATGTCGTCCCCTGCTAAGTTCAGTAGTAACCCGAGTCTCTTTCCTTCTGTCGTGTCTGTTGCTTCCATATATCTTTCGAACCGTCTGATCCACTTCTCCCACCTTATTCCTGTTTGTGGCTCCGATAAGTTGAATGGCAGTGGCCTCCTGTATTGTGCGCTGGGCTTTGGGTCTGCCGTCCTTACTTTTATCTGCTTTTCCTCTTTTCCTTTCTCTTTATCTTCTTTTCTCTTTGTTTTCTTCTTATCTCTTTATCTTCTTTCTTCTTTTCTTCTTCTTTTCTGCTTTCCCTCTTTTCCCTTCTCTTTATCTTCTTTTCTCTTTTCTTTTCTCTTTATTTTCCTCTTTTCTTTCTTCCTTTCTCTTTCTCTTTTTTTTTCTTTATTTTCTTCTTATCTCTTTATCTTCTTTCTTCTTTTTTCTTTTTATCCAGCCTTTATTTGCTGTCTTTGGCTTTTCTTGTGTTGTTCTGCACTTTTTCTGCAGTTTTTCTTCTGTTTCGCGCTGTGCCTGGCCTCAAAATGGCCGCCGCGCTCGTTCTTTGTTCCTATTGGCTTAGAAACCTGACTCTAAGATGGCCGCCGTCTTCTCGCAGGACTTCGCGACCAATTACAATGCCGCCTGACTTTAAAATGGCCGCCACGCTTATTCTTCGTTTCTATTGTCTCTCACGCCTGGCCCCAATATGGCCACCGAGACTCTCGCGAGAGCTCGCGCTGGCTTTTCAGCTCTTCGAACTTCGCGCTCCTGTTGCTGGCGCTTACCGGCTTTGTTGCTTTTTCTTTTGCGGCGGTCGGGGTGGGCTCCCACGTCGCTGCTGATTTCTGGATGGCGCTTCACTCTTCCCTCAGACTTTTGGCCACGACGCGATCCAGGGTGGGCTCCTGGTTTCAAATCGCGATTTCTGCACGCAGGGACCGGATCCGTCCTTCGTCACCAGATGTCGTGTCCGTCGTGGTGGCAGTACACACCAAACACTGGACACAGGTTAGTTGTTATGATCTTCGTTTTATTAGTTACACAGGAGCGGTCTTCATCACGTCTGTCCTCTGGTCAGTCCTGGTTCTTTCTGTCGTCCTTCCTGTCCCCTAACAGGATGTGGTGTCCGGTGACCTGGTCACCTCCCTCATGACCCACAGGGTCCTAGCGTCCTCCTGTCCTGTTGCCCTATCGGTCGCCTGTCTGTCAGGTCACGACAAACGGGAAAGAGAATATTATTGAGTTTCTTTTTTTTAACAATTGGCTTTTCCATTTTTTAGGATTCTGTGTCCACTCAATTAAACTAAATTACATGGGGACTTCCACCCCTCCGGTTTCCTGAAACTTGAGCCCTGACACTTCCACCTTGATTGACCGGTAAGCGCATGTACATGCCCCTGTGCCATTTGTTCACCTTACATGCCACATCATTTATTTCTTCAGCTAAATTACTTTACGTCTCACAGGCTTTGCCTTTTCGAATCCCTACATGACTTGCTTTATTGCTTCTATCAAGGCGTGATCATTTATTTATTTATTTAATGGCATTTATAGAGCGCGTGCAATTACCCTTAGGCGTCTCGGCGCTGAAATTGCGTAAAAGTCTCACCCTAGACAGGAAATACGGAAAAGAGAATTACTGGTTGAAAAGCCATGTCTTCAGTTTTTTTCTGAACTGAAGAAGATTGGGACTGGTCCTTATATGAATAGGTAGGGTGTTCCAGAGTCTAGGGGCCGCAATTAAAAAGCGGCGATCGCCCCAGGTGGCTGTTCGACTGCGTTGAACCACTAGTTGGTTGAGAGAGGTGGATCTGAGCATTCTCGGAGGGATGTAAGGAATCAGTTGCTGTCTGAGGAAATGAGGTCCTAGGTCCTGAAGTGATTTAAAGACAGTACACAGAAATTTGAATTTGACCCTGTTGTGAATGGACAGCCAATGATATTGTTTAAGCGTGTCCGAAATGGGTGCAAATCTCGGTTTTTTTTAAAGTACTCGGGCGGCGGCATTCTGCACGGTCTGTAATTTTTTAATGACTCTGTTCTGAGCATTGAGCAACAGACCGTTGCAGTAGTCTAATGAAGACAACACTAGTGAGGAAACTAGTGTTTTTGCTGCTGATTCTGGTAAGTAAGGAGTGATTTTCCTTACCATTCGCAGCTTAAAATGCGCATTGGCAGCCACCTTATTCGCATGGGCCATGAAGTTGAGCTGGTTGTCAAAGGTGACACCTAAGTTTCTAACTTTGGCCGTGGGGCAGGGAGGAGTGCCCATGGCCGCTGGCCACCAAGTTGCCGACCAGGCTGGGGAGAGATTGCCGAAGATAACCACCTCCGTTTTATCGGAGTTAAGTTTCAGGCAATTTCTTGCCATCCACTCACTAATAGCGGTCATCCCATCTTGGAATCTCTCCGCCATCTTCTGTCCATCGTCCTTTATGGCCAGAACCAGCTGGGTGTCGTCGGCGTATGAGGTCAGGCCCATCCCGTAGGCTTTGATGACACTGGCGAGGTCCGACACATATATATTAAATAGTGTCGGACTCAGGGATGAGCCTTGTGGGACCCCACACGGTAACGACAGGTCGGCCGACTGGAAGGGGCCCAGTGTAACCGCCTGGGTTCTGTTGGTCAGGAAAGAGGCCAGAAGATCTCTGGCAGTGAGCTGAATGCCCATCCTCTCGACACGGTCGACCAGGATCTTATGGTCGACCGTGTCGAAAGCAGCCGACAAGTCAAGGAGGACTAACACAGCAGTTCCTCCTTGGTCACGGATGACTCTTATATCGTCGGCTGCTTTGATGAGAGCGGTTTCCGTGCCATGGTATTTGCGGAAGCCGAACTGGGTATCATCCAGCAAATGATTGTTCTCTATGTAGGCTGATAACTGCTGGTTCATAGCCTTTTCCATGACCTTCGCTAGGAAAGGGAGACTTGCAATGGGACGGTAGTTCTTCAGTTCGCTTTTATCTAGCCCAGAAGCAGAGGTTTAATCAGTGTATTTTTCAGAGAGTCAGGGTAGGATCCGGATGCCAAAATAATGTTACAAAGGGTGGTTATGGTGGGAATGACTGAGTCTGGTACTGTGGCTAGTACAGAGGTGGGGCAGGGATCCAAAGCTGATCCAGCTTTAATCGTATTGAAAATGCACTTAACTTGATCAGTGGTGAGGGCATTGAAGGAGGTCATAGTAGTACTAGTTGGGTTAGTCAAAGAAGTGGTCAGAGGAGTGGAAGCACTACTGTGGACCTGGTCGAGATTGAATGCTTGATAAATGTCGTTGACTTTAGTAAAGAAGAAGTCTGACAAGGCATCACATAATGATTGTGATGGGGGTGGGTTAAGATCTGGGGCATTTCCCGCGAGGGTTTTTGCGACGTCATAAAGCTTTTTACTAGAATTTTTAGCAGCTTCTATTTGGCGGGTGTAATAATCCTTTTTTGCTGTTATTATCATTGATTTATAGGTAGCCAGGGCTTTCTTATAATTGTCCTTGTCTTCAGTATCATAGGTTCTTCGCCACTGTCGTTCCTTGTTCCTAGCGAGTTGTTTTTGGTCTTTTAGTTCTTTCGTGTACCACTGGGCTTTAGGCGTATTTCTGTTTTTAGAAATTGATTTGGTGGGTGCCAACTGAGTTGAAGCTTCACCCAACCATTTTTGAAATTGGTTAGTGGCAATCGTTGGGTCAGTGGATAGTTCCGGGGTTGAGGTGTTGAGAAGCAGCATTAAATCCTTGGGGTTAATGTCCTTCCAAACTCTGAAAGTGCCCTTTGTTGCAGGGTTCACTTTTTTCCTCTGCGGATCTTTGATAGTCAGTTTACTAAAGATGACTGAATGGTCTGTCCAGGTCATAGGAAGTACAGAAGTAATGGACAGTCCTTCCACGTTTGTGAAGATTCCATCCAGCGTGTGGCCTGCCTGGTGGGTGGGGGTAGTGACCAACTGTTTGAGGCCCATCAAGTCAAGATCTGATATGAGGGTTGTAGTGTCCCTATCGCTATGAAGCTCTAAGTGAAAATTAAAATCACCTAATATCGTGGTAGATTCTTCTGTTGCTATAGATTCGGTGACATTGGTAAGATTTGCAAGGAATGCAGATCTGGTGCCAGGGGGTCTATATATCAGAGATCCCTTGAAGTTGTACATAGGGGCCACATTGATGTCAAAATGCATGGCCTTGCATGCTTTAATGGGGATAGGCGAGCAACGGGTTTTGTATTGGTCTCTTGCTATGATGGCTATTCCACCTCCTTTTCCTATGGGCCTGTCCTGCCGATAGGCACTGTAGCCTGGGGGAACTGCCGTAACATAGTCAGGGGCAGATGCTTCGTCGGACCAAGTCTCTGTGATGTAAAGAATATCTAAGTTAAAATCACTAATCAAGTCGGCTATATCCTGGCAGTGCTTACTCAGGGACCGCGCATTAACAAGAGCCATGGAAATGTGCGTGACAGCCTCAGTAGCTCGGGTTTTGATATCCGACATGGGGTTAGCAAAGTTGGACGGGGAGTTACAGTGTAAACACCGTGTATGTGATGGCGATAGTGTGAGTGATACATCAAGTTTGGTACATAGCGAAGCATAGGGAGGGCGCAGCTCCATGAGCTCGTTGCGGGAATAAGAGATGCGAGAGGCAGGGGTTGTGGCCCTGGGCCCGGTCCCGGCGCGGACGGGCGCAGACGGGCCCGCCTTCGGCGCGCAGCCGGCGCGCCCGCTGCGCCCGCCCGCTGCGCGGACGGGCGATGATACTGTTTTTATACATATTTTGGGCGGGGCGTGAGGAGGGTGGGAGGGGCGCAGAGCTCTCGGCCAGCCTTCCCAAAGCAAGATGGCGGCCAAGTTCGGTTCCAAGCTTCCCTGCGCCTGACTACAGCGGCGCTACGGGAGGGCAGTTCGAGACTAGGCAAGATAATCTGGTCTCAGAGAGACAATGTGTTAAAAACGAAGCAATTTAAAATATACACAGAGCTTAAAAACAAATAGTTGTCTCAGTCGTTTTTGCCTATCTAATATTATTGAAAGGTGCAAGGGAGCACAATCAGACCTCCGGCTTCCGCCTCAGAGGGAAACAAGTAGCAATTACCGTTATGTGAGCTACATTTTTTCTACAAGCTTTTTACCAGGACTCACTATACTCATGTATGCTTATCTACTAATTCCTAGATTTTAACAAATATAACAACAAACAAAACAACAAAATACTCTTAAATAGAATGCACCTAAAAACTACTGATAGGTAAGAACTCTTATCCTACTGCTGTTTGTAGGGACCACCTATCCCTTTCCTGACCTTCCATAAGAAGGGGCATGAACTATGATGGCCTTCACTCCCGTATACATAATAATAAGTTATAGTTTATTAAACTATATTCACTATGATGATTTTTATTGGGGAAATCTTTCTTCCTTCACCTGACTTCCATTTTCAAGATGATCGACTTTTATTTTTCCGGATAATACATCAATCATGACCATTATGCCATACTCCCTACTTTTCATCACATACCTTTAATAATATTATGTAAAACCGTGTACTCTACCCACGAATTATCTGATTTCCTTCATTTCTACATCCAAACTTGGCTTTCTCCAGACTTTCACAAGTGCAACACACTAGCACCACGTTACCATAGTTAAATCAATTCCTTAATTTATTTTCTAGTTTGAAGTGTTGCATTGACTGTCTCTACAAGAATGGCACTAGGGGGATGGGGGGAGAACATGGCGGCCGTGAGCTGAGCGGTCGCTTGCCGATGCCGGTAGCACTCCTGCCCACATACAGTATGCAAGCAATCTGCACGCAGGGCTTACGTTAGATTTTCTATAGCTTTTCCATAGCTTTTTTTTAAATATAAAGTTATAAGTTCCATACCTGTGACATTTCTACTCTGAATGTGTGTAGAAACATCGGTAGACCTCCCGTGCTGTTTTTCGGCTGCCCTGGAATTGAGGAGGGGCCGGAGGATTGCCGCTCGCGGTCTTCTTCGAGGCAGTCTCTCCCGAAGTGTATCCGGAGGGTTACAGGCAGAGACAGCACAGGGAGAGCGACCGCTGCTGCTGCGTCCACGCTGGAGAGGAAGTCTGAAGCCGAGGGGACAAGGAGGGCTACAGGAGAGGAGTCCACCGCGGAGAGGAGCGGATTGAGCCCGACGGTCTCAAGGCAGGTCGCTCACCTTGCCACCACACAGCCCCTCCTGTTTGCCCTGAGCCCGATGCTGCCGCCCGCATTGGTTTGTGCCCGTTTTCCTGACTGTTGTATCACTCTGTCTCTGAGCTGTCTTTAATTACTGTGTTGGCATTATTGTGTCCTCTCTCCCCACTGTGGACTGTATTAGCTTATTGTATTTTATTTCCCCTCTGTGCCCCCCACTTTGCCTTCTGTATCACCCACCCGCGCCCCCCTTTGTTCTGTCCCGCCGCTGCTTCCATCTGCGACCCCGCCTCCCTGTTCTCCCATTCGCTGACCCGCTCCCGCCTCCCAGCTGCTCCTCCCTCCCACATCCCCTCATATGGAGGCCGCGCAGCGGACGCGCGCAGTGGGCATGCCACTGGCCTGCCGAAGGCGCCCCTAAGGCAAGCCGGTCTGCGCCCATCCACGCTTGGACTGCGCCCAGTGCCAGGACCCCAGGCCCCCCCACGTACGCCACTGCTACGACTCCAGCACCCTCCACGCACTCAACGCCGGACGATCACACACCTGCTGCCTGGCTGCCACGAAACGCACCCAAGGACCCTTCTCCTGACGGAACTGCAGCTTTACCAGCATCCGGCCCGCCAACCCACCTACCGAAGAACCCAACTTCTTCAGATGCATCCTGCTCAACACCGCTCTCTGGGACCTACTCGACACCAACGGCCCAGACGTCGCCTTCCTGACGGCGACCTGGCTGAACCCCTCCTCGGCACCCGACATCGCCATAGCTTTCCCGGAAGGCTACAAGATCACCCGCAAGGATCGCACCAACGTAGTAGGAGGAGGAATTGCCATTGTCCACACAAACACCCTCAAAATCTCGACAGTCACCAACGACACCCTCAGCTCCGCCGAACACCTGCACTTCCAGATCCACACCGGCCCCAAAACCACCCTCAGAGGCACCCTCATCTACAGACCCCCCCCGGACCCCGACCCCAGTTCAGCGAGTCCATCGCCGACTTCATCAGTACACACGCCCTCGCCTCCACGGACTACATCCTAATCAGGGACCTAACAACAACGACTTCAACTCTACCACCCGGATCGATAACCTCGCCAACCTCTGACTCAGACAACTCGTCACAACACCCACCCACTCTTCCGGCCACAAGCTTGACCCCATCTTCTCAGCAAGCTCCCACGTCTTCTTCAACTGCATCACCGAACTCCACTGGACCGACCACCGCTGCATCCACTTCACCTTCCGGAAACCCACCGCACACTACCGCACCCAGCAGATGCCTCGCCGCCGCTGCAGCAAAGCCACCAAGGACCAGCTCACCACCGCCCTCGCCCAGAACCCACCCGCAGACCCGACCGATCCCGACACCGCAGCCCGTAGCCTCAGACAGCGGATCGACGACTGCACCAACACCCTCGCCCCTCTCAAGAAGCCCTCCAACATCCACACCAGCAAGAGAGCCTGCTGGTTCACCGAAGACCTCCTGGCCTCCAAGCAAACCTGCAGAAACTCGAAAAAAACTGGATCCGTGAATGAACACCGGAAAGCTACACAGCCCACAAGAAAGCCACCCGCAGACAACACCACCTCATCAGATCCGCCAGAAGGACCTCCTTCAAAGACCGCCTAGACAACAACACATACAACAGCAAAGAGCTCTTCAACATCGTGAACGAACTCTCCAACCCCAGCTCCAACACCAACGATATCCCACCGTCACAAGACCTGTGCGACACGCTGGCCACCTTCTTCCATTGCAAGATCGCAGACATCCACGACAGCTTCGACGCCGTCACCACCTCGGCAACCGCTGAGACCCCCGCTCCCATGACCACCACCGCACCAACTGCCTGCATGCCTGGACCAACATCAACGACGACAACACCATCAAGATCATGAACACCATCCACTCCGGGTTCCCCTGTCCACACCACATCTTCAACAAAGCCAGTAGCACCATTGCACTCCTCTCCGGAAAACCATCAACATCTCCTTCGAGGACCCTGAGGACCTCAAGAACTGCCGACCCATCTCTCTGCTCCAGTTCCCGGTAAAGGTCATTGAAAAGGCCGTCAACAAACAACTGACCAGCTTCCTCGAGGAGAACAGCATCCTGGACCCGTCCCAGTCCGGATTCTGCAGCAACCACAGCACTGAAACTGCCCTTATTGCCGCCACTGACGACATCAGGACCCTGCTTGACAATGGAGAAACCGCGGTCCTCATCCTCCTGGACCTGTCAGCCACCTTCGACACGATCTGCCATCGCACACTATGAACACGCCTCCACGATGCCGGAATCCAAGAGAAGGCCCTGGACTGGACCACCTCCTTCCTCTCCGGCAGAACACAGAGCGTCCACCTCCCCCCTTCCGCTCCGAAGCCACCGAGATCATCTACAGCCTACCCCAAGACTCATCCCTCAGCCCAACGTTGTTCAACGTCTACATGGCACCGCTCGCCCACGTCGCACGACGGCACGACCTCAACATTCCTAAGCCGATGACACCCAGCTGATCCTCTCCCTCACCAAAGACCCCCACACCACCAAAACCAACCTCCACGAAGGAATGAAGGCCGATACCGACTGGATGAGAAACAGCCGACTGAAGCTGAACTCGGACAAGACGGAGGTCCTCATTCTCGGATCCACCCCCTTGGCCTGGGACGACTCCTGGTGGCCGACTGCACTAGGAGCACCCCCTACACCCACTGACCACGCACACACCCTAGGGGTCATCCTCGACTCCACTCTCTCCATGATGATGCAGGTCAGCGCCATCTCCTCCTCCTGCTTCAACACTCTCCCCATGCTTCACAGTTTCTTCAAGTGGATCCCCTCCGAAACCAGAAGGACGGTCACCCAGGCCCTCGTCAGCAGCAGACTGGACTACGGAAACGCACTCTACGCAGGAGCCCTGGCCAAACTCCTGAAATGCCTCCAACGCATCCAGAACACCTCCGCACGCCTCATCCTCGACATCCCTCACCGCAGCCACATCACACCCCACTTGAGAGCCTTGCACTGGCTCCCCATCAACAGCCGACACAGCCTCTACACCCCCACCCGCCAGCTCCGCTCCGCAGACCACGCCCTCGCCACCGTTCCCAATATCCGTAGAGTGACCGCCGGCGGCAGATCATTCTCCCACCTCGCCGCCAAGACATGGAACACCCTACCCATCCGCTTGCGGCAGACCGAAGGCCTCCTAACCTTCAGGAGACTTCTCAAGACCAGGCTTTCTGAAAAGTAGCAGCGTTCCCCCCACCCCCGCGCCTTGAGACCCTCACGGGTATGTAGTGCTCTTTATAAATGCTATGATTAATTGATTGATTGATTGAGAACGGCGGGGAGGACTGTGAGGTATTGGGGACCCAGGAAAACAGGGACGAGGGTTACCGGGAGATCCCTAAATCTGGTAAGCCCTCTCCACCTTACTGTCTAAGACAAACAAGCCTGAAGGGGGATTCCCTAGCTATTAATCTAGTGCAGCCTAATAAAAATACACAGGAGAACAAGTTTAAAGAAAAGGGTAAAATTCCTAAAACTCCTAAAAGCCCTAAAAACAAATTAGTAAAAAAAGGCAGGAAACGTGGGGCAGCACGAGAGCCTGAAGTACAGGACATTAGAGTAGGGAAACCCTGTAAAGACACAAACAAGGCGCTCCTAGATAATAAGGAAACATCAGTTAAAAGGCCAGAGGGCAGTACTGAAGAGAGCTCCACTCCCTATCGGGAATACAAAGGAAAAGGCGCAAAAACAACTAGAAAGAGGGGCTCCCCTGTGGACGCTAAAGTGAGAGTTACCCCCTCCTTGACATCGTATTTTAAAGTCCTTCCACAGGTTTTAGATGTGGTAAAGCAGGGAGAAGTTCTCAGGGAAAACTCTGGGCAGGCAGGGTCAGTAAGACAGCCTCCTTTTCACTTGGTCATGGATTCAGGAATCCCCTTGACCTTGCCCTCGCTCAACTCCTGCCTTGCCCCTGTGCCCACACTGGTTGCATTTCCAAACCCCACCAAATTAGCTGAGCAACCAGCCAAACAATCCAATCCGCCAAAAGATTCTGAAGTCTTAGAAGCTTCAGAGGATAGCGCGGCTATGAGCTCAGGGGCACCAGTGAAGCACACTGGAGGAGTTAATTCTGTGGTAGAGGATACAGGAGATGTTGGTAGCGATAATCATAAAGATAAGAACAACAAGGAAATGGGGGGAATCCCAGAGGGAGGCTCTTTAGAGATGCTATTTCTTACAACGGCGTCTGACATAAAAAAAAAAGGGTTTGCAATCTCGGAGTCGAACCAGGGAGTGATTAGACTTTTCTGTGAATAACTTGAGAAAAAACTTGACGCTCTAAGCTCAAGGCTTGTGGCTTTATAGAATTCTGTGGAAGAGCTTAAAGAAGATCTGGGAACAGTCAAAGCGGAGATCTCTACATTCAAGAAGGATGAGGCTACGCTCCGCGACAGATTAGAATCGTTGGAGAATAATTCTAGATGTAATAACTTGCGCCTCTTAAATGTACCCGAAGATAAAGCGGGTGAGGATCTTAAATCTTTCATTGTGGCCCTCATCAAAGATGTGGTTCAGATCAAGGAATCGGAAGAAGATCTGAAGAGGGACATACAAAGAATCCATAGAGACCCCTTCAGGACACACCCCAACCGAACAAAACCGAGGAAATTTTTAATTAATTTCTTGACCTTTTCCTTAAAAGAGAGAATACTAATAGCTGCCCTTAAACAGAAATCACTGAAACCAAGAGACTTTACCTTTGAGATCAGGTCGGATCTCTCTCGTGTTACTTTGGATAGACAATGGGAGTTGGGGAAAAAAATGGAGGACTTCAAGAAATTTGGGCTGTTGTCCAACTTAAATTCCCAGCGCAAATGAAAATCATGTTTAACAACAAAATGTATAATGTGAGAACGGTGCAGGAAGCGGATGAGCTCCTGGAAAATCTAAAATATTTTTTTTCTTCTCCCTTTAAAAAAACGAACAAAAAAACCATCGGATTTTTCATACCAACGAGAGTTTGAGACACAGAAACCCGGTTGTGATAAGAAACTTTATAAGTTTTCATACATAGCATATACTAGGATACACTAAGCTATACTAGGAATAAATATGCTGACTAAGGCTTTAAATGGGACAAATATATGCCCACAGCACTAGTAATGGCAAAAGGCAAGAGTGGGGCAGAGTAGGGCATACTGGCAGGCAGAATCTGGACCTGTCCAAGTAAATGGGGGTAGGGTTCTCCAGGGAGGAGTGGGAGTGGTCAACGGTGGGGAAGGGGAAGCACGGGTGGAGGAGCAGAGGGGTAAAAAAGAAGATAAAAGGAAAATCTAATTCGTCTTCTAAATTAGTTGCTTTTTATTCGCCATTGTTTTTGGTTAGGTGTCGATATTCTGTAGGATGGTGTAGAGTAAAGGTTCGGCTTTTTAATCCTCCATGAGAACGTTACAATTTTATCTTGGAACGTCAATGGCCTCCGAGTTAAAAGTAGGAGGGAAAATTGTTTCTAATATCTGAAAGATTCACCTGCACATATAATCATCTTGCAAGAAACACACCTCCTGAGAGAAGAAATTAGTGGGATTTGTAGGAAGCTCAGGTGGGTGGAACATTGTGTTTGCTCCTGTCAAACTGCCAATGTTAGGGGTGTTGCTATTTTAATAAAAAAACAAGCGTATGCTGGCCTCCTGAATGTTATGACAGATGCAAGCAGTAGGTGGGTTATAGCCAACTTATCTGTTGAAAGTTCACACATTAGTAGGGTATTACGGCACACTAAAAACTATTTTTATAAATCTTCTGGGGTTCCCCGATACAATAATCTTAGCCGGGGACTTATAGTATTAAACCCAAAATTGGATAAATCCTTAAGTAGTAGGGCCAATGCCCTGTCTAAATCCAGGGCATACCTAAAGTGGATGATGAGGCAAAATGTGTTATTTGATATCTGGAGGGAAAGAGCAGGCACTCAATTGGGGGTGTCTTTCTATAATAAAAAATATAGACAGAAATCAAGGATCGATTATATCCTGATTAGTAATGACTTAAGAGGCTACATCAAAGATATAGGCCATTTGACCCCCCATCTTTCGGACCATGAGGCCGTATGGATAGACTTAGATCTTGCAGGGAAAGAACAACAGAGGGCATGGACATTCGATCGCACACTCCTCTTAGATGAAGTTGAAACTGGCTACTTATCCCAGGAGACAATATCCTTTTTAAATATCAATATAGGATCAGCAGATCCTTTAGTGGTATGGGATGTCCTGAAGTCATTTTTGAGAGGCTTAGTTACAAACAGGACTTCTTACAAATATAGGTAGTACAGGGAGGAAATTGCATCTACTGAGAGCAAAATGAAGGAGGTGGAGAAGAAGATTAATAATGGAATCGATCAAGATGTTCGTCAGACACAAAGTCCTATTGCTTAATACAATTCAGACCAGGATTTCCAATAGGTGGGAGGTGAGCAAGCTTGCTCACTTTGAATATGGTGAGGGGGCTGGAAGATTATTAGCTTAGAAGGCCAAAACTGATAGATTGCAGAATCTTATAAAACAAATAGATAACGGGCACACTAACACATCATCAACCAAAGAAGAATAGATAGGAGAAGCCTTCCACACTTTTTTCAAGGATTTATATGATGAGGACAATGATATAGATAGTACATCTGCACGGGAATGGCTAAATCCGATCCATCTCACTTCCTTGGAATCCACCCAACGAGAAAATTTAGAAGCTGAAATATCACAACAGGAGGTCAGGGAGGCACTTCTTGTTTGTAAGGCATGTAAGGCTGCAGGGCCTGATGGTTTTCCGGCAGAATTATATAAAAATCTGGGAGAGGCGATAATCCCATTTATGACAACTATATTCAATAAAAATTTTGTTGAAGGGGTTAAACCTCCTACCTTGTGGGGTAGAGCTAATATTACATTGATTTTAAAACCAGGCAAACCGTCTACAAAATGTGGGTCCTATAGACCTATTTCACTTTTAAACTTGGATGATAAGGTATTTACCAGGATATTGACTGAAAGCTTGGGCGCAGTAGCAGGGGACTTGCTGCATACCGATTAAAAGGGTGTTTTAAAAGGTAGAAATCTTTTTGACCTCCCACACGATTTTATAGGTGCGATTGATTTTGCCTCTAATTTTCACTCCCTTTGGCAGCAATAACGTTGGATGCAACTAAAGCATTCGACAGGGTCACCTGGAACTATCTTGCTGCTGGTCTTGAGAAGTTTAATTTTGGGCCAAAATTCCACCGAACCTTTAGTCTCATTTATAGTGATCCTTCGGCAAGGCTGGTGGTTAATAAAAAACTGACTAGACCCTTCAGAATCAAGAGAGGAACTAGACAGGAGTGCCCCCTCTGCCCCCTCCTTTTCGACTTGTATATAGAGCCATTTGCTCACTGTCTTAGGGAGGAGACAGCTATCTTACCATTCAAGAGTGGAACATGGGAGAGGAAGGTAGCCCTGTACGCTGACAATATTCTTATTCTTTCGTCAGATCTAGAGTCATCTTTTCCTCAGGTCATCAGTTTAGCGAGGGATTTCGGTCTAACAAAATTATGACTTGGAACCTGCCGGACTGCTGACACTAAACCAGATGCGGTATTTGGTAGTAAAAATCGTTCCGAATATAGATATGATAGCCAAGGTCAACCTTTTGAATATTCTAAGAGAGAGCCAAAAATTAATGAAATCCTGAGTCCACCTTCCCCTGACCATTTCGGGTAGAGTTAATTTGATAAAGATGACAATCCTACCAAAAGTAACATTCCTTTTTAACACCATCTCATTACATTTTGAGAAACAAATAATTGACACATTTCAGCAATCTATCTATTCATTTGTGTGGGCCTATAAAGCAATTAGGATATCTTGGAAAAAGCTAAGACGTAGAAGGGAAAAAGGTGGTCCCAGATATTCAATATTACGCTTGGGCTGTCCAGCTAACATATTCAAGAATGTTGTTAAAATCTCCAGATTCATCAGGAAGAGGGAAAATGTTTTCGGCCATGTTGGAACAAGCGGGGCTTCCACATGAAGGCTTTCTTTTTAAATATGGAGACAAAAAATTCTTCAAGAAAGTAAGGCTGAAAGTCTTATGGAGCGCAGCTCAAATATGGGCCAGTATCAAAAAACTAACAGGTCTAGAATACCATTCAAGGTTGGCTCCATTGTGGGATAGCCCGGGGGCACCAAGCTGCCTGAAAGATATGCTGGCCGTCCCTCTAAAAACAGCAGGGTTATTAGTATGGGGAGACTTAGCTGTAGAAGGCTCTCTCTTGCCTTGGGCATCACTTAATGAAAAACTGGAGAAGGGTATGTCCAGATTTAAATATTTACAATTAAAGAGTTGGTCCCAGAACCTTAAAAAAACAATAGGTCTAGGGAACACTCTGGAAGAACATTAAGTAAAGAAGCGAGCAGGGAAGAAAGAGGTATCATTCTTTTATTGGGCAATTGAAGAGGCCATAGATGCGGATTTTAGACTAGCCAGCGGGTTGTGGGAAGAATCCATCCCGGAGACAGATTGGGTAGATCTGTGGCAACACCTTGTTCTCAGTTGTAAAGCCAGCTTCACCAACCATTACTTCACCACACGTAGGGCTTACCTATCCCCAGAGAGACTTTAAAATGACAAACGGTCCACCTGCTAGATGCAAAAAATGTGACATGGAAAATGCCCCCGATACACATATGTTCTGGGCTTAGCCTGCCATTTCTGAATTCTGGGAAAAAGTCGGGAATTCCTTAATGATTATCTTGGTATACCCAGAAAAAATTTCCCTCAGGCTTATCATTTTTGACATATTAAGTGAAATCACAGGCCTGGAGAGAGGTTTTCTATTTTTTGCCATATTGCTGGCCAGATGGGAAATATGCAAGAGATGGGCTGAGGCCTTACCTCCCCCATGGTTATCCTCCTTGTATAAAACATCTAAGACTGATTTGGCCAGATTAAAAAACAGTAAGAAGAGAGCCATTTGGGATTGCCTGCTAAACTGGACTTTAGTTTAGATAGCTATAAATGTTATGTTTTGATAAGATCATTCATATAACCCCTCTTCTGCTATATTTAAGCCTCATGGGAAGCTCTCAGACTGTGCTGGGCCTCGCTACATCCTCTTGGGCCCCAGTTTCGATCTAAGGTGGGCCTTCAGCAACAGTCTTTGGTTTTCAGTAATCAGTAGAGAGCGCAACCACCCTCTCATTGGCAACGAGAGGTCAGCTACAGGAAGGAAGTTGGTTTGCTACTGGTAGGCGAGTGACAGAGAGGAGGGGTGCTACCCTACTTCACTTAATTGAGTAACAGTGGCGACCTCCTGATCTCCAAGTTGGCTGGGCTTGGAGGCGAATGAGGAAAACAAAAAAAGAAAAATAAGAATGGCACCAGGGCACCAGTATGGTATGCACACTCAAAATCTGGTTAATCAGTGAACGTTAGCATACAATATTTTCAATCTTTGTCTTACATTTGTATGTCTATTTCTTTATTATACATCAATATACTATTGCAGCCTTGAAAAAATCCCAGGCATGCATGCCATTAGGGGGTGAATTGTGTTGGCTGCTTCTCACACATGAATGTCCATCAAAATGAAAAAAGAAAAAAATAAAGGAAAGAAAATGAAGGAGCAACTGTTGACTTCAATTATCACAAAACTGCATTACTGTACTTTTGCTAATGATTTTTGAATCTTTATTCTTACTTAATCTGAGATAAAATATTTTTACTATGCTCACCTTTCCTGCATGTCTTAATAAACAATGTTGATCTTTGTGGGTATATGGGAATTATGCATGTAAGGGTAATGTCAGCACACAGTCACTTAGGGACTTATTACGAGTTTGGCGGTCCAACCGCCCGAGAACTGCGCTGGCATTCTAAAGACAGCTATATTACGAGTTGACCAAGGTGCCGGTGGTGTGGATGCAGAGATCTTACGACAGTGGTGAGTACTTTTTCCAGATATATCGATGTGTGCATTCCGACTGCATATGTTTTGGATGCACACATATGCATGATACGTGTGGAATAATACCATCTACCCATTACTGGAGGCGGTCCATATGTGGGCAGGCCTGACAATGGGTATATGGTATAAAAAGGACTCACCTTTAGATTGCTGCATACAGGGTCATAATCCTCGGGGTAATGATCCTGCTGTGAAGGGGGACCTGAAAAAACGGATCCATGTCAGACTCTGGCTGGATGAACAAGAAATTGGTGAATATGCACCCATGAATATACACCCATGTTCCTTTGTCACTCCCACCTTGAAACAGGCGGTCAGACTGCTGCGGTTAGCTCGTAGAAAAGGCAACTTGTAATACGGGCAGCAATGCAGCTCTCCTGTAACGCCTTAAGGTGGCTGCCTTTCACCGACCGTGAACCTAGCAGTTTGCTGGCAGTCTTGGCACCTCAGCCGCAGTTTTCCTAAAGCTTATCTGCCCAACTTGTAATATGGTGGTCAGACCGCTGAGCTCTCCACAGTCGAGCTCCCGGAACAGTGGTCGATAGATCGAAAACTCGTAATAAGGCCCTTAATCTAAGCTTTGTCTAAGAGGTGTAAGCTTATGGGGGATCACCTTAATCTTTGGCAGAAAGTTTTGTGACTAGTATCTTTGTATATCTGACCCTTCATTTTCTGACCAATCCACAGATCCCAACCAAAAAGCTACACATAATGTTAACCCTTTCAGGCCTGAAGTGTTAATTGATCTTTCTATTAAACACAATTAACTCAAAAATACATGAACAGATTTAAATCCAGCAACAAACGTTTGTAACCCTTTGAAGAATCTGTGCTAAAGCTGGAACAATTAATGACACCTGTCATGCTTCTGCAGATTCTCTAAATGGGTCAAACCTTATTAGTGGAAAAAGCATAACTATGGAAATTAACTTAGACAAGATTTAGTTACCCGTTTACCGCGGCGGACATTCTGCCGTTGTGCAGGCGTTTGACGCAGTGGGCGGGGCTGCGTCGGCCATTGGTCGTGCGCAGCACCCGGGAGGTAGTGCTCGCATCGGCCAACGGCCGACGCGAGGACGCAACGGGTTAGAGCTAAGACCATAAAATTATGCACAATTCATTTTAAACTCCTAACGTAAATTTAACTTCTAGCCCCACCTTGCACTCTTTATAACTTCATTTACTAGTCACATATAATAACACATTACCTGTATTGGTGTTTTTATATAGTACTGCAACGTGCTCCTATTTGCATCAGGTTCTTGGTGTCCATTGTGAATGCCTTGTTGACTGGGTATTGAATGTAGCTTGAAATAGGTGAACAGCCATGACAAAGCGCGGATTACCCCGCACTGCCATTACAATGCGGGGATTACAACGAAAGTCATTACAACGACTTTTGCTGGAGGGCGCTGTTGGATAGGGAATACTTAAACTTTCTAACCAACACCTTCCCTATTGTCAACGTGGGCTGGAGTTGGAATACAAAATTAAACTATTCCACTATCCAGCGCCCTCCAGCGAAAGTCGTTGTAACGACTTTCGTTGTAATCCCCACGTTGTAATTGCACGCGTGGTAATACCACGCGTTGTCATGACATACAACCCTTGAAATATAGAAGGCCGGAGTAGGTTGCTAAGGTTTAAAGATGTGCTTCAAATATGGTGTGGCTAACTTCACTGCGCATATGCATGAGTTATTATGCAAAATGTGAGAATAGGCAGACCTATTCGTACCTGCCATTTTAGGGGTTGTCTAAATCTGTTAGAACTGGCAGCCTTTAGGGTGGTCTTCCCCAAATAGTTTGCTTTCTACCCTACTTTTTATTGAAATGAGTTTTTGTTGGCCTTAGGACTCCATGCAAGTGCTTGTGCTCACTACTCGAAACATGGTAAAATTGACTTACACCTTATCAATTTCATTTTATTGTTTGATTAATAAAAATCATTACAATATTCGAACAAGATAAAAAATTAAAAATTTTAAAACGATAAGAGATTAAATATTCTGTCCCAGGTCGGGACAACACTGGTCATATTTCTTCCATTAAAATACATTAAATTCATTAGCAAAATTTTCTGTATTGTCCTTCCTTCCAACACAAACTTCCTTCCTTGGTCCACTATTTGTGCTGGGCATTAGGCGCCTTTATCAGTTCCGTTTCTTGTATCAGCTTTGTTACCTTGGTCATAAACTTGACTCCCCTAAGTGGACACATTCAATTTATTCATCCTTAGTAAAGTGGTACAGCATATACCCAGAACCTGTAATTTAAATTCTACTAGTAAGCTTGCAGCACTTATTGTGCCACCCATTTAAGTAAACTTTTAAAATATGTCTCAGGACTGCCATTGCAACCTGTGTGCAGTTTTAAACTGCCAGTTTGACTTGGTGAAATAACCCCTTTTCCAAACTTACATCTTTCTTCTCAATACATATCAGTCACCTCCAAGGTAGGCCCTAGACAGCCCTTAGGGCAGGGTGCAGTGTAATTAAAAAGCTGGGCATGTACTTTCAAGTTTTACATGTCCTGGTAGTGAAAAACTCTTAAATGTGTTTTTTCATTACTGCAAGGCCTACATCTCCCATAGGATAATATTGAGTTACCTTACTACATTAAATACGTTATAACGTTTGTCCAGGTACAGGTAGAAATGCCATGTTTAGTTCATAAGAATTGTAATTTAAAGTCCTCTTCAATGGTAACAATTCCTTAAACACCACTTTAAGTAGGTTGTCATTTTTTCATTCTAACCATTTGAAGCATCTGCCATAAGATTTGTAAAACGCATTTAAAGCACCTACCTCCTGTTCTGTGCTATAGGGACATAAAAAGCTCCAACAACTTGAATACTGCACCTGGATCCTGCCTGGAGTGAGTCATGCCCTTCAAGGGGTGCCCTCCCAGTCCCGGACACTCAGAAGTAGTGCTAAGGGTTCCCAAACAGTCATAAACCAAATCTTGGGATTTTCCGCCAAAAAGTGCTCTGAGAATCGATAGGAGACCAGGACCAGATCTCACCGATCTGCCTAAGGTGCATCGCTGGTCGGCCTGACTTTGCGGTAGTTCCTACTATGTTCTTCTCCGCAGCAGCAAATGCTGTTTATGCCTCCCCTTCAGAAGGGTATCTTGCTTCCTGGAGCCATGGAAAATCCACTTCTTGCTCACCCCCATTTAAATTCCGGTTAACAAGCCATGTGCTTGTTTTACTTAAATTAAAGGCTAGTAATCAGGCTGCTGAAAATCAAATAATTTTGAAGTACCAGTTTACAAGCTGTTTTAAATAAATAATGAGTTGGCCCTGAAGAAGCAACACTTGTATCACATATTAGTTTCGAAATATGGCCATTTTTCTTTTGATGAATAAGGATTATCAGTTAATAAAGAAAGCATTAGTCAACAGAATTGATGTCTTATGATCTTTTAAAATGTTGATCTCAAAACAGCCCACCCTTATTTTTCCAATAAACATACATAAACCTCAAAAAAATATTTCTAAATATAAAACTCTGAATATGTCATAAGTAACATAAAACTCTTACCCTCATACCTAAACTAAGTAGTAAAATATAAGTTAATAACAACCTTATCTGATCCATAGAGCCACAACCTGACCTCAGTCCTCCTTTCTGTCGACTGCTGATGAATGAAAAGAACAAGCACTGGTAAAGCTAACAGTATAGTATTTGAGATGCAGTGTAGCATGGCTAAATATGAAAAGAAATCTATGATGTGGCTGGCCACTAAGGGGGTCATTAGTATGTATTGGGGTGATCTCCAACAGCCGCATGTCGGTGGTGATCCGCCCTACATCCTTCCCCACCCGCCACCCATTTACCCCCAACACATTAATATGGCGGGGGTACCGCGGTGGACGGGAAGACGTCTGCCACTTTTCCGCCTGGACGACAAGTCGACACAAGCATGAACACGAGCCCTTCTGACTAGGACGCGACCACGCCACATACCCAAGCACAAACATACACAAGCATCAACACGAGCTCATCCGACTCGGACGCGACTACGCCACATAACCTACCATGAAATGAACCCAGTGGTTCAAAACAAATTACACAAGAACAAGCATAATCTGCTGACAAAACAACTTACATATCTTATACCAAAAATCATTGAAACAGAAAAAGAAATACACCAAAATGCATTGTCACCACAATCAACTAATACATTTACATTTTAAGTCACATCCACAAATCACGAGATATAAAGCAAGCAGAAAAATTCCTACAGCATTTGCTAATCCAACACACATGCAAGCCGACTACTCAAATACACAGACTTCTCATCACCACACTACACATACACATAACTCATCCACCACACAACCTACACACAACTAGCACCACTAAAACACACACCTACACACACACACACACTCACCCTCAGCTTCACACACACACATACATCACCACCACCACCCTTCACCATTTCCCCAAAGAAGAATCCACAGTTCCTAGCTGCTGAGTTGGAAGTGTTGGTCTATGAAATAATTCGATTTGAGCCACAGTTATTTGGCAGCATGGCCCAACAGACGTCATAGGCCCAGAAAACCAAATTGTGGGACCGTATTGTCAGCAAGGTGAATGCCCATTCACCTCGCTGACAATACTATGGCAAGGATGATTTATCTGGTCTGTTCACAAATGTAAAGTGGCCTAGAAGTCAACACAGGCCAAATCAAGCACCAAACACAGTGCACCTCACAGCCCTGTCCATGAAAATGCAAAAGGACATCCCTGTATCACCAATCAGTCCATGTAGACCAAGTAGACTGTACATCAATCAATCAATCATAGTATTTGTAAAGTGCGCTACTTACCCGTGAGCGTCTCAAGGCGCTGGGGGTGGGGAGTGCTGCTACTGCTCGAGGAGCCAGGTCTTGAGGAGTCTCCTGAAGGCCAGCAGGTCTTGGGTCTGCCGTAGGTGTGTGGGGAGGGTGTTCCAGGTCTTGGCGGGGAGATGGGAGGAAGATCTGCCGCCGGAGTTTGCTCTTTGAATGCGGGGGACTGCGGTAAGGGAGAGGCCAGCAGAGCGGAGCTGGCGGGTGGGGGTGTAGAAGCTGAGTCGTCCATTGAGATATGCTGTTCTAGGGTTGTGGATTGCTTTGTGTGCGTGGGTGAGGAGCTTGAAGGTTATCTTCTTGGTGGTGGGGAGCCAGTGCAGGTCTCTCAGGAGAGGGTGTGATGTGGCTGCGGCACATGAAGTGGCATGTGCCAAAGTATGTATCAACAAAATGTACCACAGCAAGATATAACCATGTGTGCAAAATGATGAGAAATGACTACAGATACATGTCTCATCACATTGCATATATACACAAACAATGCATAAACAACATATGCATTACAATAACCATGTTGTAACACAGCCCAACAGCACAATGCTCAACATCACACAAGATTGCTGTATGATCTGCACAGGAGTACAAACTCATACTATTAACATTCACAATACCATTGTGGTATGTGAGACCATCCCATCATCACATAATACAACAACTCACGTTTGGGAGTCACCTACTGCATATCAATGTAATGTCCGTCGTCCCAAGGAATGACATGCAACAATGCATGTGTAAGAAGTAACGCCTTGCCATAGCATCTGATGTGACACTTGTGATCTCATCAATTGTTCTCCACAAAACATACATCCAAGCAAACACTACAAATGCTGGAACTTATTCAGGAGAGTGACTTTGCATGTAATCTCAGCACTGTTAGAGTGACAAAGATTCAACATGCCAAGCACAGATGCACAACCCCTGAAAAACATAAGATTTTTCACAGCCGTTTTGTCGTTGTGAAAACACAGACGTGAACTACAACAAATCACCTTGCTCATACATAATGTGACAATTGACTATAATTACTAACAGACAAGGATAACAATGCATGCACATTGATGCACAGCGCTGGCCATGCTCAGCACAGCACAGCTCTCAAAAATCGCAAAGGCCGATTAGCTAATGTCTCTGTGTCTGTGAAGCTTGATGAGTAGAAGCAAGAAGTGAAAGCAACTTTAGAAACAACATAGTCCCATTTGTCTGTGCATGACACAAGAACTACTGATAATGTAAGCTATAATATTGTGTCTCCCTACTACCCACATGCTCTCTGGAACAGAGGGCAGATTCTGCCAAAGAGTCTGAGTCCAGCAGTAGTTCCAGTACAAGCTCGGACACTGAGAGCTCCAATGGGGATGACTCTCACACCTCCTCTGGTGATGGGGACGAACCTGGCACCTTCGGTGTGGGTCAGCATGCGGCATCAGTACAACCAGCAGCCCCTGCCACCACGCATGCAACCTCCTTAAACTACCAGACACCCAGAATACCCACTGACACACCCAGCCAACAAACCACTGGTAGCACACCCAGACAGCAAATTCTGAATGGGGCAGAAGATACCAGCCCTGTCAACGATGGAGGACCGGAGCTGCCAGTGCGGGCTACGCCATCCAATGTCCGTGCGGGTATGGCAAGGAGTGGCGTGAGTTTGCGTAGTGGGAGGTCACGTCACACAGCTGGTGTCGTAGACGAAGCTGACCCACAGTTACAACGCATTTTCAATGTGTAATGGGAGACTTTGGCCAGGTTGTGGGGATCCTCAGGGACATGAACCAGCATCAGGCTGCACATTTCGACTGGATGGAGGACCATGTGGACCATGTGCAGCAACACATGGACAGTGTGGACCAAAACATGGACCGTATGGAGCAACACATGGACCGCGTGGAGCAACACATGGACCGCGTGGAGCAACACATGGACTGGGTGGAGCGACACATGGACCGTGTGGGGCGATACATGGAGCGCATGGGAACCAATTGGTCTAAATTTGATCTGACTGTGGTGCATAGGGACATCCTCACATGCCTACGCCAGTTAACAGCCAACATCACTCCACCTCCCCGTGTGCACTCCACACCTGTTGCCTCAACATCAGCAACTGCCACAGGGAGGGATAAGGAGTCTGACGAGGAGTCCCCTGTACCGCAGCAGCCTGATACTGAGGGTCCCCCCAAGAAGAGGAGGGGCCATCCAAGGAAGGATGTGAAGTGAGAGACCTATGGACCTGCCCCCCCACCCTGGAAACAATGAAAAGCTTGCAACATCCTCCACTGTGTGCAAATCATTCACTTTGTTGACAGTCCCTGGACTCTCCCTCATGAATGGAGCACCTGATTTGGGAGATTTGCCAAATTCACTGTGGACTTTGCTCGGAACATATTTCATCGGACAGCACATTCAAATCCCCTATGAACTATGGAATTCAAATTTGGGAATGCTATCACCTTTCACTGTAAGATCATATTCACATGCACCTTGATAAAATATTCTTCACAACATCCATGTGTCATCTGTGACTTATACACTGTATCCACTCATGTAATCAAGGTCTGTATCACCTGGCACTGTCTCCCAACGAGGTGGCTGAGGTCTATGGTAGGGAATCCTCTCGTACTTAAATATGCATGGCAGAATAGGGTGTTGGTGAAGGATGTTTACCCATTAGCTGCACATCAGAACACGCAATCAAAAACAACACCACCTATGGTGTCACATCAGCTCGACATATCATACAGTAGATACACAATGATTTGACAAAACACTAGGCAGTCCCAGCAACATATTTGAGTCAAGGTAGAAACACACAACTTCACGCTCACTCACCCATATTTGTCCACAAAATCATGCATCAGAGTGTGTGTAAACGCAAACATTGACATTTCAGAAAGAAGAATCTCCGACTGTTGTCCTACAAGTTAGTATACGAGATAGCTACTGCAGCAGAAAACTTGAATCTCAAAAATATGATTTGCCAAGAAAACAAGATGGAACCATAAGTGACATGTGTTTACATCCTCAGCATGGAAACATTCACCCTCCCTGTGATGCTGACATAATAATCAAGCCAGTGACGAACTCAGTGGCAATACGGGTCAACTGCTCACATCGGAAAGCAGTATTACTGCTTACAGCATATGCATCGCAAAGCACTGGGACGTAGATATGAATTTTCCATCTGTGTAGATTTTTGCATTGTGCATCAATGTAATGCTAGGATTCCACTCATGTGTTAAAAAGTACTGCATGTCATGGCTAAACTATCTGTGCTGACTAGATTGTCCATTCCAATGAGTCTCACTGTAATGACTTGTGGTGCTGTGCTTCTACAGTGCCCAAATCATCTCATGTTGTCACAAAGGCATTGTGTACAACAATCAGAGAGAGATTATGTGCTAAAATGTCACACACAAAGCTATGATGTCAGCTTGTCTACGGTCACTTCTGGATAATAAAGCATTATCCTATGGACCATCTCCTAATTCATCCGCCATCTCATGAAGAAACAACACATGACACATACCAGAGATAGACATGCAAGCTCTCCACAACAAACATAGCACAAGCAATATTTACACATTGCACTCACTGATGTGAAAATAAACCGTAGAACCAAACATACAAAGAACAATGTATAGTGAAATTAACACCATGGCCAGCAAACATGATATGAACAATAGTAGCATTTGCCAATACAGACTATGCAAACATCAATGTGTGTAACAGGTTTATTACACAGGTAGTAGCTCGGCTCAACACAAAAGCTAACTGAGTATAGTCCCAAGTGTCAAAATAAACAAACTGAATGAAAAATATGACCAAGATGAATAGTCGGTCAGAGAGTACTGGTACAAAGTGTGAATCCAGCATGGATCAGCATTGTGGTAACACACACAACAGCCAAAGGAGCCTGTGAAGGAGAGACATAGGACAGTCTAAAATACAACGTTCCATGAAGATATATACAATGATTTAAAAATTACTGTCCATTGTAAATTATGAGCACACGCTAGGAGTAGTCTCAAAACTGTAGTGGTGAGTATCATAACTATAAACACAGAAAGGTAGGAGGAGGGCCTAAGGGATTTTAAAGACCAAGACACATTCCCTATCTACATGTGAAAAAACAAAAAGTGTCAGAGGGTCTAGTTCATCCTATGTGTGGGTCATTAAGCTAATAGAACCGTGTCAGATCATCTAACCAAAAACAAAAAAGGCGAATTGTTGGATACCAGTGATCACTTACAGGTTATCCATCAGTCACCACACGGAACCGCCCTTCATCATTTGGCATTCCTGTTGTCCACAATCATTGGTGCGTCACTGGCTCAGACTGGGGGAGGTCAGATGGTATAACCTCCAGAGAGCCAAGTGGCGACCAAATAGTGGTAGAGTGTCACAAACTACCCATCAATTCGTTTGGTGGGTGACTGATTTGCAGTGCTGTGAAAACGGGTGTGTGAAAGGGGTGAGTGAGTATATAAAATTGGGTGAGTGAGCAAAAATAAGAAAACTTTATTAGGTCATATGCTCGCTCCGCCAACATTAAAAAGCAGCATAGGTAGTTTTAGCAAATATCTACCCTGGTATTGAATTGGTCGACATGTTTCAGCAAATTTCTGGGGACTAACGAGTCCATTGCTTTCATCAGGACCGGAAATTATATAGATGCTACTGCAAAAGGTGAGGTGAAGTGAAATTAAAATTAAACGTGACTTAATACTGAGATTTCTTACAACATAAAAAAAGATCACCTGATTTATGAGGTGTATCCTTTGATTTGTAGAAAGTATTGTCGTCACTGTGAGGGAAAGATAAAAGGACATAGACTCAACATAGACAATGACCACTTACATAGGAATCAAGCATCATGGTATATTACACATTGAGCTAATGAGCACGTGTGGGAATCACCCATTGATCTCATCGATATTATAATTAGTGACATACGAGTATTTAGTTTTGTAGCTCCTTCTTACCATGATAGTAGGAGTAGAAGGCTCCACCCCGCCTGGCAACAGCTCAGGGAACGAGTGAAGCACCGCACTGAATATAGGAGGCAAAAAAACAAACATACTAGTCTGTTAGTGCCTATCGGTCTTCCGAGAATATATGAACATATGGCAGGTATCCTAAAGTAATGAAGGAGGTTTCTTTATAGCATAGTATCGATTGACCATCTTAGCCAGTAGAGGAGAGCTAAACTGGTCACAGGTATGTAAATAGAGAGCGGCATTACTCTCGAAAGGAAAAGCAACGTCTATGATGTTACATGTTGCATTGCGCTTTAGACTACATAGAAACAAGTATAAGTCTATCGAGTGTAATCCTGAATGCTAGCGTGTGGCATTCGCTTTCAGAAAAAGAGCGCCAGCATTCATCTAGAAGAACTGAGTTCTTAAAAGAGGAGAGGCACCTAGACCCTCAAGCGCAGCTTACCTCTCCGTCGGTACTTCGATACCTCCGTCTGAGTCAGTTGGGGAGGTACCGGAGCCGGCGTGAGAGACGTCTTTGAAGTGTCTGCTGATTGGGCGATCGCGGTCACCTGATTATTTTGGCCAATGGGAGCGCCGTTAAGATCAGACGGCTGCGTCAGCGTAAAAGACCGCTGTATCAATGGGAGATCGCGGTCACCTGATGGTTATGGCCAATGGGAGCGCCATTGAGATCAGATGGGTGCGTCAGCGTAAAAAACCGCTGTTGTGATTGGCGGATTATTCATCACGTGTTTTGTGATGCTCAGTTCTCATTGGACCATAGAACTGTTGCTATTGTTGCTAAGCAACGGAGCAAGCTCAATTTCTGGTTCTGCCCATAAATATTCCGTATTTGTAGCAACAATTCAAATAGAGTCATATTACTTCCAACCAGTGAATGGCCCAGGAGAGACCCTTACATCTCCAAAAATATAGACCATTGCGCTCTCTCAGAACATAATTGGAATGAGATGTCAAGTAATGTAATAAAGCCGCCTTAGTCAGCGCGTGATTAGTGCTGATAATCTCTTAATGGGCCAGCATTCTGTAGATATTTACTGCTGAGCACTCGGATCTAGAGGTAGACATTGTGTCTCGAGTCGAGTCTATTTGTATAAACTCTTTTTGAGATTGCACGCATGCCGTCAAAATACAACTGGTGTACATTAAATTCTAACCGAGAGTATGTGTAGAGACACTATGTGAAGTCTCCCAAACAGCCTTTTCTTGATGCCTCTAGATGTTTCTAAGCCAGACTTACAGGATGATTAAGATGTCCTAACTAGGAGAGTGACATAAATGTCCTTGTCTTCTGTACATAATACGGACAGGTAGATGATTAATCAGTTATAAGTTACAGGAGTGGTAGGTGTGTGAGGTTCATAGACTAGACCATGGAATGTCGTCATTCAAACCATTCTTGTTAGTCTTCAGTTTGAACACCCACTTCTGTTCTTTACGGAGCAGAAAATTTGTGAAATCTGTAACGTGGGGAGGAATGTAAGGTTGCTCAAGCACTGTCCAAGTGAAAGCAGTAGGGTCATGTTTTTTGTCCAGAAAATGTGTAGTTAATTTTGTTGCCTGTCTCTTGCACCGGATTGTACTCTTGTGCTCTGAGATGCGTACTTTGATTTTGCGAGTTGTCATACCTACGTATTGTAGGCCGCATGGGCAGGTGATCAGATAAACCAGTTTCTCGCTATTGCAGTTGGTGAATCTGACCTGTCTCCACGGTCTGTCTGTACCTATGTCAATCTCAGTTGATCTTGTAGTTTTCTTATTTTTGCTCACTCACCCAATTTTATATACTCACTCACCCCTTTCACACACCCGTTTTCACAGCACTGCAAATCAGTCACCCACCAAACGAATTGATGGGTAGTTTGTGACACTCTACCACTATTTGGTCGCCACTTGGCTCTCTGGAGGTTATACCATCTGACCTCCCCCAGTCTGAGCCAGTGACGCACCAATGATTGTGGACAACAGGAATGCCAAATGATGAAGGGCGGTTCCGTGTGGTGACTGATGGATAACCTGTAAGTGATCACTGGTATCCAACAATTCGCCTTTTTGGTTTTGGTTAGATGATCTGACACGGTTCTATTAGCTTAATGACCCACACATAGGATTAACGAGTATCATAACTAGACATACCATTGAATAATTACAATGAGCATCAAGTTAGCATAGCCACACACGGATCACAACTGATTGCCCTCCACACATGGAAGTCCTCATCCTCGGATCATCTCCCTCTGCCTGGGACGACTCCTGGTGGCCCCCTGCCCTGGGCACCGCACCGAAGCCAACGGACCACGCACGCAACCTGGGCTTCATCCTGGACTCATCCCTTATGATGAACAAGCAAGTCAACACCGTCTCATCATCCTGCTTCAACACCCCGCGTATGCTCCGAAAGATCTTCCGGTGGATCCCCACCGAAGCCAGGAAGACGGTCACCCAGGCCCTCGTCACCAGCGGTCTACGGGAACACCCTCTACGCTGGAACCACGGCCAAACTCCAGAAAAGACTCCAGCGCATTCAGAACGCCTCAGCACGACTCATCCTGGACATCCCTTGCCACAGCCACATCTCGGCCCACCTGAAAGACCTGCACTGGCTCCCCGTCAACAGGAGGATCATGTTCAGACTCCTCACCCACGCACACAAGGCTCTCCACGACACAGGCCCGAAGTACCTCAACAGCCGACTCACATTCTACACACCCACCCGCCAGCTCCGTTCCGCCAGCCTCGCCCTCGCCTCCGTCCCACGAATCCGCAAATCCACCGTCGGAGGAAGATCCTTCTCCTACCTGGCAGCCAAGACATGGAACTCCCTCCCCACTCACCTACGGCTGACCCAGGACCATCTCTCCTTCTGGAAACAACTCAAGACCTGGCTGTTTGAGCAGTAGCGACCTCCGCCCCCCCGAGCGCCTTGAGACACTAACGGGTGAGTAGCGCGCTATACAAATTCTATTGATTGATTGATTGACACACACCGAGCTTACACGCACCACACTTAGGGGAAGCGTCATCAGCCATCTTTGCATACTTACACTCAAGTAAAAAAGTTGCTAATGAGCTGTCCCCTGACATCCACCTCCTCTTCCTCATCCTCACTGGCAACGTGCCCCAGGTCAGGATCCTCCCATGATGGTGGTCGTTGGTCCCTGTCATCCGGGATGATTGGTAGCCTATTCCTCACAGGCTTGTTGTGAGGCATGCAGCACACAATAATTATTTTGCACACCTTCTCACTGGAATATTGAAGTGCACTTCCAGTACGATCCAGGACGCAGAATCTGGTCTTCAGCCGCCCAAATGTGCGTTCAGTCACACGCTTGGTCTGACCATGTGACACGTGATCAGCTGGTGTGACTGGGTTCCGGAGTGGTGTCAGCAACCATGGCTGGTTGGGGTATCCAGAGTCCCCTAAATTTAACAGATATAAATGGGCATCAGAGCAAAAACAGGCTACAACATGACATAAAATTAACACACAACTGACAACATGACTCACCAACAAGCCAGTCACGCTCATTCCTGAGCTGGGACATCAGCTGGGGGATCCGACTCATCCTCATGATGTAGGCGTCGTGTGCGAATCCTGGAAACACGAACATACACGTGAGATAGTTTGGTCCGCCAGACATACCGCAAACGCATTGATGGAATGACAGTGCTTACGGTTGCGGTATACCTGATCATGGGGTCGTGGTGCCACCAAACCCACATGTGTACCATCAATCAAACCAATCACATGCGGCATGTGTCCCAGTACGTAAAACTCCTCTTTAATGGCCCGGAACTGTGGTGGCCTGGCAAAATATATGTACTGGTTGAGATACCTCAACATGGCCTCACACACATCCCGGAGCACTCGACTGAACATTGTCTGGGACATCCCATCAGAATCAGCCACAGTAAACTGGAACGTACCAGTTGCAAAAAAAGGAAGTGCCACCATCACCTTCACCCTGGGGGTCAGGGCAGAGGGATATGTGCGGCCAGACAGCAAGTGTGGTGTCAACAGGTCTGCCAATTCCACAATCAATGCGCTCGTGAAGCGGTACCTCCTCATGCTCTCACGCTCAACCAGGGTAGAAAGATCCGGGAAGGGTCTGTGGACATTTGGGGCCCTGCGGAACACATGAGAAATTATGTACACATATCCCTCCCTATTCAAACATCAACTGATGACTAGTCAACTGATTGCCTTTCACTTACAATGATGACACAGTGAATTCAGATGTCTGTGGTAAATATGATCCCTGACTTGTGGCAATGTGAGCATGAACAGTTAGACAATTACGCCCTGGATTTCAATAACCTACCGTGTAGTACTGTGATTACTAACTGTTGTCTGTCACTCTGCATGTTACCTATTGTAACATACACAACACACACTAAACCAAGTCCATAGCAGATATCTCAGGTACAGCTAGCACATGATATGAATGTGCACTGACATAGACAAGGTACTAATGCCTAGCAACAACACAACATACAGACAGCGTGTTACAATGCACAACACTATCATGGTGTTGACATTTTCCAGCTATGATGTATGACCTACATTTCCTATCACAGTGACAGAACATTGATGATGTGTATCACTAATTTATATGACATACAGACTTGCTATTCAATTACACATTGACACTACAGCAACTCAAATGCCAAATGCAATATGTGAAAATTGTTCTTGAATGTGACAAGTGTCAGCAGTGAGACCTTGCATCACACAAGTCTCACACACTGTGGACACAATAAAAATGAGTTTACACTCTGTAGCGTGATCATGATCACTTGATATTGGGAATACGTGTGGATGATTACTGTGTTAACATAATGATCCTCTGGAACAATGGGCAGGCATAGGAAGGTGAATTGGGAAGTGGACACTCACACCCGTCATGTCTCTCACTAGCACTGCTACAGTTACCTTGTGAGCTTGGGTCACAATGTGACTGATCTTCTCTGTATTCTCTGTACCTTATGACATGTGCTTTACTCAATTAACACAGGGCATACTGCATGCCATCATCCATACACACATTGTCTGAGGAGATGTGTGTGCATTGCTTCTACGCGCGTTCAAAATCATGACCGAGCCGGAGAGACAGATAGCATCCTGGATGATATGCTTAGTCTCCACAACGGCCCCCACAATGCGAGGGATGCCTGTTCTGCACCATGGGGGTGGCCAGGAGTGGACACTTCACAGGGAAAGCCAGGAAGGGTTCCCTTGCGGTATTCGTACAAGCGCCGGGAAACCCACTGCGGGTAGCTGTGCGCTATACAAGTACAAAAACATTTACATTTACGAGGCGTGAGACTTAGCAGGGGATGCGACTGATACATCCCGACCGAGCCGGACGGACACATAGCATCCTGGATCCTATGCAGTACGAGGCGTGAGATTTAGCAAGAAATGCGACTGACACATCCCGACCGAGCCGAAGGGACAGATAGCATCCTGGATGCTATGCAGTACGAGGCGTGAGATTTAGCAAGAGACGCGATTGACACATCCCGACAGACCCGGAGGAACAGATTGCATCCTGGATGCTATGCAGTTCGAGGCGTGAGATTTAGCAAGAGAAGCGACTGACACATCCCGACCGACCGGATAGACAGATTGCATCCTGGATGCTATGCAGTTCGAGGTGTGAGATTTAGCAAGAGACTCGACTGACACATCCCGACCGAGCCAGGCGGACAGATTGCATCCTGGATGCTATGCAGTTTGAGGAGTGAGATTTTTCAAAAGACGCAACTGACACATGCCGACTGCGCCGGACAGACAGATTGCCAGTTGGTCGTCATAGTGACAGACGCACATTTTGCATCGTGCACGATCCGCGTGGGGTACGATTCCAATCCGTTTGCACACAAAGGTATCAAAATATAAACTGTCATGATGCAGAGTTTTTGAACGTGGCGGTAGGCGTGTCCGAGGCATACTATTTCATGGATTGGGCAAATTCATAGAATGCAAACAAGTCGGACCTGTCCTTTTGGACGCATGGAACCGGTTCTGCCTCAGCAGCACAGATATAAGGCTGTCTCTTGCCCTGAGTGCTCACTTGCCTGCACTGAATGATCAATAAGGACATCTCTGCTACCACTGCTGCTGTTTCTGTATCCTCTGGCTCCAAGAATGAGCCAAAACCCACCTTAGTATCCAAATCCCCTTACCGAACTAGCTACAGTGTCTCATTGGTCATAACAAACTCCCAATGACTTAGACAAACCAGAACATGAACTTAGGTTACCTCAGGCATCGTGGAACACATGAACACTCTTTCGCTCTATAATCATTTCAAACTAGAACGGGGAGTAAAAGAAGACACGTGCAAGTTTGAAATATTTATTTTTCAATGCAAGGTTCTCAAACGCAGTATTTTATATAATACCAGAATACATATTATAAAAATCAGAGTTTTCAGCATAGTCACTAATCCATAGTAAGCAAACGGTGATAGCATATTATAATGCAAAAATCAATAGAAATCTGTATCACCTATATTTCGCGCACCCTATTTAGCATACTATATTATATCTAAGAAGGTCTCATTTGGGTTTTAGCAGAGCGGGCCCATACCTCTAAATGTCAGTAGGAGAAGATCACATCATCAGCTACCAGCTCTCTGCATGCGAAGCACCATCAAGTGTGTTTTTGCATTCTCAGTAACTCTATCTTAAACCCGCTTAGAGCCCAATGTTGGCAGCAACTATATTTTTGTTGTGTCTAGTTGTTATGTCTAGTGGTACGAGAATCAGAGCTCCCAGCAACCTTGTGTTAGGTTATTCTTAGAGGGTTTAGCACTCACTGTTCAGACAGTGTACTAAGCACGACTGATATCAGAGCAATAACATATTATTCTCAAATAAATCACATCTTTTGTCTAGGTTGAAAGCTACAATAACAATTATGTGTCGTGTGCAAACTGAAGCCAAAGGAAAATATGTTGTTTAAATATTTAATAAACTCATGCTAACTTAACACCGTATAT
Source organism: Lissotriton vulgaris (assembly GCF_964263255.1). NCBI lineage: Eukaryota > Metazoa > Chordata > Amphibia > Caudata > Salamandridae > Lissotriton > Lissotriton vulgaris. The sequence continues at coordinate 1,739,314,124 of NC_141693.1, forward strand.
AGAAAAGCAGCATCTATATGACACCCCCCCAATGATCCGAGGACGAACAAAAAAAATATATAAGCCAGTACTAAAATAAAGGCATAACATGAAAGCAGAGTTCAACAATATTGAGCCAAGCTAAAAATGTATATAAAAATATGTATGAATGCCTATAGTGGCCAAACAAAATGTAATATAAGTCTTGAACTTGAGGCCAAATATAAAATCATAGGCCTAGATCATATGAAGTTGAAAGTTCGTAAGAAAAAGGCACCATTCAGAATTACTAAAAAGTCACGTGCCATTATAATGAAAGTCTCCAAAGCAACTCATGGGTGGATAGAGTATGCAAAATAGGTAGCAACAGCTTCCAACATGAAATCACTGTCATCATCCGAAAACAGTTCAGCCATCCAATTAAGCAATGGGAAAGAACATACGTGCTCCTCCAGCACCGGACCCTCTAGCAACATCAGAGGACAACTCGGTGGGTTCTCAAGAACGCTATGTGCCAGAAACTCATGCGCCGCTGCGGGTATGTCCCACTGACCCATTAGTCCATGCATCGCTGCCAAGGCCATAATCCTTTCGCCAGAACAAACCAACTAGTGAGCAACTACGGGGCCCATCAGGTGATTAAAATCGACGTCAGGAGATAATGGCAATCAGAGACACAAATCAATGGCCCAGTCGAAATCGAAGCTCAGGCAATGAAACACAGGCTGGACACATGTGAAATAGGAAAATTGAAACGATAATCCAAATGCGTGCTTAAAGTCGCAAGCGGCAGGGTGCCATAGTAATCAAGCATCCGGTTGCGAAACAGTGTCAGAAGGGACTGAGCGGCTTCTTGCGCAGGATGGGCATCCATGTTTAAGGAAGCAGAATAATATCAAAACGCCTGCAGCTAAAGCCAGCAAAACAGGGAATCCGCCAAACAGACTTGAAAATATAGAATGGAAGAAAGCGGGGATGACACCAAAAATCTTTTCAAATGTAGTCCCGAGACCACTGCTAACCAATTTAAAAAAATGAGCTAAGCCAGACATGGAGGAGGCATTAAAGATTTGATGAACTAATTCGTAGAAATGAAACGGCAAGTCAGTATTTAAAAGTGCCTGCACCTCTGTGCGTGTGTTAGCTATTTGAAGGACATAAGTTTCACGGGCCGAGCTCAGGGCCTCTTCCTTTTGAGACAAAAGAGCCCTTATTCTGCTCATGCCATTGAACTCCGCTTTCAAGGTTGGGATGCGCGGCCAGATGGAAACATCTGAATTCCCATGCGTGGTTGGATATAGAACATTTTTGCAACACACCACACGTTCTGATACAGTAACCACATAAGCGATACCGACCATTAACCCACAACATTCCTCGTTATTCAAAAGTAAATAACTCCCGTTTGTCAACAATGTAAATGTGGGAACTATTGCTGGAACCGGCGTGCCTTTTAAAACACAGGCTAAATCAGGCCGGTCCTGATTACAAGAACCATGCAACTGGATGTGCCTGCATATCAGTGAACGGTCAGGCGACTGTGTGCATTCTTCACCATTCAAATTCACTTCCTTTCCATCCTTTAGACATCTGTACGTGTACGGTAAAGACCATGCCTCATGGAGGAAAGCACTGCCTAGTGGTTCATATCGCCCTATTGCAATATACCGCATACAATTAGTAAATTTGTACAAAGCAAATGGTAACGTAATAACTCCATGGATAAGCCATGTTGCAGCAGCTGCCTCAGCTACAGAAAAGGGCAAAGATTCTAACTTTTCAATGTGTAACATAGAAAATGATGCATCTCGCATGGAAAGCATGCGCTGCTTGTCAGTCAAATTAAATGGGGCAAATAGGGAGGACACGTTCATGTAACTCCAGGGCACGCGGCCCGCCTTAAGAGTCTGTAGTGTCCACGCAAACTGCATCACAGAACGCAATTGATTTTGACCATGGTACAATACAGACACCTCATCATTCACAATGTCAACTACAGAAGAGACAATATTATTCAACGTGTAAATTCGGGAAGAAAGCATGATAATACTGTTATCGACAACTGCAAGCACTTTTTCCAAATTTGCTTGGTCAATCGCCCTTAGGCGCTTAGCAGCCTCAATTTGTGAAAATTTCCAAATTTCATTGTAAACCGAATAAATCCACCGTTTAGACCTACCCTTAGCCGGGCCTTTTATAAAATCATTTAAATCCACATTATCATTTAACTAAGACAGGTGTAGTTTAACTGCAGCTAACGTGGAATGTTGTAACCAATTCTGACACAGTTTCCCCACAGAGTAAGTAGTGACAGTATAATCAGTTTCAAAACGGGGATCAGGTCTGACTTGTGTGAACCCTTCAGCCAAACCCAAAAAACGACGTTGGCAAGAATCAGCACTTCTATGCCACATCAGCCAACCCTTCGGATCCAAACTGGATACATTAAAGGATGAATTGTGCAATAGAGTTTGTAACTCACGAATGGACAATTCAGTATAATTATCCCATCCTGAATATTCTTCCAATTCGGGGATAATTGGTGTATTTAATTTTTTAGAAGTCGCCAATCCAAAGCATGTTGTTTGAGAAATAGTAGAATTTAGAAACAACATGTGATTCGGGATGAGACATGCACGGTGCAAAGCCTCAGTGCCTTGTACCTGCCAATCTTTGGTACCCCAAACCGATTTAAGGTCAATTGTTCCTTTCCATAACTCGTAGCCATCTACAGCTAACTTGTCTAGAAAGGACTTCGAATACAGAAATTTTGTATCGGTAAGTCTAACTTTGGACATGGACTTTTGTGTCATTTTGAAATAAAATGACTCAGGATTTGATTGATTAAAGTCTGTAAAATAAGTGTATTTTCTCAGAAATGTATTGAAGCTGCCTCCCACTGTGTGTAATTTACAGCAACCCTCCTGGAATTCGTCTTATGTAGAAAATGATTACCATAATGTTGGAAGCAAAACAAATCACCATAATTAATAGAATCTAAGTATAAATCCTCAGCATCAAAGGCAGCATAGTATTTCAAATCAGAGAATAATGCTTCTACGGCCTGAATATCCCAATCATCAGAACGTATATTTTGCTTAATCACATCCCCCATGTTTACTCTAAGCACATTTGGAACATTAATCACTTCAGTGGGGCCATGTATCTGAAATCTAACCGCATCCCACACAATGCCATCAAGGACAGGCCAAGCAGTAATGTTGACTGTATTCAAGTCTCGTTTCAGTCTGTGTGCTGAATGTGAAGAGGAAAGAGGGGCCAATGTTCCATTAAGGTACCAAATTCCTGTTCTTTCTTTGACATAGTGGCCATCGATCAGGCGGAAAAAATAAAACACAAAACCAATTGACATAAAAAGATAAAATGAAAATAATATCAACCAAATGTATGTCCAAGGGGGAATTAAAAAATGTTTTTTAAATAAAGTGGCATATTTTGCAATAGTTGAGTGTTTCTTTGAATGTTCCGAAACAGAGTCAAACGAGAATCTGGACTGGTCAGCCAAACGAGTCTGCAAATCTGGCATTGATAAATCAGTTGGATAGGTGTAGTTCAGCTCATCAATGTTAGTAACAGGAATAGTATTTAATAAAGGACTATAAATAGCAGGCATCTCGAGGGACACCTCCGGTTCTGCACCAGAAGTAATAGCCAGCACAGAGTGCCTCACCATGGAAGGACAGGATACAGCCGGCGTCATGCTATGAAGAATCGGCCACCCTGTGTGTCTTGACATTGTCAATTGAGATAAATCTGTTTTCCTTACGACCTGGAAGTGGTGGTAATATGACAGTTCTCGTGCCCTTCACTCCAAGAACTCGAACCGGTGCACGATATGAGGGACCAAACTCTTTCTTGTTATCGATCTTCTCTCGAACCAGTTCTCCAACTTGGGGTAGCCAGCCAACTACCGGGATCTGCAACGCATCATCCGATGTGGAGGGCACATGTTCCTTAGCTAGACTGTCTCTGGTCTTTTGTAGATCCTGTAAAACATTGCAATGTTCATCTACGTCAAAGGCCGAGGCCTGGGCCTTGCAGTCTAGACCGTCGAGGTCAGGGACATACATCTTGATACCAAAGAGCATTTCGTATGGGGTCCTCCCACCCAGAGACCTTCTAGGGAGATTATTAAGCGCACGCTGCACGCCATTGAGGTGGGCCAACCAGTTTCTGCCAGTGCCTATAACTCGAGCTGTCAAAGATTGCTTTAAGTCACGGTTCATTCGTTCCACTACACTGTCACCCTCAGGTCTGTACGGAGACGAAAACTTGACTTGGACCCCCAACGAAACCATAGCATCCTTATATGCCTTAGAGGCGAAAGCCGGACCCTGATCCGAATGGAAGGTACCACAGGCAAAAATCCCTACAAAGACTCGCAAATCCTTAATGACAGTCCGTGAATCAGCGCTCCGATGGGGCCAGACCCACACAAAGCGTGTGCATGAATCAACTGCTACTAAGATGTACTTATACGCAGTATCAGAAGAAAAAGGACCGCAGTGATCTAAATAAACGCACCCCAGTGGTTTATTAGAAATGTACAACTGTGTCTGAGGCGGACGTGCAGCTGTTGAAGGCTTAATCTGCTGGCAAATGTCACATTGAAGGACATAATTGCGCGCCTGTTTGTACAGTCCCCGCCACCAGAACCTCTGTTGTAGCTGTGTTACAGTGGCTGAGACGCCCGCATGCGCAGACGCCACACCTTCATGAGCCGCTGTAATCAAAGTAGCCCTGCGATCCGAGTTGGGAATTAAACGTTCGCCAACATCAGGAATTTTCACATAAGGAACCTTATCAGGACTTAAGTGGTATGTGTACTTCGAAGGGAACCCCGCAGGATATTTACCTCCCTTCTCAGTGGCAGCAACAGCTGCCAAGATGTCATCATCTATCTTACTTTTGGACCGCGTGACTGCTGCAACTAAATATTTTGATACTGCTGACTTCGCTGCTTCATCAGCAAGCGAATTACCGACAGCGTGGACTCCCACGCGCTGATGGCCAAGAGTATGAATCACAAACACGAGTGGCAACTTTTCTTTAAGTTCCACCACTCGGACCCAGATAATTTTATGTTTTATTGTGCTACCTTTGGAATCACGAAATTCATTCTGAATCCAAAAGAACAAGTTTTCATTGTAAGACTGGACACAGCAGTAAGAGTCACTTACGATCAAAGTCGTCACACAAGGATCAGCGTACTCTAATGCAAGCATCAGAGCACGAATCTCTGCTAATTGTGCGGTGCAGTACCCAAGAGTCTGCGTGTGCACGACACTGGACTTGAACTCATCGTTCACCATGGCACCGACCAAAATAGCGCATGCGGAAACGTAGGCATGTTTAGAGGCATGCGCAACCTGCGCCGAACCATCAGTGTAAATGATGCAATGGAAATCCTCCAACGGCCGCATTGCTAAAGGAGCCGGATGAACGAATTCATACTGTAAGTACTCCTGCGACCGTAAACTTGTGTCAAAAATAAACGTGACATCCTGGGACGTCAAGGATGCAGCCCATTGAATCCACCTAGGGTGCAAAGCTTTAGAATTTGGTACACTGGCTTTCGTAACTGCCTCCAAGGCAGGACACGGGATAACAACCAACATGTGTTTTCCCTGTGACAGGGCACGTTCCTTGAGAATTGCCATCTGCACAGCCGTCAAAACTTTCTCCACAGTGGAAAAACGCATTTCAGCCGAAGTGTATAAGTGTGACTTGTAAGCCATAGGTACTGTATCTCCTTCATTAAAAGTTAGGTACGTGAAACCTACCGTCCCAGGGACAATTCGTATCACCAGGTTGGTCTGGTTATCACAAGTCTGTAAATATTCAGAAGCAAGCAAATCAGCCTGCAAAGACTGCAGTATAGCTGAATGCTCAGGCAGCCAGCATGATTTGGAAAAAGATGGTTCTATCAAAGCATACAAAGGCTTGATACGCTGGGCATATTCCGGAATGTATGTTCTCCCGAAATTCAAAAAGCCCAGTAAAGATTGTAATTTTTTCAGTGTTGTCGGAGAGCACAGCTGAGCGCATTTCTCCAGGAAGTGAGGAGCCAAGCCTTTTCCTTCATTGTTCAGTTCATAGCCTAGAAACAACACTGTGTACTCTGCAATGTGCGATTTTGCAAAGTTAAACTTGTAACCCATGTCTGCAAAGTTACAAATAATACTGTTCACTCGACACAGATGCTCCCAAAGTTCGTCGTCTGTGAGATAGATGTCATCCACATACGAACAAGCATCTGGGTCGACCCTCTCCAACAGAGAGACAATGCGGGCGGAAAATACTCCAGGACTATTCTTATAGCCCATTGGGAGACGCCGAAACATTTTTTGGACACCGTCGCATGTGAAAGAAGTCCATTGGGAACTTAGACTGTCCAATGAATGGGCATAAAAACCATTGGAAATGCCAAGCGTGGTTTTGAACCGCTTACGCACAAGACTATTTACAAGGGCAGAGCCGTGAGTATTCTGTACTGCACAGTTACGACAATGCGAGTTTAAATGCAGGTAATCCAAAACCAAACGATAAGAGCCGTCCGGCTTGTTTACAGTAAAAAGGGAGTTATTCATCGGTGACACACATGTTTCAATTACACCCTGATATTCCAATTGTTCAAGGATCGCTGCAACCGAAGCTTTGGCTTCACGTCGTATGGGATATTGAGGTTGAGGCTGCGGCTGAGACCGTAAAGGAATCTCGTGGCTTGGGGACAATTTATCCCAGCCACACTGATTTCGGTACACAGCCGGTGCAAGCGCCAGAGCCCACTCTTCTGCAAAGTGCAGCGCTTCAACTCTCGAGACAGTGTTTGCGAAACTGGGGAGGATTACCTCCTCCCCTCTCGGAGCCGCGAGCACAAAAGGTGGGGGCCAGTCAGCCTCCGAAAGCAAAATGTCATACGTAGACGAAAGATTTTCCCAAAATACCCCTTTTATGGTACGCTGTATGTCACCTTCAATTAACAGGACAATTTCAAAAAGTCTATCAGGGGGAGCAACTCTTGTATCAGCTGTTTCGATCACAACATAAGTGTCAGTCGCTGTCACCTTCAGTAGTGGACGGAGGGCCTCTCTCACTATGGTAATCTCCGCCGCGCTGTCCAGCAAGGTCAGAGCCCACGTCAGATTCCGAAGCCGCGTTCTTACAATCTGGGGCATATCGATGCGCCGTTAAGGCTGCGACTTTTTTCTCGGCAAACTGCGGTCTCTGAGGTGTAGAGCCTTTCTGCTTGTCTGCACCGTTACGCGGGCGGGGCTGACCACGTCCTTGCTGGCCACCCCGGCCCCTGCTGCCCCCTCCACCACCGGTTGAGGGAGCCGATGAGTCCTGAAAGGAACGAGGAGAGCGTTGGTCAGAAGCCTGAAACCGATCAGGAGATTTAATCATCGCGCGGTCGTGCAAATCATAAACACGTTCCGACTGCGCAGGCAAGGGAGACGCAGGGAGAGATGTCTGAGCCTGTTGTTGCTGTTGCTTACCCCGATTCTGTTTTTTAGGTCAATTTTGTTTTTTATTGGTATTGGGTTGAACCGCCGCTGCCGAAGTCTGTCCCTGGGGCTGCTTTTTCTATTTATCAGAAAAAGGCTTAAGACCCTTGGCATTGCGGCCAACCGTTTTATAAGCCGCCACAATTATCCTCGCTAACTGTCGGGGTTTTTCGGGTTCGGGAACCGCCTTTAACGCGTTAGCCACCTGAAAGTTTACTGCATCTCCCTTTACATTTGCAAGGATCAGATCGCAAACCACATCAAAGGTGCCACACAGCCGCATACCCAATTGAACCGCAGACTCCGGTCCGTGGTCATCTTGAACACGTGTAAGGACCGCAGACAGATTGGACATAGACGGGGTGCCATAGCACCTCGAATAGACCGCTGCAAAAGTCTTACCCCAAGACTCACAGTCACAAAGCTCAGGGTCCAAATCCTTCGGCAAGCTAAGCGTTAGAATCCAGTGTTTTTCACCAGGAGTCGTATTCAGAAATACCGCTTCCAGCTGGTCAAATTTCTCGGCAAGCCAGAAAGGAAATTCATCCTTATCTTGGGGCTTTCTGCCCATTACGGAATTTACCATGACAGGACTGATTTTCAAACCAGCCTGCCCTGCCGGAAGGGCTGCACCTCTAGGGGCTGCACCTTGAACATCACGACTCGTGTAATGTACAAGGGCTCTAATCACGGCAATAGCGACTACATGAAGTCGCCTAAGTTCACCTAAGTTACAAGTCGCGTGATTAGGGTGAGGAGTAAATCCAGCCAAAGCGGGCCAATTTGCGCCCGGAATGGACAAAGGACCTAATCTCGGAGCGGTTAAAGAGTGGGGTAGGGTGCCACCAAACCAAACTCCATACTGCCAAACATCAATAGGTACTTCCTGTGCTCTGTACGGAGCATATTCTGCAGGTACAGGTGACGCAGTGTACAAGTGGAACACACCAGAATTTGCGTCCACTGCCGGAAATGTCACCCACGAATAAAACAGCTCGTAAGGGTAAGCATGTTCCGCACTCACCACCAGAACCACAGCCAAGCCTTCCACAGGAACATCATAAGCCCGCAAATGATCACGCACCGCAATGCGACTATGCAGCGGGATGTCCACGGCTTGTGCCATGACTGCACAGGAAATTGAAAAAAAAAAAGATTACTTTGTAGCACAACTGGGTATTAATTCAAGGAAACCGTTTTAGATACATTCAAGCTTGAAAAGACCTATTTCAAAAATAGGTAAGTTTTTCCGACACCACCGTTTTCCGGAAACGGGAATGAAGGTGTTAAGGTTTGAATGATATACTACTCGAGTGTCATGATTTAAGGCCAACAACGTATGGGTGCCATGTAGCAGGGTTTCCGTTCTCCCACAGAACTGTGCACAGAGATCTAGAACCTCGGTGAATTAAGGTGACCCAAAACCCACCTTAGTATCCAAATCCCCTTACCGAACTAGCTACAGTGTCTCATTGGTCATAACAAACTCCCAATGACTTAGACAAACCAGAACATGAACTTAGGTTACCTCAGGTATCGTGGAACACATGAACACTCTTTCGCTCTATAATCATTTCAAACCAGAATGGGGAGTAAAAGAAGACACGTGCAAGTTTGAAATATTTATTTTTCAATGCAAGGTTCTCAAACGCAGTATTTTATATGATACCAGAATACATATTATAAAAATCAGAGTTTTCAGCATAGTCACTAATCCATAGTAAGCAAACGGTGATAGCATATTATAATGCAAAAATCTATAGAAATCTGTATCACCTATATTTCGCGCACCCTATTTAGCATACTATATTATATCTAAGAAGGTCTCATTTGGGTTTTAGCAGGGCGGGCCCATACCTCTAAATGTCAGTAGGAGAAGATCACATCATCAGCTACCAGCTCTCTGCATGCGAAGCACCATCAAGTGTGTTTTTGCATTCTCAGTAACTCTATCTTAAACCCGCTTAGAGCCCAATGTTGGCAGCAACTATATTTGTGTTATGTCTGGTGGTACGAGGATCAGAGCTCCCAGCAACCTTGTGTAAGGTTATTCTTAGAGGGTTTAGCACTCACTGTTCAGACAGTGTACTATGCACGACTGATATCAGAGCAATAACATATTATTTTCAAATAAATCACATCTTTCGTCTAGGTTGAAAGCTACAATAACAATTATGTGTCATGTGCAAACTGAAGCCAAAGGAAAATATGTTGTTTAAACATTTAATAAACTCATGCTAACTTAACACCGTATATAGAAAAGCAGCATCTATATGACAGGCTAGCATGTTCACTCAGTAGTTGTCACCCCCAAGATGTGTAGGTACCTGCAGTGAACAGGTACTGTGCTGTGATAGTTTATTTGGAGACGGTCATACTACCCCGGGAAGATTTCCATTTTGTTGATGCAGGAAAAGTGTCTATCCCATTTGTTTCACTACCTCTGTTCATCATATGTCCTTGTTTAAATAACGTGTTTATCCAACTATGTGATGCACAAACATGTAGCATGTGTGTTCATGGCCCTTTACATTTGTCATCCTCACAGGTTGATGTCCATCAAAAGTAGGAGATATGGCTGACCATTGCCCGGGCGGTAAGATCTGTGGGGTTCCACAGGCGTCGGATCGGAAATGCCAGAAGAGGTGGCAGGACCTACGTGGCTGGACCAGGCGCATTGCAAGAGTCCAGCTGAAGCTGTCACCTTCTCGCAGGAGGGGAGGACACCGAACCCTTAGCCCCCACATGCACCAGATGTTGGCAGTGGTCTTTCTTGACCTGGATGGGCAGTTAAAGGCCAGACAGCCGCAAGGAGGGGGTACGTACATGCCTTTTCGGTGAACTGTGTGTAACCCGATCTTTGCTTTTCTTCAGCCTGGTTGTGCTACCCCAGTCCATGTGTCGGTTTGAACTAGAATAATGTTCATTCATTCATTTATGGGCCTTCCTCAGACACAGGTGTATCCCTTTCAGTCAGTCGCATGTCTCATTGTTGGTGGGGGTGGCCTGCTGTTGTGCAAGGTTGGTGCTATTGTTCCGCTTCTGCTGCAGTCAGAGTGTATTTGCCTTCATGAGTATGTGTATTTAGTGACATGTATGGACAGATCCATGACATGCACTCTGTGTGGCACATGAATATGTGTCCTAGTTGATGCTCTGCCTTGCCATATGTGTCTTTCACAGACACAAATGCAGCAGATGGGACAATGGTGTGGGCACTGATGTAAACCCATCATTTATGTTACACATGCATGGGCACGTGCCTAATGTTCAGGCAACTCCCATGTATCACATGGACTAGGTCAGGAATGCCTACTCTGGACGTGGTGTACACTCTGTTATCCCAATCATGTGTGCGGAAATGATATAGCTGTATTGAGCTATGGGCAATCAGGTGTCTGCCTCTGTATCATTGTGGAGTGTCTTAGCTTTTCAGTCAACTGTACTCACTAATATGTAGTGGTGGGCAGCCATGTAAAATGTGCCTGGTGGTACTTCATAATGGGGTCAGACTTAGGTGTCTAATCACTTGACTGTACCTAATGGTGTATCAAAATCTCTTGTGCAGACAGATATACTACATTGTCATCTGACTGAAATGTGATAATGTTGATAGACTTGTGCTAGCTGACACTGTACTGTGGCCTTTGACTGAGGTAGGTTCATCAGTAGCATTGACATGGTGGATTTGGGGCAACATGTGCACTTGACCGTTGCAGGGCTTTTATTCACCACAAATTCTTTATTTGAAAAAGGTGTTTAAATTTGGTTTTGTGAAGCACTGCCCCAGTGACAGCATGCAGCAGGAAAACTTGACCAAGAGTGCACTGTAGCATGTGCTTCCATTTCCAACAGTGTATCCCACAGTGATGTACGTTGTACTGCATGCACTCAATCGTGGAATTGTCCAAAAATACCTGGGCACATCCTGGTCTGTAGTGAAGGAAGCACATCCATATACTTTAGATTTACTTTGGGTATCCCTTATCCTGACACATGGACAAAGACATTGGCAGGAGATGGTATATGTGTGTACTGATACATTTCTATCTCAAATCCTGCAATCAAGACAACTGTATATGTGGTGCATGTGTGCACATATGGGTAGTGTCTGGCTAAATGCACCAGACTGTGGTCTCCATGGACATGTGGGATATGAGGGGCTTGGTTTACGGGTAGACTGACATGTGCTTCACAGAAAGGTGTTAGCAGTGTTGAGAATTTAAAGCAAATGATTCACAGACGTGGGCAGTATTGTCCTGTACTGACTGGGATGTGTGATGTCAAACGAGTGACTGATGTTTAACTGTTTACCCAGTTTATTTGCAGTTACATCTACGGACACTGAAGGGGACAGTTCCATGGACCATGAGGAGCAGCAGAGCCTGACAGGGTCCGCTTCCGAGGATTTTGAGGGATCCAGTGGCACGGAAGGTGAGGGGAGCCACACTGAGGAGACATCGGCTACGTCCACTTCAGCTGAGGAACACGCCAGCTTCAGTGATGACTCCCTTGTGGATGAGGGCGCCAGCAGAGCCACGGCAACATCTGTTACGTCTTGCCCCAACACCACCACCATCTCCACCCTCCCATCTACTCCCATCCCAGTTGTCCATGGAGGCTCCTGTGTAAGGGAGCATGTCTCCTTCATGCCAGGCACTGCACCCCTGCCCCTGTCTCCACTGCTGCCCTGAGTGTGGAGTCTGTGGACTTACTTTCACAGATCCATGTAGGGCAGACATCTATGCTGAGTGTCCTCCATTCTCACACCTATCTGTTGACCCAACTCATGTCCTACATGGAGGGCATCGCAGCCAACATGTCTGCCTTACATCGGACCCTTCAGTCCATGCCCTCCACACAGACGGCAGCAGTGTCCCTCCTCCAACAGGCCCTCACCCCTGCTACCTCTGCCACATCCACAGTCCCCACTCCCCTGCCTGTCCAACAGACACACACACCCACCCACACATGCACGCACCACATCATTGACTAGCAGCACACAGATACGCAAGCCAAAGACAAGATCCCAAAGCACGCACACTCCAGCCACTGATGACACACACACAGGGGATGGGTTACAGACACACATACAGGCATCCCCAAGCACTACGCAAACCTCAGATGCCTCTCCCTTCAATGCACCTTCCCTTGCCTCACCTACTACCCCCACGGCCAAACAGCTCTTCCTATGTGACCTTGGCCTCTTCCCCACAGACCCATTACAACCAACTTACAAGGGGAAGAGGAGGTCAGCACACACGGAAGGGGACTTCCCCTGCTAAGCGCAGATCCTCCCCCAGGCACAAGGACACTGAGGCCACCATCAGCAAGTCTTCCCAGACCAGTAAGGGGAAGATAGCACCCAAAGGTCACACTTCCACCTCACACTCTACAGCCAGCAGACCCCCAGACACACACACACAGGTCCCACAACCATTACCTGCACCCGGTTCACCCACACACCAATACCAGATCCCAAGGAAGCTTAGGCCCTCACCCCCTTCCATGTGCACTTTCACCCCCACCTCACATGCCCAGCCTGTTCCTACCACTGGTGTGGAGGACGTGTCTCTCCCCTCTGTCCTGCACAAGGGAATCCGAACCCCAGTTCACTCCTCGCGATGTTGGCACTGCAGTAGGAGGCACACACACCTCGTCTGACTTGGTAACTGCAGTTGATAGCCCGTCCACAACATCTAACGTGCACACTGCAGTGGTGCAGGAAAACACCACATCTGAGTTGTGCCCAGCAGTGGTGACAGCGCCCACTGTCTCAGACCCCTCCACTGCAGTTGCTGGCATCACTCTTGCACCTTCTACAACTCCCATGCCCCATTCTCCTGTCCCCTGATCCTGTCCCTGCGGTGCCTGGCCTGCCACTATGTGTGACCTGCCAAGGCGTGAGATGTCCCTGGTCCATAGCAGTGCTGGCAATAATTGTGTGACAAGTTATCACATGTCACCCTGATGGAATATTTTGATGGACTATACATTGACCTTTTTTCTTTGTGGCATGGACACTTATATTTCTTTGCGAGCTGAATAAAGCCTATTTTTGTTAATCTGTGTTGTTGCATCTAATGTACATTATGTTGATGATGTAAATAATGAACTTGCTGTTGTGATGGTGTCTGTGTTTGTGCATCTGCACCACTGCACTGTAATATATTTTCCTTGCTATTGGCAGTATGTATTTTGGAGGTTTTAACCTGTGTCCCTGCTTCTCCTGGCTCATCAGCATGCACAGTCATAATTTTTGGTGTCTCCCATTGATGCCATGGTGTGGAACTTGGTCACCTAACAGCTACAGTCTCCACAGGATTCCTCTGTATGTGTGTCTGTTTTTGGGGATATGTGTGTATGCATAATGTTGGACAATTTGCACATTATCAGACTACACACCAGAGTCCTTGTCAGGGACCATGTCCATTGCCTGTCTGCAGAGGGTGTTCTTGTGATACATGGCAATATTTGCCTCAACAATGCTATTTTAAAATGTGACCCGACAATTACATTGCCACTGCATTGCTTGTGCAATTTGGAATGGGAATCATGCATGCTGTTTTGTAGCTGCTCCTATTTTCATGTATGATTCAGAAAAGGGGGTGGTGATGAACATAGTGTCTTAATTAAGCAGACCACTCTTACCCAGTCCAAAGATCAGGGCTTGATCCATCACCGTTTTTTAGCTCACTGCACCATCCCAGCTCAGAACTTGGCTATATGCAAATTAGTCTGACCCTGGCCCAGTGCATCATGGGAACAGGGCAGACCAAACTACCAAGGCTATTTTCATGTACACATTAAGCTTTTGCACACTGTGGTGATGGGTGTTTTGGAACCCATTACCACATTGATCATGAGATGCTGGATTTATGAACAACACAATCACTTTTTGCTCACTGTGGTGATGTGTGGGTTACAACCCATTACCACAATGATCATTGGATGCATGGAAATGGAACACCACAATGGCCACGAAATGCAGGATATTAGTGACACACATAAAAATATTGGGCACATGTATGTTGTGAGTTACATTGTCTGATCACTGCCACAATCTGTGTTTTGTGCATTTTTGACATGCAAACATGCAATGTAGGTAAGATGGTAGGGGTGGTGGTTTGCTGGGTCACCTGATGCGTATGTGTCCAGCCACCTATGACAGGAGATGGGCATTTGGATGGGCATCCATCCCTAAGGGGTGGATACTACTGGGGGTGATAGGCATCCACCCCCTATGGTGTGGACACTACTGGGAGTAATAGGCATCCACCCCCCTATTCGGGTGGACACTACTGGGGGTGATAGGCATCCACCATCCCTATGGAGTGGACACTATTGGGAGTGATAGGCATCCACCCTCCTATGGAGTGGACACTACTGGGAGTGATAAGTATCCACCCCACATGGGGTGGACACTACTGTGGGTTATGGACATCCACCCCCTATGGGGTGGACACTATTGTGGGTTATGGGCATCCACCTGGTGGTGTTTCCTTTTGTGTACTTATGACATTATGGTGTGTGGTAGGTGTCTAACTTACCTTCTGCGTCGTGCGAGTTGGTGTCAATGGGCATAGAGTATAGGGATCACATGCGTGATTGGGTACATGGCTGCTCCGTCTCGTACCCGTGGTTTATGTTCTGGCGCCATTCGGAGCTTTCATGCGCCTCGTCCGGATGCTGTGACGTGCTGGAAGCGGCACCCTGTACGACACGTATTGTGTGCACATTGTACTTGCGTATCCGGAAATTGGTCCGGATGGGCCCCTGTATGACTGGATGTCAGTGTTTCCAGAGCTTGTTCGCTACTGACATAGTCCACGAATCGGAGCAGATGTTCAGTCGGAATTTTGCAGGTTAGACTCATCGTACTTGCTGGTTTGGTGGGGGAAGCTCCGCCGGATAGGAGACGGTCGTCAGGTAAGCCTACGAATAGCATTGGGAAGGCATTTTTTCCGGAATCAGAATCGACCCCCTAGATGGAAGTCTAAACTCTGAAACACACGAAGTTTTCGCTAATAAAAAGGTAATTTTCCCTGCACGTTATATGGAATTTAGACATCATTTTAAAAAGATTCCATGATTCAATAGCGCTATCCTGATTACTCTTGCAGGTTGCATGAATTACAGTGTCTTCAATGTTACTAGCACTCCGCTTTTCCTTTTTCCACAAGTGAGTCACTGGAAATGACCACTGATAGTGCTTATAAAAAGAAGAACCTCAAATAACTCCTCCCCCTTTTTTCCATCTTTCAGATTCACCACGGTCGACACCAAAAGCACTGCCCACTTATACTTCACTAACTTTGGAGTTCTTAAAGTAAGTGATTTCTAAGAATCGCCAACAAATGTTTTGCAAAATATACAGGACAGAGTTAGACTGACTTCTGCTTCTTATCTTAACGTCTTTCTATAGTTGTTCTTAGAAACAAGGTGTTACACCCCGCAAACAGGATTTTTCTCTTCTAAATAACAGGGGCATATTATCAAGGGGGCGTGATAAAATTATGGCCGCTTTAGCGTCCGTTTCCGGGCGAAAAGCGGCGATCATTTTATCGCAATATCATCAAGGACACGCTAGCGCATGTTTCCTTGACTTAGCGCCCGTTTTCACGACACCTAACTTTCATCGCTAAAAAGATGCAAAGTAGGCGTGCCTGACAAAACCTCATTACAAAATAACGCAAAAGAAGCTTCGCGATATTTACAACAATGGTCCGGCCGACCTAGTGATTAAAGAAATCGTGCTAACTGGCCATTATTGCTGGATTTTAACGTCTTCTAAAGTCCAGACTTATGTATACATGACATTGGGGGTTGATTATGCTGATACGACCACAGGGTCGTATCAACAAGGTTGTCGCCGTTTTGCTTGCAACATCACTAGTTTTTCCAGCGATGTTGGCCCATTTCCACTGATATCGCTGGAATATTAATCGCCATTGTGCCAAGCGTTGTTAATACAGTGCTAGCATGGCAATATATTCCAGTGATAGGAAAGTTCACCGTAAGCGCGGCCAGCGATAATTATCGCTGCCGCTTGATAATATGCCCCATGGATTTGAGATCGGCTGATCTAAAAAATAAGGTCATTCATCATTACTTATAAGAGGAGACGTTTAGCTGTTTCCGTACACAAGAATACAATTTAAAGGACTTTTTCTTCTCTTTTTTCCTCTTCTTTTAGCTCTAGTTCTAGGTCCTGATGAGAACCCAAAAATGACCTTTCGGGTTCGAAACGTGCTGATCATAAAATGACCTCACACGTGAAAAAACAGACTGTCAGGCAAACCTTTCTTGCTTACAATCCTTAAATGAACTGTCTTTTTAAAAAAAAAATTTGATAAAATCATTAGGTTGCCCTGGACTGTACACTGGTTGGTCTTTGCCCAATAACTAGAGTTGCATAAATAACATTTGAAAACAGTTTCCTCTGGGCTTTCCTGTTTTTTTTCTCCTTTTTTTCCCTTTTCTGTTAAGTTTTTGGAACCTGAGCTTATTTTTGTGTCTAAATATGTATTAACTGTTGTCTAAATGTTGCCTTTTGTTGTGTAGTAAGTGTGTTGTCTAACTATGTTTAAATAATTTGATTAGATGTGGTGTAGTGTGGTTCATGTAAATATCTGGGGGTATGGCTTGACGCGGATCTCTCTTTTGGACCTCAGATAGGCCGCATGATGGGGATGTGCTTCAGCGTCCTGAAAAGCTTGCGGAAAGTTTTAAATCTCCTACCTACAACAGCCCGTAGGACGCTGGTGCATGCCCTCGTCACATCGCGCCTGGATTATGGCAATCTGCTTTACCTGGGGGCCACTGGAAAGGCCATCAACCGACTCCAGGTGCTGCAAAACGCAGCGGCCCGCCTGATCCTGAAGCTCCCTAAAAGATCAGCGTCCAAAGCTGCCCTCAAGGCCCTTCACTGGCTCCCAGTGAGGAGCAGGGTCGAGTTTAAGGCTCTTAGCACCTGCCACCTCAACCTGCTCCCCTCCAGGGGCTGGTTACTCGATACGCGCCTACGCGCGCCCTGTGGTCCTCCCACACAGGGCTACTGAAGGTCCCCAGGATAAAAAAAGTCACGCATGGGGGGTAGGTCTTTTAGATACTTGACCGCGAAAAGCTGGAATGCCCTACCATTGGACCTTCGCCTGGAGCCCTCTGAACTCGGCTTCAGGAAGAAGTTAAAAACTCACCTCTACACGCAGTAAGCTGGGCCGACTTTCCGGTTGTGACTCTGCTGTTTCCACTCACTACAGCGCGGGGACACACCGCTGCGCGTAACCAGGCGCTTTACAAATTTCCCTTATTATTATTATTATTATTTGAAGAATCATGTTTTGTGTTGACCATTAAAAAATTGTGAATTGACAGTTTTTCCAATGAAATGAAAAAAGAAAAGAAAATTGACGATAAGAGCACAATAAGTTACACATGTGATCTAATAAAGTGATTTTTCGACAGAACATCATTTTTGGCATCCTTTCTGCTTTGGTATATTAATATTGGCCTAGCCTTACTGATTAAGGGCCAAAGCCCTCTCATGCCTTAATAAGCATTAATGAACCCGGCAGTAATTACCATTAGTGGCTCCTCACAGTGAGTATTAATGGGACCAGCCAGTTATCAACCTCTGTGGCTATAGGCACTCATTGTCAAGAATGGCTTAAGCCAGTATAATGTAAAGCAATAAATGGTCCTTATAGGACACTTAAATATTGATGTGTACAGATCCTGTCCCCTGTGACAAGGTGCCCTACTCAAACCTGTGTGGTGCTATTCAGTACATTAAATCTTTGTTCTTTATAAACACAATTTAGTGTAGTTCATTTTCTTTTTGCACGTGAAGATCAGTCATATGTTGCTACCAAAGTCATTCAAAAGGTAGATCAATAAAATTGGTAAATATATATTACAAAATAAAAGTGTTACATAAGCAGACAATGGTTTAGTCAATGCAGCATTTATTATGCAATTCATTTGTTCATTCTACAATATATGTTCAGTGTCGCTGTACCCAATACATTTTGGGACACCCTTCTTCAGGGGAAAACTTTAAATGCAAATAAAGTAACATTTAGAAACATGAAATGATGTAAAATAAATCTGTGAGCTTTTTGAGGACAAAGTCCCAAACTCCAAAGAAAAAGTTGTATTCAAGCTGTTGCCTACAAGCTAGTCCAAAGTTCATGTGCCTTTGAATGTGAATGCGTGATTGAAACTAGACCACACCTCTGAGAACCCAGTAAACCTGTATACAAAACAGAACACCAAACAATCAAAGTGCCAGAATATTCCCTACTAGCACACACTGATTACATTTGTTAAATTTGTGTATTATAATTCACCCTGCTATTGAATAAATAGGTGTGCAGGTTATAGCTATACTTTGTTTATACCTTATAGGACATTGTCATATGTGCTGGAAGTACGGGTGTGGGGGGTGCTGCAGCACCCCCAAAATAACCATGCTGGAGTCCCGAAAAAGAATGAGAAAAATCATTCTTTTAAATTTTGTTTTTATCTTGGCACATTCCTGGTGTATCATAAGACAGAGGTTAAATGCCAGGCTATGTCTTCCGACAAATTGATTCTTATTTTTTAAACATGGAGGTTGGTGTTTACTTTTCTTTCTCCAAATGCAAAGTTAGAGCATTTTGTAAGTTGACCTATCTAAATATCTTGCTAGGGTAAAGGGAATGTAGTTTTCTAACACACAGCCAAATCTAAATACCTGTAAATAAACTGAGAAAATATTTTATGTAATTCTGAAGTGAGCTGAAAGCAAAAATGTTAATAGGATCACAATATTCAAGATACTTTATTTGGTGATGTGCAAACGATAAAGGTTGCTGAAACTAGACACACATTGATTGTGCACTATGGTTTTATAAGTAATACTGCATTCAACTGCGAATTTTGTGGGCATTTCAAATAGATTTGCAAAAGTATGTTAAAAAATGTTCCACTAGCAACATACCATTCTCTTACCACTCAGCATGGCATGGCTCATTAGGTATAATTATTCTTTGTGTGACACTTGGATTTTTAACAATCCCTAGAGATGTAACAAGGATGGCAGCACCACAATCTGAATATTGTTCCATCACATCTGGACACTGTATAATGTTAGTTATGCTTTTTATAGTGGTGTTCCAATTCTTTATCAAGTAAAAGAATGATTCCGTTCACTGTGGCTGACATTTGCCAGTCATATATCATTCCACTGAAAGCGGTATTTTATTCAGCAGCCAGATTCATCTAACAAAGCAAAAATGTTACCTTACCCCCAGTCATTAATTTGAGCCGGTGGTTTCTGGTGCTCGACAACACACTTAATTGTCAACACCGGCGCTTTTGCCAGTCTGCCATGGGGTGGCGCTGTCGGGCTAATTTAGAGATGAACACAACAAAAGTAAATTTTTAATTCATTATACATTAAAATTACTATTACGTGCCGCCAAAGCCATTCTTATCGCTTTTGGGGCCTGAAATAGTCCGAATTGTCACATGTGTAGAAGTGTGATGGTTAGTAGTTGTGTTGTTACTTTCATTGTCAGCACTTGAAGGGCGATGTGTGGTGTAGCTGCAGTGGCCTACTGACAAGAGCCCTGGCACGTGTATTTTTTTTTTACAAATGAAGCACTGCTTACCGCCCCTGCTCCTGCTTGCTACACAAGTATAAGATTTAAAATTTGCTGTATATTGTATAAGTCCATCGATAAGGCTTTTTATTGGCTCCTATGGAATTTTGAGGTTATTGGATACAAATTCCTATAGATGAAGTAATTTACCACTAATGGCCTGTAGCCATAATATTAAGACAGATCTTGCTTCCTGAGCAGCTGCCGGGGTTACCTTGTGGGCAACAATCAGTTCCACACGTCTGCTCTTCAATGAGATTCAGTCACTCGTCCTGGCACCCGAAGTTCAGCATCTCAATAAGCAGTCAAGTATTTTCTGCTCGGGTCATCAACAGCAGTGGCTCAGCAGTTTGGTCCCGAATTCTGCTCCGCGTCAGGGGAGAGAGGCAACCAATTGAGATTCTACTCCAGGATCTCCTTTTGGCTTCTTGTTTACACAAGTGTGCAGACCCTCCTTGATGTCGAGATGACACATTGAACAAGGTGCTCCTCAAAGGGGTCAGTAATTATATTCTGTGATGGTCAATCGAGTTATGTTTCAAATCATGAAGGCCCCTTCAGAGCAAACTCTGGAACACCCTTCCACTAAACATAAGACCCATTCCCCATCTCCTGCCCTTCAGGAAGGCTCTTAAGACATGGTTATTCCCCTTATAGTTATCTTCTTATGGACTATGAGCTGGTGTTTCCGGATGGTGATCTAAAGCCCCATTACACCTTTTTGGTAATTGCTGCGCTTTATCAATTTAAAATCAAATCTCAATGTGATCAGTTTACATCAAGGCCATGTATTTCAGCTGAACATCCTAAGTGAGGTTTGAGTTGGCTGACGTAGTGTTGGGGAATGGCTCCAGATTTGGGTCTGTTTCTTAAGGGTATGTTTAAGAAACAGGCTGGTAACCTTACCATAAGCCCTACAACCTTAAAGACAATTGGTATAAGATTCTTATGTTCAATGCGAAGGTTACTGTGTGCGTTGTTTCGCTGCATAACAAAACTGGTGAATTTCAGCTGTATTGCCCATTTGAGCCAGAACCCTGACTCACTTTTTGATTTGGATGACCACGTACAGCTGGACTTGTTTGCAATTGGTTGGGCCCTGCACCAACCTGCTGTGGGCACTCAAACCCTATTTCACACAACCCACCATTATTCGCCTTTGGCTCTCACTGCTTTGTCATTTATTTTAAAACAGGGGAAAGGTTAGGAAGAGAAGAAAAACTACCAGCAAGGCATGGGGAAGAACGTCTAGAGGATAGGAAAGAGGAAAGGAAAGAAAGACTATACAAGGATATTTTTTCCTGATTTCTTTGCCCTTAGAATCTCACCAGTGGAAGATATAGAACACAGAACTGATCCTCAGAATAGGAAGACGTTCAACCAGAGGACTGGATTCCATGGATGTCAATCAAGTGAGAGCATGACGGGAGCCTTGAGAGAAGAATTACTGTGGGAACAGGAGGCAAACAGCAGGAAGAGAAGGGACTAGAGACAGAAGGCGGCACTTCCCCAGGAGACTCTGTACCATACAGTCCATGGGAGAGCCATGGATGACCAGATGAGTGGCACAGACCCTTTGGGTCCATGGGAGGAAGGGACATAGAAGGGAAGTGGTGGTTTCAGCAGAGGAACACCAGCATGCTAAACCTTAGCTTTTGGAGACAAAATTCCCTCCTGGCATATAAAAAGAATTCCACCCTGAATACTAGGTAGTTGGAAAATGGAAGAGTCCCTCCCGGAAAAACAAGAGTAAATCCTCCCTACTAAAAAAGAAATGGGAGAGAAAAGAACAGAGAACAACGTGGCAACGTTTAGAAAAGAAAGCACAAGGTGACAGTTGTAAGATCTCATCTATTTAGGCCCCTGAAAGAAGTGACACTTAGTTCTGTTTTTTGTTTAAAATAAGGGTACTGGGGCTAAAGTCTGCGACCGGTCTCTGAAATTCGAAGGCGATTCTAAAAGCTTGAAGTGGAAGAGAAGACCTTGTGAGACTTTTTTACCTGACTTTGTGTGAAGCCTAAATTTACAAAAGTAAACAAAAATGTTTAGTTATTACAAGCAACTTGGCAGTTGGCTGCAGTTGTTGACCCAGATCCCAACCCACAGCTTACAGGCAGACAAATCCACTACTTAAAATATCATCTTGTGCAACTGCGTTTTGCCTCGCAAATCACACACTGTTTTCTCAATTTTTTTCCTGGTCTGTTACTTAAGTTTTCCACAACTCTGGATCATCTGCAAAACTTCCTTGGTTTGGAACACCTGTCATGGTACCTTCATATAGCAGTTGAAAATTATTCGCAGATCGGAATAAATTAATGATTTCCAAAAGTTCTTCTCCAACAAATCACATTGTCAAAAAATTGAAATGTGATCGACAGGCGTCGCAAATCACTGAATCACAACTTTAAATGCCAGAGATATACAAAAGTGTTAACCCCCTGAAGGTCAACCAGCTCCTTTTTTTTAAACATATATCTTAAAAACTACTGAAGAGATTTACACCAAACCCTATTAAAGCACACTTTTTGAGTTAAATTCTACCTTTGTGCTAAAGTTGGCATAAATCCGTTCAGTAATTACTGCTGTAAACACTAGCATAATTATAAAGGACAACTAAAATTGGAATTTTTTTTATCCCCGTTAGCTTTTTCTCTCCTGTATGACACTGCACAAAATTTGGTAGGGCAAACCTTGGCTGTCTCTGCATGGAGACCACACCTTAAAGCAAATCAAAAAATGCCTTTTCAATTGAACACGTTGCTAAACCACAGCTACAGTGATGACAAAAAAAAAATGTTGGGTCCGTTTGATAAACATGAGTCTCTATTCCACAGTTTGAATCTTTTGTGATTGTATAGAGGACAGCCTGACACTCTTGCCAGGATTTCGTTTATTGTTGTTCAACGATACTGATTAATTTAACAGGTTGTAGAATCAACTTGACATAGTTAATCTGTAGACTCAGGTACAGGAGTAAGTTTATAGTTGTTCAAAAGTTCTATTTGAGATTTCCACAATACTTTCTTGTACTGTCTGTGCACATGCCACATGACAACACACCCTACCAAGCTCAGCAGCAGCCTAATGAGCAAAGGCGCTGTGTATTCAACCCAGGGCATTGGCGTCTTTGGTGAAAGGAAATGCAGCCATGGGACATTTCCACGTTTACAGGACTAGTTCCATACTGGACGTCGCGGCAATAGTAAAATGAGCACCGGTCGCAAAAAAACAGTGCCCTCACTGTCAACAAACAGCACAAGTTAAGCACTGGTGCCTTTGTCAGGATAGCAGGTGTCAGGCGCAGGAATATTACTGAATTGAGGTTTAAAAACTTACACTATTAATAAATAAAGCTCATAACATCTGATGTATTAATTTGAAACACTGTGTATTAAAGAAATACGGTTTTGTAATGTGTTTTTTCTTTGTAGTTTTATATAGCGCGAACTCGACCTGAAGGTATCACAGAGCTTACACGAGCACCAGTTGCATCACAGACGGACACATTAATTTCTATGCACGGGAAGATTAAGTGATTTGCCCAGAATCACAGGATATTTGAGCATCCCACCAGACTCGAACCTTGTTCCCCAGCTTCAATGTCGATAAAGTTCACAAAATATGATGTATTAAATTGAAACACTTCAGCGTGTTAAAGAAATACGGATTTTTCGAATTTTTAAGACAACTTTTCATATTCTAACCTGGTATTTGTTGCATGATTTCTCCCCCTATACAAAACAAGAATTACAAAAGTGTGATGATATTTCTGACCAGATGCGTGCCGCGAGTTGAAAGGCTGTCTTCAGTATCAGTCGCAGGCAGGTTTAATTTGGTTGGCTGGACATTTAACAAGCATTTACAATGCAACGGTTTGGCCTTTGGAAAAGTTGGAGCTATTGGCAATGTAAATGACAATGCCATTTATTTATCAGTTTTCAAAACCAACACATAAATACAAATTTTGTCATTTACAATGCCAATAGCTCAAGCTTTTCCAAAGGCGAAACCGTTGCATTATAAATAATTGTTTTATCCTGTTTCCCTTTCACGCTGTTTTACTCTCAAACTAATTGTATTTCAGAACTATCTGTTTATGCTTGCTTGTAGTGCAAGTCAAATTGTCCCCAGGTCCAAAGTTGGCAGCTCTGGATGTAACACTGGCATCTCTCGGTTTACCATGGGAGAAAGTCGCCACCTTCTATACCCATCCCCCAACAACCACATGACACTCATGGTATCCTTCTCCTCGTCACCACTGGCCGCCCGATAGAGTTCCCAGTGAAACTGCCACTCCATTTATCCCCTGCTGCTTACCCCCTTAGGAACAGTGGTTGTCCAAATGCGAGAGAGCAGCTTTCAAACGTAGATTTGCTCTCTGTAGCATCAGACACCCTCTTTTTCTGAGGCACGGTGCTGCTGGACAACTTGCCAGGTCACAGAAAGTGACTTATCAGAGTTTGCAGTAGTGACTGAATTATATTTTTGTGGCAAGTAATGTTCTGCCTGCGGCAAATATACTGCAAATTGGGGGGCTTGGAACCGCATATTTTGCTTTTTGGCCACAAAATTTGCCGATCCAGCCCGTAAAATCCTGGGAGGATTTATTGGGATTCTGCAACAGGAGGATTACATTATGCAGCAGGGTTGATTAAATTATGTGTCAAGAAAAGGAAAATTATGTGGCTTAATGCCGCACATTTTGTGATAGTATAACTTCATGATTTTGTCATTTTCACACTTGCTAACACTGTCTGGGCAAGGAATACTCGCAGGTATTCTGGAAGGGATAGGGAGTAGGGAACACAAAGAAAGGCTCCATGACAGCAAAGGAACCATGTTGCGAGGAGTATGAATGTACAACAGTTTCACCTCATTAGCACCAGTTTAACACACAAGGATAGCAATAAGCAAAATAAATGTGCCAAGTCTATCTTTGAGGAGGGCCTTCAGCTGTGTGGCAACACAATCGCTGCATTTTTAGTAACTTCTTATTCACACCAATGCCACATAGCAGTGCATTGTTCCTGTATCATTATTAAAGTGATTTATGAATTAATTATATAGCTCTCACTACAGTATTCAACACAGCTTTAAAACATCTATTGTACAACGCCTGAAATGTTCATAATGATAAATGTTCAATAAAAACGTTTTAGTAAATAACTGATGAGTTTGGGCTACAAAATTTTTGGGGGGTAAAATCTGCCTATTATGCAGCAGATTATGGATTATGTGGAAAATGCCACAGCTTCAAAATTGCCTAATTCCAGATGCCCTGTCTATAAGGAAGACTAAAATAGTGAAGAAAGCGTGTTTCTATATTTTATTCCATCCGCGTGTCTGACTACATAGCACAATAAACAGACTTTTCTTTTGTCAAATTGAGCTGTTTGTCCTACAACTGAACAACAAACATCTCATTGAGTGATTGAATAGATAAGCTTTGTCTGCTAAAAATCTGTTTAGCAGTAACTTGCAGCACAGACCAATATATTTGAAAAAGGTCAAGTTCATATGCTACAAAAGGGGACTGGAAATTAATGCATTGTCACAGATGTTAAACAGCTGTCAATAAAGCAACTTTTAATGAAGAGACCACATTTTTATCTCCGGTATAAAACTAGACTGATTAAAAGTCGCATGAAAGAAACTGAAGCGCCAGGATTTTTTTTTAATTCTCAACAAGCATGTGCCTGGAAAATAACTGGAAACTTGGTGGGCAGAAGACTGGAATACTCATCCTTCTTCACCAATCAATCCCTATCTTACCCACATAAAAAAACGTGTAAAGACTCGAGGGCTACTCTAATTCAGTTACTGCTGTTTGAATGCTAGCTACTCTCTGGTCTCCCCTCACCAGGCCCAATTCGAAGAGGACTTCCCCCTCTTTGGCAATGACCTTGCCCGACTTCTAACTCTTTGAAAACACGTTGCCATGGCTTACAGCGATTGACAAAAATATATCTGAACAAAAAATAATTATTTTAACCAAATCTCTTCCAGTGCAACTGCACCTTGCATACTGCATGATGGAAAGGTATAGTATTGAATTTTCACAGACAAGACTGGGCTGGGCTTTTATGTCCAGCAGGCAAGTGAAACAAGGAGCTACGAGGAATCCCCCACTCCAGGAAGCATTCACGTCGACACTCGCCATACATGTTTTGAATTTAAAATGGATGCTCTCCGATATTCGACTACTTGACTCATCTGGCTCTGCCCTCAGTACGTAGAATGACGTGTACCCATCTCAAGGGCACCTAATACCGCCTCACATTCTCCCGATCCTTTCTCAGGGTCGCTGGTCAAACAGTCGCTGTTTTGAGTATTCGAGATGCATCTTTTACAGCACACCTCTGCCCCAGCTTTGGCCCTTAATATAGATTACAAATTCCTGTCTCTGCTCACAGCCACATGGGCAGGCGGTAGAACATGGGGTAAAGAGAAACAGATTGGAGTCACAAGGTTTTTGAACTGAGAACTGTGATGCCCAAAGATCTGGAGCAGAAATTATGGAACAAATTTCTCTAATAATGCTCAGAGGCGCTGTTCCACAAGAAACCTAGATAAATGACAGATGTCATGGGGTAAAAGGGGCCGGTGCATTCTGCCAGACGTACACGTACTGGGAACGCTGGTGACGTCTGCCCTGATGTTACCTCTCTCACCTCTCCCAGATCTCAGCTTACTGGGGAACAATGACTGAAACCCGCCCTAACTGACTATTAGAAACAGGTCGGAGCCTTGGGAGTTACGGCCTTAGAATACATTAATCGCTGCTCCAAAGTACAGGGTCAAAGGTTACTGCCAGATGCCAAAGGTCACAAGCTGCGAGACGGTCCATGCATAGTAAAGAGCGTATGGACAATTACGCCCCCC
This sequence comes from Lissotriton vulgaris, assembly GCF_964263255.1. NCBI lineage: Eukaryota > Metazoa > Chordata > Amphibia > Caudata > Salamandridae > Lissotriton > Lissotriton vulgaris. Next base: position 1,739,341,164 of record NC_141693.1, read on the forward strand.
CCTCACCCCCCCCGACGCACTTTCTTTGCAAAGAACACCACCACGGGCTTGAAACAACCCCCAACCCACACGAAATACACATATCCCACTCCATGCAGAGGAAATACACTTTACACCATGCACGGAGGCCAAGTGTACACATCTGCCCACAACATAGAAGAAATACAACTCTCATATCAGACAATATATCGTGCCCATAAAAAGGCATTTACCCCACCCCTCGCAGACACAAAATAAACAGCTCTTACACCACTAGTAGGAAAATAAACTATTTTCTTAGACTCTATACAAAATACACGCCTCGTCCACGGATAAAATGCACACTCCTCCACAGGAAAAACATACACATCAATCGGCATACTAGAAGGAAAAACAAGCAGCAGAAACGTGGCGGGCAGGCACACGGACAGCGGGAGGGGGCGGGAAAGGAACGGACAGCGGGAGGGGGGGCGGGAAAGGAACGGATAGCGGGAGGGGGGCGGGAAAGACACGGAAGCGGGAGGAGGGGGCTGGAAAGACATGGACAGCGGGGGGGTAGGAAAGACACGGACAGCGGGAGGGGGGGGGAAGGAACGCACTCACCTGGACTTCTTCCGGCGGCCGTGGTCGGCATGAAATGAGGAAAACAAACACCAAAAAAAAAAAAACGAAACTCCGCCCACCGCCCAATGACGATGCAAAAAGGGTGGAGAGGAAAAAAATGAAGGAACGCCCACGAATCTGGTCCGGCCATGACGGACAGATCTCTGTTCCAATGGCTAGCCTCCATTTATGGAGCTAGCGAATGGAACAGAGGACGGGACTAAGCAGTACACTGTAGAGACATAAGATTTCTCCTGGGGGCGGAGCTAGGAGCTCCGTGCCCCAGGCGAAACCTAAAAATGTGACACTAAAAATGTTGCCGCTTTGTGTGCACGCTTTCATTTTTTAATTGTTCTGTCATATAATATATTTTGTAAAAAGATTTTCTGTGGGGATATTCCACTCTATGGATATCAGAGAGAATCAATCCTGTGACAAAACTCGGGCTGTGCTGTCTTACTCTGTAGGAGTAAAGAAAGACATCTTCCGACTAGAGAGAACGCAAAATGTGAAGGCCACACTTTTTTTTTAAATTAAAGAAATACACTGATTCCCAGTGGCTCACAACACCATGTTCAGAGTACTGTGAACAATTTTTCAAAGCGTGGAGGTTTGGGCCCAAACTACCTGCAAAAATGAACAACACTATCTACGGCTAATCACATCCTCAGATCAAGAAAAGAAAATATGATTACTTAAATACATTTTCTCAAAATACACAGATTGAGCAATCAGAATCTAAATAAGTCTGACCAGAGAAACCAACCTTATTTCCCATATTTTAAAGGAAGTTGTAAACAAGAGGCCTTCCAACTTTCTAGATGACACAGAGATCATTACCAGAGCTTCATTAAGACCTTGTCTTTGTACTTTGAAGCCTGGTAATATTTATTTGTGGATCCCTAAACTCCCTACTACCCTCCTCCCTTAAAAATTACTCTCTTAAATCAAGACGGCCAAGATGCGCATTAAGGTAATGGAGCATTGCACCTACCCAGCCTTTCATGGCCCCTCTCTTGCACTTCACTAATTGGTGTGAAAAAGGTTTCAGTGGATGCTCAGGCAACCTGATCTTCCTAATTTACCAAAGGACTAACCTCGTGACCCAAACCTAATTTTATTTAACTTTCACATAGACAGGTTTCAAAAGGGATGGTCTTCCTGTGTTACGATTTGCAATCAAACAAAGCCTTCCAATTCAGCAGGGTCAAAATTCATGAGACGCAAACACAAGACTGCCCCTTAGATCATGAGAAGAAGGACCTTCACTGCTTATGCATTTTGAATGACTACAATAGAGTAAGACAGAGTTTACCCCCACACAGCCAGTTGTATCTTGTCAGGTTAGATGCCAAAGTAGCAATAATAATATGAGTGTTCGCAGTAACTAGGAAGTCCAAGGTTTGCTTATTGTCAACTAGATCTTTCAAATAAGCGGAACTGTTCACAAGTGGCTACTGATATTAGTCTCAAAACACATGATTTTAGTTTTTGACAAGTTCAGCAAAAGGCTATTCAGGAGAGAAATTCTCTGTAGATGTTTCGCGCCCCACCCTAAAACCCTATGGGGTTAAATACTGTTTCGCTCCGCATTCAAGGTGGAAAAGGCCTACCTTTCTCCATCACACTATCACTAATCTAGATATTGAAGAGGAGAGGGGCCAAGCCAACACTGCCTCGAGCCAGCAGTGCTAAAATTGAGCAATGATAGTTTCTTACCTGCTGAATATTTGGTCCTAGGTCGAGCAATTTTCCCACCTTGTGAAATGCAATGGTAGATTCTCACTTATAATGATCCTTAATTTCCATCAGCAACCAACTATTGGGCCTTAGCATTTTTACAGGTCAATATCGTCCTCTAGATCATACCATAATATTTGTTAACCATAGAATGGATATAATGTCCTTCTCTACTTTGATCAGAAAGTGGGAGGTAGCAAAAGGCTGGCTAACATCAATTCCATATATCACAATTAATACCTTCTATAAGGGCAGTATCATGCATACTGTCAACACTTTTTTAAACAACTTAGCAAAAATGTGCGTCCTCCATTTGCTATAAAGGATTTAACCTGCATTTCCAAAAGCACTTGACAGGTACTTTTTAAAGTTTTGGCGCTGCTATTTTTGTGCTCTGACCAATTCGACATTTGGCCCTATTTGTGTGCCATGATCACATTACAACACACAATAAATTTAGAAATTCTCTGCTTTAACTTAAAATCACTAACAAACTACTCAGAATTGTAAATGTATGCAGAACAAGCCTCTATCTCTCTCAAGAGACACTGGACATAGGAGCTAATGACTGAAAAGTTCATCACAATCTGTTAATTGGCTCTCCCATAAAAAAAATAATTCTTCCATTTTTAACAGGGTAAATACATTGTTCACAGACCAATATTTTCCCAATGATTGCTTTTCAATCTAAGGCAAAGTTGGATTTTTTTGAAAGATTGGAAAGCATAACAAGGGCGGAAAGTAAAATAATTATGGGAAACTATTTACCCACTAGATCTCGGAATCTCCACCAGGCCAATCATCCAAAAATGTTCCAAAATGACTTACATCCTCCTGACTAATGGCAGAACATCTAGCATTGACATTGATATGTTTCTGGACTCAAGAATGTGGCTTGGCAATGTGTTTTCCAGACCCTCTAACACTAAAGACTTAGGCAATGTACATGAGACATAAAGCCTGGTGGAATTTCAGGAATAGTTAGTGGAACCCAAAACCCCCTTTCATCATAAATAGATACACTCAAGAACACCAGTAAACTATGACTACATTTTCAAGATTTATGAAAATTAAAATCTTATCCTAGTGCACACAATATGAATAACAGATCCTATAAAAATAAGAAAGATAGTGGCAATGATATTTGGTTAAAGGCTGAATAACAGAAAATATTGTAACTGTATGATGTTACTATATGGCTTCTTTACATCAATATCCTCAGCCCCTCCTTTCCCTTGGTTAACCAAGCTGATCCTAGCACCAAATAGGGGCCTACTCATTTTTAGGTCGAGGACCGTAAGGCTGCGCTTGCGCAGTCTCCGGTAGAGATTTAATGATTTCTAGTATGGGAGCTTGAACCCGCCTCTCTCCTCCATTGGCTGGCTTCCTAAATAGAGGCCAGCCATTGGAGGAGAGGGGGGTCACTCCTTTCAAGCCCCGTCTCTTTCGGATTCGGGGGCATGTTTTTTTGCGTTCTTTCGACCTGTGATGTCATCCGTCACTCAGAACCCTAAAAACACGCCCCCGATTCTGCGTCGGACATGAGGTAACTATCCCTTGTTTTCTCTTGTTTCTCTCCATTCGTCTTTTCTCGTTCCTGTCTCCTCAGCCTTCTTTATTCGCCCGGCGCCTGCCTCCCGTCAGTTTTAAAAACATTTCTCGTTCCTGTCTCCTCAGCCTTCTTTCTTTCCCGGCGCCTGCCTCCCGTCAATTTTAAAAACATTTCTCGTTCCTGTCTCCTCAGCCTTCTTTTTTCGCCCGGCGCCTGCCTCCCGTCAATTTTATAAACAAAATGGGCCTCGCGCTCCACCACCGCCGCACATGCCCCAGAGTCCGCATGGCGCCCAGCAGGGCTCCGGGGCGTCGTGCTTCAAAACGGGACCTCGAGCCCTTCCACGCCGCAACGGGGGCACAGGAGCCCCCAACGCCGCCTCAAAACCCCGGAACTCCGCATGGAGCACTCGGGATCCGGGGTTTCAATTTTTAAAATACGGGGCCTAGAGCCCATATGGTTGGGATACCCGTCACCCTCTCCCAACACAATCCCCAAGAATGGGAAGACGGAAACGGTTCTTGAACTTTTGGAAGGCGGGAGGGAGTTACCCTCCCGGCCGTATTTATTAAAATATGAAACAAAATTAAAACATTAAAATAACAGTTTCATATCATGTACAATTTCATTTACACATTACGATGTTTCTTGGCTAACCTTAACACATCTCTAATACAAAGGTTCTCCTAGCCGATTCTAAAACATCCTGTAAATGCATTTCTCCAAATTCAAATTGTACATCCTAACATTACGGGCCAACGGCAAGGTCGTAACCGGTGTCAGATCCCTAATACCAGAACTCCCCCCTCACTTGTGAGGGGCGGGCGCACAGAGGACTGTCCCTCTGTGCCAACTTCCAATTTCCCTTGTCTTAACGGGGGCCCCCTATTTACTCGACGCCATCTTAGTGGTCGTCCGAGGACTCGTGTGAGGTGTCTAGAAGGTAGCGTAGACCCCCCTCCCACCCCACACTGCTTACCACATCTGCAGTCGCAGATGTCCTGGCCCCGGGAAATTACCAGGAGGGGCCCGTAGCCCCTCCTCCCCAGGGAGGGGCCTATGACCGCCTTCCCTTTCGGCGGCCCCATCCTTAGAGGGGACCGCCTCCCCGTTTGAGGGGCCAATGGCTGCCTCCCCCCGGGCGCTCCCATCCATAATGGGTGACGCCCCCACCTCTAGGGATCTTCCAATTACTGCTCACCGATCATGACCTTACCGCCCGACCAAAAATAAATACGACATTTTTAAACTAAAGAGGATGGAAAAGACAGGTATACTGAGCGGTTCAAAGTATAAACTCCTACTAAGCACTACATTTAACTCTGCTGCAACTACTTCGCCGAAATACATGCTGAAAGAGCAACCACTTTATTACATACCAAAATTACCAACTTTATTCGAAAACATCCTGGAAAAGAAACAGTATCATGTCACTCAACTTTATTCCAAAACAAATCGCTGTCATCAGGGGCTGGTGGGTGGGTCAAAATTGGCTCCTTGTTCCGTCTCGAGCTCACGTGCAACGGGGAGGTGCAGCTTCTGAGCACAGGAACAAGAGGATGCTTCCTTGGATTGTTGCTCCTTTTATCCTCCTTCGGGCGGGCGTGGACCCTCCTCCAATCCGCCTACAGGGCGTGGCCATCGGTGTAGGTGTCTAGGACAACCCCTCTTGGGCGGGAAAAGGCGCGCCCCGGCTACGCCGCTTCGGGCATACCAGCGGAGACACGCCTCCCGCCCAAAATGGTCTCCCGGGGGGATCGGGGTACTCCACCATACGTTCGGGGGGACCGAGCGGTCGCCCCTTTCCAAGAGCACCACCACGGAGCCCCCACAACCGCTGTACATGCTACGGAGCCCGCAGGGCGCCCAGCGGGGCTCCGGGGCTTTGTATTTAAAACTGGGCCTCGTACCCCCGCCACAGCCGCAACGGGTGCGCAGGAGCCCCCAATACCACCTCAACACCCCGGAGCTCCGCATGGAGCAACACGGGGCTCCGGGGGTTTCATTTTATCTCTTCCATTTTTTTTAAACAGGGCTCCGGGCCTGATATGAAACCCAAGGGTCCCGGAGCCACCACCACAACCGCCACACATGCCCTGGAGCTTGCCATGGAGAATGTACTTGATTTAATTATTTAACGTTACTTTTGAAATGCTGCCTACCTTTAATAGTACAACCCCTTTTTAATAGGCACCGGAGTTAAGCGAGTATTTTGTGAGCTTATCTTGCCACCCGTCTTCTTTATTCCCCGAGCAGTTAAAGTATGCGCGCTTGTCCACCCGTGCTTTTTGGGGGCTGTAGTTCATTTGGAAGTTTCATAAGAAATGTATAGGTGGAAATATGAATCGTTAAACTTTCGGTCAATGACTAACAAAAGAAAGGTTATTAAAGAGCTGTCCCCTGCTAGCAGCCTCCTTGGCAGCCGCTAAAATATATGCTCAAACCTTAAAAAATGCTCAGGAAAACTACAAGCCCCACAATACAAAGCGCCTGGCTTTCTGTTGGAGGAGCAATGCCCTGTCACAGAAGCTTACAATCGAAATGCAGAGCAACATGGAAGAGATCTTCCCCGGGGAGGAGAGCAGACGAGGAGAACGGTGCACCGTTCCCTAATACAAAGTCCAGGATGTAAGTAGCAAAAACTTTCACGTGGGATCCTTGGGTACGCTGTAGCGAGAGGTGCTGCTACTCCGGGACCTCGCCTTGCAGGAAGAGGAGGAAGTCGATGTGGAGGAGGAAGAACTCGCAGTGGTAGAAGAGGTGGGCTGCAACGCGGAGATTGCGGCGGAGCTGCGAGTTGTCTGCAGGTACCGTTGTTTCATTGAAAGAATACATTCTTACAGAGTAACAGGAACTGCGGACAGAAGCCAATATATGTTTCATGGCGCTACGCTTCCGCCAATCGGGTACGTTGCTTGTTGCCCACACCTTACATGGCGGCCGCCTCTGCCCATGCATTGTGTGTTCTATTGACAATACAGTGACCAGGTTTTTGAAAGACAAAAACCGGGTTGTTTAGTAGACGTAGAAGAAGGACTACAATGTTATATCTGAGTGTCAGTGGCGACTTAAATGACAGCGCTTATCAACATAGGAGTACATACAACAATGCACAAAATGACTACATAAATGCAGCTTGTACACCTAGCCTGTTATGTACTAATTAAATTGCTTTCTGATAAGAACTGCTGACTCGTCCTTCCTTGGAATACATGTGAAGACACGCCTCCCTCTGTTTCCAGTCGCTCCTGTGTGAAAACCTGGACATCTGCTAAATTTGCCAGGATAGCTTGCTCCCCTGCCCCCTGGCTGTGCTTGCTTCCCTGCCCCCTAGCTGTGCTTGCTTCCCTGCCCCTGGCTGTGCTCGCTCCGCTGCCCCCTGGCTGTGCTTGCTCCCCTGCCCCCTGGCTGTGCTTGCTCCCCTCTCTCCTAGTTCCCCTGCCCCCTGGTTGTGCTTGCTTCTCTGCCCCCTGGCTGTGCTTGCTTCCCTGCCCCCTAGCTGTGCTTGCTTCCCTGCCCCCTGGCTGTGCTTGCTTCCCTGCACCCTGGCTGTGCTTGCTTCCCTGCACCCTGGCTGTGCTTGCTCCCCTGCCCCCTGGCTGTGCTTGCTCCCCTGCCCCATGGATGTGCTTTCTCTCCTGCCCCCTGGCTGTGCTTGCTCCCCTGCCCCTGGCTGTGCTTGCTCCCCTGCCCCCTGGCTGTGCTTGCTCCCCTGCCCCCTGGCTGTGCTTGCTCCCCAGGCCCCTGGCTGTGCTTGCTCCCCTGGCTGTGCTTGCTCCCCTGGCTGTGCTTGCTCCCCTGTCCCCTGGCTGTGCTTGCTCCCCTGCCCCCTCGCTGTGCTTGCTTCCCTGCCCCCTCGCTGTGCTTGCTCTCCTGTGTGTGTGTGTGGCTCTGGGTGTGTGTGTGTGGCTCTGGGTGTGTGTGTGTGGCTCTGGATGTGTGTGTGGCTCTGGGTGTGTGTTTGGCTCAGGGTGTTTGTGTAGCTCTGGGTGTGTGTGTGGCTCTGGGTGGGTGTGTGTGTGTGTGTGGCTCTGGGTGTGTGTGTGTGTGTGGCTCTGGGTGTCTGTGTGTGTGGCACTGGGTGTGTGTGGCTCTGGGTGTGTGTGTGTGTGGCTCTGTGTGTGTGTTTGTGGGGCTCTCTGTGTGTGTGTGTGGGCGGGGGCTCTGTGTGTGTGTGTGGGGGGGGGCTCTGTGTGTGGGTGTGTGGGGCTCTGTGTGTGTAGGGGGGGCTCTGTGTATGTGTGGGGCTCTGTGTGTGTGTGTGTGGGGGGGGGGGCTGTGTGTGTGTGTGGGGGGGGGGCTCTGTGAGTGTGTGGGGCTGTGTGTGTGGGGCTGTGTGTGTGTGGCTCTGTGTGTGTGTGTGGCTCTGTGTGTGTGTGTGGGGCTGTGTATGTGTGGGGGGGCTGTGTGTGTGTGTGTGTGTGTGTGTCTCTGTGTGTGTGGGGGGCTCTGTGTGTGGGTGGGCTCTGTGTGTATGTGTTTGGGGGCTATGTGTGTGTGTGTGGGGGGCTCTGTGTGTGTGTGTGGGGGGGGGGCTTTGTGTGTGTGGGGGGCTCTGTGTGTGTGGGGCACTGTTTGTGTGTGTGGGTGGCTTTGTGTGTGTGGCTCTGTGTGGGTGTAAATGCAATAGGTCATGCATTTGCGAGCAATTAACCTATTGGCATTGTACATGACAATGCCATTTATTTAATGATTAAGCTATTGGCAATGTAAATGACAATGCCATTTATTTAAGATTTAAAAATAAATAGAAAATGTCATGAGCAATGCCAATAGCTCTACCTTTAATAATGCTGAGACCATTGCATTGTAAATGTTTGTTCATAGATGGTCTGCACCCGCATACCTTCTGTGAACATTAGAAGCAGTGAACAGTAATGAAACAGCAGTTGGTGTTCTTGTTTACATGTCTCAGTGGCTGTGTTGTCCTTGAACCGGTAGATACGTTAGTATTAGGACTTGAGATGTTTTTTTTCTGCAGCTTTCAGCAAGGAAAGGCTACTGAGTAACCTGCATTCTCGAGTCCCTGATCTAAGTTCCTCTCACTTTAATGCTTTGTTCCAGATTATATACTCTAACTGCACAGTTAAACATCTTCAAAATAAACAATTCATAATGAAACCCCTATAGGCTCTCATTTACTTACAATCTATGAAACGCTGTTTGCTGTTTAAAAACAATACCTGAGAAATCAAGAAAGTATTTATTATTCATTTCTATTAAACCATGTTCATTATTTTAAAACCATAAACAGAAATGCAATTCAAGCCATGCTAAAATAAAACATGAATATATTTGACCAAGATAAATTATTACATTGGAATAAAACAAATATTTTAACAACATTGACATTTTGTGCATTTTGCATTTAAGAGATACTTAAATAGAAATGAACACATATCATCCAAAAAGGATACCTATAATAGAAAATATAGGAAGATTATTACAAGGTTGCCATTTATGATTGCGTATTTATAAACATAGTGCTCTGTCCTCTAGAGTTTCACAGAGACCATTTAAATCACCTAACACCTCAATATATTGACTTTTCCTGGTGTCAAATGACAATTCATCATCACAAATTCTATTATTCGTTTGGACTGAGTAGTCATTATGACAACTAAGGTATTACTTCACAGTAGGTTCAAAACCATAGAAACTCATACCGTTGATTTCCAATGACATCTAGCATCTATCTTTAGATTTGCTCCTCACAAAGGGGAAATTCATTTTAGCAGAGACTTCATTGTGTTGGTGAGGAATTTGTTCCGGATGTAGGTCTTTTGGTGGATCTGATGAGGTGGTGGTATTCTGTCATGGCGTTCTTGTAGGGGGTCTGGTCTTCAGTGGTTTGCTGTTCCTCCATCATTTTTTGAGACGTCTGCAGGTGCGTCTGGATTCTTGGAGGTTGGTGGTGAACCTGGTGGCCTTCTAGGGGCATTGTCTGTCAGGTTTGCGGAGGGATGCAAGCTTGTCTGCGCAGTTGGTGATCCTTGACTGCAGAGTTCCATTACTACCCGAAGACTTCAAGACAGGCAAGAGGATAATGGTTTACCTCAATACTTTGAATAATGTCTGGATGATGCCTGGAAAAAAGGTCTTTCCAGTGGCAAATGTATACCTATCAACCTTTGTTTTTTAAACATAAAGTTACCTAAATATTACTATACCTAACTATAACTGCCCTTTAATCTCAGATTTATTGACTGAATAAATAAATATATATATATATGCACTAGCCGTAACAATGTCAGCAGACAGGCTCAGAAATCATGAGTTAGCAGCAGCTGGACTGTTTATAGATGCTCCGGAAGAACAGGGTGCCAGCGCGACGACTATTGTGGAAACCGGCAGTGGCCAAAGTAAGGGGCTGCGGGACAGCTTCAAAGCACTGGAAAAATTAAGGCGACAGGAACAATCAAAGTGGTGGGAGGCCCGGTGCCTCCAACGATATTTGGATGTGGGCAGAATTCCAAGGGGTCTCCGCATCATGATAGCGCCAAGTTACGAGACCCCCAATCCGGAGATGATGGCTGAATGGGGGGAAGTGCAATTTGGATTCTTCACGTCGATTTGTTGAAATTCTGGTAAAGTATGCCACAATTGACAGAAGTTTACTCCAGGATAAAATCTAGGCAGTGGAGAAAGACATAGATGCACTAGGGGATCCACAACAAAAGGGAAAATTGATGGATGAAATGAACATGCATTTGAAAAAAGAGGAGGAAAAAATCATAAATAGAAAGGCCTACAAATTTAAGAGGGACAGGCAAGACTACGAAAACGGGCACATTTTTACTTTTGCCAAAAGGTACAATTCCATGAGAACGGCAACGTCGAACCAGCGCAAGGGAACGGGCAAAGCAGGCCTCAATGTTGAGGAATCCCCGTCGTTATCTGGTCTTAGCTCATCAGTAGAAAGTGGTTCGGAATCGGACAACACGGCAGGAGCAAGATCAGGAGCCAACAACGTTAAACTAACGTTGGGGGAAGAATTGGAGATCCTAAAAAGCAGCCGCAGGGATATGTTGAGGTCCCGCAACAAAAAAACAAACAAAACAGGGCAACAAGGAGAAGGAGGGGATGTAGGCAAGCAAAGAGGAAACACTAGGAGGCAAGGGAGAGGGAAAGCCCGCGGCCAATAGGTGTTTCAGGTGGGGCATCACAAGGGGTTATGCAACCAGATGCCTCTCAAAAAAGCAACAATAACACTATTATTAATTTGTCAAACATCACCCTCAAGGCGGCTGAAGAACAGCTACTCACATTAGGACTTTCATGTTGCCCGGAGTCTAACTTTAACTATAGCCAAACCTGTGCCGACATTTACAAATTTATAAGGAAACTAAAATTGAAACAATTTCATGAACAACGGGGTGCCAAGCCTAAGGATGAAGTAAGGGCCTCACAGCAACATCCAGAGATGAGGGGCCTAGTGGGGGCAGATTACAACCTACTTCAAGATATACAGGAATTGTAGAAGGAGAGTGAAATTCACAGCGATCCCTCACAACCAGCATCGGTACCAGAAAACCAAATCGAACAGATACAAATAGCCGGTACAAATGCTAAACCGGAAACCTCTTTCAAACCCAAGTCTAAATTCGTACCAGTCATGGCGCGGGACTCAATTGAAGTTTTTAATGAACAATTGGTGGCATAAATTAAAAGACTGAACATCAAAATCTCAAAAACAAAAAGAAATTATACAAATCATGAAAGAAAATATTGGCAGCTGATTATTAAGTTAAAGGACAATGACCAAGTTATTATAAGAAACTCGGACAAGGGGGGGAACCTGGTATTGTGGCCTGTACGGGACTACCTTGAAGAGGCTTACAGCCAACTCAACAACATCGAGTGTTACAGTAAGGTTCCATACATAAAGCACAAAGAGACTCAGGAGGCCTTATATAAACACCTATTAGCTTGGAAGAGTGTGGGGATGTTGAACTGGGAAGAATTTAAGTATCTAAAAAAAGAATATCCCACCATCCCGGTGATTTATTTTATACCCAAGATACATAAAAATATGAACAAACCACCAGGGCGCCCCATTATTTCCGCATGTGATGGCCTATTGGAAAATCTCTCTAGGTACATTGATTTCTTTTTACAGGACATTTTCAGGAGCTTGAAGACATATGTGCAGGACACAAGTGACTTTCTTAAGAAAATTCAGGATATGGAATGGAAGCCGTCATATCTGTTAAAAGCCCTGGATGTCTCTAGCTTATACACGTGTATTAGAAATCGCGATGGAATGCAGGCTGTTGAGTATTTCCTACTAAACAGGCCTGTTATTTATACCTATCACTCTAACATGTTGCTTAAAATGATTACGTTCTGCCTGGAAAATAATTTTTTTCTTTTTGATGGGCGAATGTACCAACAAACGCAGGGTGTGGCTAGGGGGGCCAGCTTCTCCCCCAGCTATGCCTGTTTATTTATGGGCTGGTGGGAGGAGCTGGTCCTCAGGCGGCAACATGAGGTGGCTTTTAACAGCAATGTAATAATTTGGCTTCGTTATATTGACGACTTGTTTATAGTGTGGGATGGTAGCATAGCTAGTGCCACTAATTTTATTGAAAAACTGAATTCAAATGATGTTAACCTTCATTTTACGGCAGAAATAAGTAAAGAAACAGTTACTTTTCTGGGCGTACGGATACATGTGGAAGAAAATGGGCTTATGACCACTTTATATCGTAAACCTACATCTGGGAATACCCTTTTACATGCCTCTAGTGCACACCCTCCCCACTTATTGAGGAGCATCCCTTACGGGGAAATGCTCTGTATAAGAAGGATATGTAACAGAGAGGGAGATTGCAACGAGAAACAAAATGAATGTAGAACCAGATTTTTGGAAAGAGGTTATAGCTCGGATGTGATTGAGGCAGCTATTAGAAAAACCAAGTCAATAGCCAGAACAGATCTACTGCAGTATAGAAGTAAACAGGACTTAGGTGGTACAGAACAGGAACCAATTCGACTGATCCTAGGCTTTTCGAAGCAACAGAAACAAATAAGGGGGATAGTCTGGAGAAACTGGTCCATAGTAAAAAGCGACCCAGTGATTGGGGGTCACTGCATAATATGCCATCGATTACTTTTAGGAGAAACAACAATATGGGATCGTCTCTGGTCAGAAGTAACTTCGAGACCAAGGGAAACGGCGCGTTGTGGATGGCAAGGAATGTTTTCTTCAAGTGTTCTGTATGCAAGGCGTGCCAGCATGGAGTCAATACGACTAGTTACACACCTGCGTTTGGCTCAGCACCCTGCAAAATTAACCAACACATAACGTGTAAATCTGAATTCGCAGTATACGTGCTAACTTGTAGCTGTGAAAAGCGTTATGTGGGAAGCACGAAATTACCTGTTCATAAGAGGGTGCTTCAACACATTCGGGCCATATGTAACAAGGATGACAGTTATCCGGTGGCTCGTCATTTTCAACATAGCCACAACAGTGACCCCAAGCTCCTGAAATTGTATGCAGTATGCACCATTAGGCCACAAAAGAGAGGAGGGGATAGGGAAAGTAAACGAAGGAGATTGGAAACGTCTTACATCCTTAGGTTCGATTCCAAATATCCCAATGGTCTAAATGTCAGTGAGGACCTATATACCTTCCTCTAACACATGCAATGATCTATAGGTTATCAGTACAGGAATTAGAACTATGTTTTACTGACTGTCACATGTATGGTACATAGAATTGGACTTTGAGATACGGTATTTAAACAATGAATTATTCCATCAAAACACCACACTTAGGACAGTCTGCCACAAGGTGGTGCTGCTCATCTAATTTAGAGATGAGCAGAACAACAGTTGTTTATAAATATAATATCATAAAAAATGACTAATATCTGCCACCATAGTCATTCCTTTAGCTTTGGGGACCTCAAATAATCTGAACTGTAGCACTTTCTGGCGAGAGAGATGGCTATTAGTTGTTTTGGCAGCGATGACAGGAGCGATGGTTGGTGCAAAGTGTAGTGGACTCCTGGTCAGGGCCCTGGCATTTAATATTTTACAAATTAAGCACTGCACACAACAACTGCCCTTCGGTGCAGAGGACACCATGCCTGCATTTAACTATTTAAAAAAATTATATCCCTGTCCCCTTACTGCAGACAGATTTATTTCATGACAAAGCAGGCTTTACCCCACGCTGCCATTACGACACATCCATTACAACGCAAGTCGTTACAACGACTTGCGCTGTAGGCGCTGGATTGTGGAATAGTTTAATTTTCTATTCCAACTCCAGCCCACGTAACAGTAGGGAAGGTGTTGAATGAATGAATGAGGGGTTTCTTATATCGCGCAAACTTTGCCCAGTGGGCGTCAAGGCGCCTAGATCAAATACAGAAGCTTACACCCTACCGAGTCCTATTCTGTCATAAGTAGGCCTTCTTAAAGAAGTAGGTTTTTAGAGCCTTTTTAAAAGAGTCGATGGAGGGGAGAGTTTTTATTTCCATGGGGATGGAGTTCCACAGGTGCGGAGCAACCACGGAGAAGGCTCTGGCTCCCCATCTGGCAAGTTTAACACGGGGGACAACCAGTTGGCAGAGTCCCGCAGAGCGAAGACTTCTTGTGGGGACGTAACGGAAAAGAAGGGAACCAATAGCACTAGCAGGACCATCCATCAATGCTCTGTGAGTCAGGCACAGAATTTTGAAGGCGATTCTGTGCTGCACAGGGAGCCAATGAAGCTCCTTTCTGGCTAAGGTGGCAGAAGAGGCTTTAGGGAGATCCAAAACAAAACGCGCTGCAGCATTCTGAAGAATCTGCAGACGGTGAATCAGACCTTTGTTGGCTTCCATGTATAGGGAGTTGCAATAATCCAGCCTCGAGCCTACCAGGGCGACTGCAACCTGTTTCCGCGCCTGGGGGGACAGGTACCCACGGATTTTATTGAGTACCCGGATCACACCACAGCAAGTGGCCACGGTCCTGTTGACTTGAAGGGACATTGAGAGCGAGGTGTCAAATACCACTCCAAGATTTCTGGCAGATGGAGAAGGAGTGGGGCAGATGCCAAGAGAAGAAGGCCACCACTCACTCAACCATAGATTTTGATTCTTCCCAAAGATCAACACCTCCGTTTTTTCGCCATTTAGTTTAAGGGAGTTTATAGTCATCCAGTCTGCCACGCACTGCATGCATACCCTAAAACTAGCGGCCGATGTACTCACGGAGGTGTGAGCTAGAGATACCATAATCTGGGTATCATCTGCGTAGGATACCACCTCCATCCCCTGAGATTTAACTAGTCTTGCAAGGGGGGCCACATAGATGTTGAACAGGGTCGGGCTTAAGGCCGACCCTTGTGGCACCCCACATTGCAAAGACTTGGCAGGGGAGAGGTGGTTCCCAAGCATCACTCTCTGTTCCCTTCCAGTCAAAAAGGAGTTTAGGAGGCTCAGGGCCGGTCCTGTGACACCAGCTTCCCTCAGCCGAGATGACAGAATGGCAGGGGACAGGGTGTCGAACGCGGCCGTGAGGTCTAACAGAACCAGAACCGTTAGAGATGGAGTCAGTCAGAGTTTGGGCTGCCTCTGCTGCATCACTAACAGCTAAAAGTTGGAATAGAAAATAAAACTATTCCTTTACCAAGAACGCCCTCCAGCGCAAGTCGTTGTAACGACTTGCGTTGTGATGGCAGCGTCGTAATAGCAGCGCGGTGAAAAGCCCGCGTTGTCATGGCTGTCTCCCACAGCAGACCATTAACAAAACAAGATCCCTGTGCAAGTCACAACCGTGCTTGTCATTGAGAAAAGCAAGGCTGGTGTTGTAGGAGAGCCTTTTGGGGGAGGGGGTCCACTTCCTTAGCGCTCACCTACCACAATCAGTCATATGCAATCACCCCTCCACATCATTCACCACTCATTTAACATTCCAGCTATATTTTGTCCCTCCATTGCCCCTAAGTAGAGTCCTGGTTATAATTCTACAGTTGCACACATCCTCTTCCTATGGTTGCCACCTAACTGATTTTATATGGACATGAGCTATATTTTAATGTTCCGACCAGTACAATAATTAGAAAAATCAGATTGGTATTTTTCCCCTTATTAGTTCATAGTTTAAACAGGCAATGTAAGAAGAAAACACTTTAAGTGTGCTCTACAGCTGCCCTAGAGCTGCCCTGGTGACCACTGACTGACAAAGACAGAAAGACCATATTTAAATGAATAACACTGATTTCTTATAAAGTTCTATTTCAGAACAATATTGGAGCCTTTTTGCAGAATGTGAAATGGTGAACAGGTGGCTATATTTGTCTGTTGCAATTAAAGGTAGCACCTTATCTCTGTCCTAATAAGGTCTGTGCAGCCTCTTCCCCTCTGAGACAAGCAGTGGAAGACGCTTTCTGTGAGGAGGAGTGGGAGGGGGATATGCTCTTATATGGGGCTGATTGGGCCCCCTTTCATATATAGAAGAGTGGGGCCCCCCCGCACTGCAGGGGCTGCGGGGTGTCCGTTACACCCCTGCCAAACCCATTTGGTCAGGAGGCTTTCAAAACCGCCTCAGAATCAGGCCCTAAGTCTGAGCGTAGAATCTTGACCAGGAGAAGGCACCAAAAGTATCTGGCCGATGCCAAAACTCTCCTGGGTGTGAAATTGGTATTTCCTCACTCTGATCTTTCCCTGTCAAAGCCAACAGCTTCAGCAGGACTTTGTCCAATGGCTGTCCAACTTCAAGAGGACTGCCTTGGATTCAGCTTGCAACCTTGTCCACCTGGAGGGTTGTGAACTCTGAAAAAGAGGGCTCCATTAGGATGGCAGGCGGATCGCCAACTCCCGGCCGGTGGTGTTGATCCGCCCGCCATCACAACCTCATTTACCCCCGCCATATTACCATGGCGGGTGTACCGCGGAGGACGGAATGTCCGTCTGCCGCTTTTCCGCCAGTCGGCAATCGGCACTGGCCGAGCGGAACTCAGGCACAATATGGTAGTGGTGCCTGGAAGGCACCGTCATCCATTTTATGATGCCTGGCGGTTCAGGCCTTTCCATGGCGGTGATGCCGCCATGGAAAGGCAAAAAACACAGTTGATGGACAGAATGCAGAACAATGTCTTACATTCACCCCAGTACAAAGATCTGGGCCAAAATACATTGTTTTTTTGCACTCTACACCACCCTAGGTCAGACAATGGCTATATGCAAATCAGCCTTGACCCTGTGCCTCATGGGAACAGTCCAGCCCGAACTACCAAGCCATGTCTTTCCTAGACCGGAATCAAGCATCCATGGACCGGTTTCTGGCTATCAGCCTTCTTCAGCCTGGATAGCTTGACTCCAGTGATGTGGAGAGCCTGGGACTCACGTCTGAACATACCCAGCCCACTCGGGGTGAAAATTGCAAAAAACACAGTTGATGGACAGAATGCAGAACAATTTCTTACATTCACCCCAGTACAAAGATCTGGGCCTAAATCCATCGTTTTTTTGCACTCCACACCACCCTAGGTCAGACAATGGCTAAATGCAAATCAGCCTTGACCCTGTGCCTCATGGGAACAGTCCAGCCCGAACTACCAAGCCATGTCTTTCCTAGACCGGAATCAAGCATCCAAGGACAGGTTTCTGGCTATCAGCCTTCTTCAGCCTGGATAGCTTGACTCCAGTGATGTGGAGAGCCTGGGACTCACGTCTGAGCATACCCAGCCCACTCGGGGTGAAAATTGCAAAAAACACAGTTGATAGACAGAATGCAGAGGGAGTAGTTTCTGTCCTGTAACTCCAGTTCTGTAGTAGGGGTATCTCTGTTATAGTCATAATCTAGTGAATAGTCCTGCCCATGTGCGTGGACCCCGGCAATCAAAAATAATCTCTTAAATTGTCAAAATAATGCAGAAACTGCAAAGACACTTAAGAGAGAATTTAAAGACAAATAATGCAGCCTATATCCACAGGCTACACTGTCCAGTACTTCAACTAGAAATTCCACCAAAAAACACCACACACAACACAGCCTGCCAGTTTCTACCATAGAGAAACTTGCCTCCCCCAGTCAAAGACTCTGGAATGATAGAGAGGAAGGTAGGGACAGACAAGCCCCATAGGCTGCCATTATGTGGCTTAAATAGGATACTGTGCCTTTAAGAGAACTTTCCAGAACTTCTCCCAGTATCCCAGAATGCATAGCAGGTCCCTCTACTTTCAGTTCTTTTTGAAGGCGAAGCACGCCAGACCTGTCACATTCTTTACATGATGAAATATCTCCACCGGGGAGGAGGGCGGGCACTTATGACTATAACAGAGATACCCCTACTACAGAACTGGAGTTACAGGACAGAAACTACTCCTTCTGTAGTAGGGGATCTCTGTGTATAGTCATAATCTAGTGAATAGAATGGCAAGCCCATAACGCCACTACTGTGCGAACAAATTCCGCAGCGAAGCCTGCCCAACCTGAGCGTCTGCCCTGGCGTCAGTGTCCAGGCAGTAATGCTTAGCAAAGGTATGAACCGACTTCCAAGTGGCTGCCTTGCAGATTTCAGCAATCGGCACGTTACGGAGCAGAGCCGTCGTGGCAGCTTTGCCCCTGGTGGAATGAGCCTTAGGCTTACCTCCTAAGGTCTTATTAGCCTTTTGGTAACACAATTGTATGCAGGACACAATCCACCTAGAGATGGACTGCTTAGAGGTCGCAAGACCCGTCCTGACCGATCCATAATTGATGAACAACTGGTCAGACCTACGAATATCTTTGGTTTTATCCAGATAAAATTTCAACACCCTCCTAACATCCAGGGAATGGAGAGACCTCTCCGCTGGGGATGAAGGGTTCTGAAAAAACGTAGGCAAAGTTATAATCTGGTTGACATGAAAATCAGAAATAACCTTGGGAAGAAATTTAGGGTGAGTACGCATAACAACCGTAGCAGCCTGAAATACAGTATAAGGTTCATTACAACACAACGCCTGAATTTCACTCACCCTGCGGGCCGATGTAATGGCCACGAGGAACGCCGCCTTCCAGGACAGGTGCTGCAACGAAGCCTTATGAATAGGTTCAAAAGGCTCCTTCATCAATCTGGACAGCACCACATTCAATTCCCATGAAGGCGAGGGAAGGCTGAAAGGAGGGAATACTTTCTTCAATCCTTCCAGAAAATCTTTGATCACAGGGATCTGGAAAAAGGAAGTCTGTGAAGGACATTTCCTGTAGGCAGTCAATGCAGCCAGATGAACCTTAATGGAATGCACATTAAGGCCAGACTGCGCCAAATGTAAAAGGTAAGGAAGGATGACATCTTCCTTACAGGTCGTAGGATCATGGTCCTTAGACTGGCACCAGATACAAAACCTCTTCCACTTGTAAGCATATGAAGTCCGAGTGGAAGGTCTCTTAGACTCCTTCAGTATGTCCATGCAATCATCGGGTAGATTCAGATGGCCATATTGCACTATCTCAGGAGCCATGCCGCCAAACTCAAAGACGAGAGGCTGGGGTGTAACATCCGTCCCCCGAACTTCGTGAGAAGGTCCGGCCTGCACGGCAACCGAATGTGAGGAAGGAGAGACCGGTGAAGTAGGTCTGTGAATCACCACTGCCTGGGCCACTCCGGGGCGATGAGTATCATCCGAGCTCTGGACCGGGCCAGCTTGATGAGCACCGCCGGAATCAGGGGAATGGGAGGAAAGGCGTACAGAAAGCTGTTCGTCCAGTTCATCCATAACGCATTCCCCAGCGTCCCTTGCTGGAAGTACCTGGAGGCGAAGTTTCTGCACTTGCTGTTTTCGGCGGTGGCGAACAAATCTACGTCTGGAGTTCCCCACCTTGCGAAGACTTCTCCTAGTACTTCGTCGTTTATGACCCATTCTTGGTTTTCCTGAACCAGTCTGCTCAGTGCGTCTGCCTGAACATTCTGCACACCTGGTAGATGGGTGGCTGTTATCGTCAGTCCTCTGGCTAGGAGCCAGTGCCAGATCGTCTGCGCCTCCTGTGACAGAGTGCGTGATCTCGAGCCCCTCTGCTTGTTGAGGTAATACATCGTGGTGGTATTGTCCGTCTGTACAAGCAGAGAGTTGGTCTGGAAGGACGGAAGAAAGGCCTTCAGAGCCAAGTGAACAGCCCTGAGTTCCAGGAAATTGTTGTGATACGTGGCCTCCGTCAGCGACCACGTGCCTTGAATCTGTAGAGTCCCGGAGTGCGCTCCCCATCCCAGAAGAGACGCATCTGTCACGACAGTCTGCGTGGGAATGTCCTTGTGAAAGGGAACCCCTCTGAGGAGATTCTCGGCCGAACACCACCACTTCAGAGACTGAAGAGCATGCAGCGACAGTCAAATCTTGTCGTCCCAAGATCCTTTCCTCTGATCCCACTGGTCCTCCAAGCACTCCTGCAGCGGTCTCATGTGCAGCCGTGCGTGTGGCGTCAGGAAGATACAAGAGGCCATCGATCCCAGTAGAGAAGACACCATCCTCACTGTTGTAGATGGAGTCGTCACAAGAGCCTGAGCCTTCCGAAGGAGTGATAATCGTCGCTCTTCCGAAGGAGACACGCTTGCTGACAGCGTATTGATGGAGGCTCCCAAGTACTGTATGCATTGGACCGGAGTCGGGACAGACTTGGCCATGTTGATGTGCAGCCCCAGCTTGTTCAAGAGAACGCACGTCTTCTGGAAGTGTGCCAGCGCTTCCGAGAAGGAGGATGCCTTGATCAACCAATCGTCCAAGTACGGGTAGACGAACACCTTGTTCTTCCACAGGTGTGCTGCTACCACCGCCATGCACTTCAAGAACGTTCTCGGCGCAGACTTCAGTCCGAATGGGAGTACTGTGTATTGATAGTGATTGGTGCCGACTTGGAACCGCAGGAACTTCCTGTGTTTGTGTGCAATGGGCACATGGAAGTAAGCATCCTGTAGGTCTATAGCGCATAGCCAGTCTCCCTGTTGCAACTGAGGGTAAATCTGATGCAACGACAGCATGCAAAACTTTTCCCTGCGAATCCATTTGTTTGCCTGCCGCAAGTCCAGAATGGGCCTGAACTCGTTCTTGTCCTTCTTGCGAACCAGAAAGAACCTGGAGTACAGTCCTCTTCCTCTCTGAGACAGAGGTACGTCTTCTATCGCCCTTTTCCTCAACAGGATATCCGCTTCCGCCTGAAGCTCGCGCAGCTGAAACTGCGAGCTGACCGGGGGAATTGCTGGAGGAGGGCTGGTGAACCGAAGACTGTATCCATTGCAAACAATATTCAGCACCCACTTGTCCTGAGTAATTTTTCTCCACTCTGCCAGAAAAAATTGAATGCTTCCCCCTACCGGAGTGGGTAACAGATCCGGGGGAAGTAGGTTCCTAGGGCCTAGACCCAGCCTGGCCCTTGGGTGCTGGGGCCGACTGCTGGCCTCCTCTGCCCTTCTGGCGCTTCTGGAACGGCTTACGGAACTGGTGTTGCTGTTGCGATTGCCCCGAAGCCTGGCCCCGTCCTCGGCCTTGTCCGCCGAACCGCCGTTGGAAAGGGCGGTACTGCTTCTTGGTCTCTTTAGGCTTCTCCAGGCCCACAGCCGTTAGCGTCTCGGCCTCCGCCTTCATGCGGGCCATCTCATCGTCCGCATGCTTCCCGAAGAGGGTCTCACCGGAGAACGGTAGGTTGGCCACCCTCTGCTGTGCGTCCGGTTTCAGGGACGTAAGCCGGAGCCATGCGTGGCGTCGTTGGTTGACTCTGTGGCAAAATCCGTGAGCCGCCAACAGGGAAGAGTCCGCTGCCGCGCTGATAATCTGGTTCGCCACCAGCATCCCCTCACTCAGTACTTGCATGAAGTCCTCACGCTTCTCCCGAGGAGGTAAATGCTCTGCAAATCGCTCGAGGGAGTCCCAGAGGGCGCGGTCGTATCGGCCCAACAGCGCCGTGGCACTCGCAGCTTTCATGGAGGTAGCGGAAGTTCCACAGACTTTCCTCCCCGCCGAATCCATCCACCTTGACTCCTTATCCGGGGGAACCGTGGAGGACGGAGTGGTGGCATGCTGCTTTCGGGCCGCCGTCACAATGACAGAGTCAGGAGGAGGTTCCGTTCTCAGAAAGGCCGGATCCGAATCGGGAGCCTGGTACTTCTTCAGTAACCTTGATGGAGCCGCCCTCGTCACCGCAGGGGTGAGAAACAGTGCCATAGCCGGTTCTTCCAGGCCCGGCACCAGAGGCAGGAGAGGACGAGACAGGTGCTTTTGATGTAAAGTCTCAAAACGGACTGACGTTTTCGGAGTAGGCACCGTTAGGGATATGCCCAACTTCGCAGCGCCCCTTAAAAGGACGTCATGGAACGCCACCAGGTCATCTATCGGGGACACTCTCGTGTCCGGTGACCCCGATAGGGTAGGAGAATAGTCCCTGGTCCCAGAGGACCTCGTGTGTGAGCGAGATTCGCGCCTCCTATGGCTATGTCTCGACCTCGTGGATGATCTGCGTCGCGACCTCTCCCTTCTCCCAGAGCGAGAGCGAGACCTGCCCGCCCGTGGCCGCTCCGTCGGTTTTCGTGGAGGGGTCTTCCTTGGCTCCTCACAGGGTTTAGGTTTTGGGGTCCCCTTAGGAGGAACAGGCAGAGACGGCAGGGAAGTGGACCTCGGAGGAGGAACCTTCGGCTGCGGGGTGGGCCTATGCGGAGGGACCGGAGGTGGTGGAGGGTCTCCTGAAGGGAGCGGAGGTTTGGGTGGAGGGTCCTCCTCAGGAACAGGAGGAGGAGTCGGAGTCCTGGGCCGAGATGGTGTGTACACCTCTGAGTACACCGAGCCCGGTGACCCTTTAGGCGAAGGGTGCGGAGAGCCAGCCCCATCAGCAGGTGACCGCTTCCTCTTGCGTCCTCCACTTGAAGCAAGTGACTTCTAGGACTAGAATCCCTTTTTTGAGAGGCTGACCGACTCCTAGACGCTGACCGCTGTCTGCTGGACGCAGAGCGTCGCTTTTCTGGCGTCGAACGACGCTTCCTCGACTCCGGCGTCGATCGCCGTCTCCTCGGCGTCGACCCTCTTTTCCTCGGCGTCGAACGTCGACTCCTCGACGCCGACCTCTTCTTCCGCGACGTCGTACGCCGCCTCCTCGACGTCGAGCGTTCCGTCTTTGATGACGAACGTCGCCGTCGTCTTGATGCTCTCGACGTCGAGGAGCCCCTCGACGTCGACCGGTGCCTCGACGCCGATCGACGGTGTCGCCTCGACGGCGATCGACGGTGTCGCCTCGACGGCGAGCGTCGATGCCGCTTCGACGGCGAGCGTCGATGCTTGTCACTTCGCCTTCGGCGTCGGTAGGAAGACCTCGACGTCGACGAAGATGATGACGTCGACGGTGGCTTCGATGGCGACTTCTCCATGATCTTCGACGTCGAGCCGTCACGCCGTCTCGACCCGGAGCCCCGGGGAGAAGGGGAGCACACCGCCGTCATCCCTCTCGACATCGCCGTCGATGCAATCGACGTCGACGGAGACCGGGACCGTTTGCTGGACTTCCTGCGCCTGGGGAGCCCCCCAGAGGCCTCAGCAGAGGCAGAGGGAACCTTCCCAGCCTGCCCAGACCCACCTGCAGCCTGCAGACGCCTCTCCTCAAGGCCAGAAAGCCTGATCTTCAGTCTGTCCCTCAGAGTCCGAGCAGAAAACTGCTGGCAGATGACACAATCCTCAGGGACATGATCTTCAGGGAGGCACACGATGCAGACATCATGGGGATCACTCTTGGCCTTCTTCCTCCCACATGTAAATGTAAATGTAAATGTAAATGTATTTGAGCTTATATAGCGCACGGCTACCCACAAAGGGTTTCCCGGCGCTTGCTTAGGGAACCCGTCCTGATATTCCCCTGTGAGATAACCCCGGCAGGGTATCCACAAGGTGAAAGCCAGGCATCCCGCCACGAGGGGCCGTTGTGGAGATTAAGCAAGCTATTGCCCAGAGTTGCAGAGTGTGAACCCGTGAGTTGAGAAGGCACTGGAGCGAGAATTATGGAGTCCGTGGAATTTTTGAGCCCAAGACCCGCCGAGGCTGGGAATTGAACCCTGGTCCAGGGCTGATCTCAGCTTCCGGGTCTGCCGCCTCTAACCCCTGAGCCACACTTCTCCACATGCTGGGCACTTATCAAAAAGGCCAGGCATTTTAGAGCCCTAAAACGCCTAAAACAGCACAAAAAAGAGAAAGAGAACACCAAGAAGTAAACTGCAACACTTTTAGAACTCAAAAGTGCCAAAAAATCCAATAAACCCTTGAAACAAGGGAGAGCTCAATGCCAGGGTCCTGTAAGCAGGAGCCGGAAAAAGAACTGAAAGTAGAGGGACCTGCTATGCATTCTGGGATACTGGGAGAAGTTCTGGAAAGTTCTCTTAAAGGCACAGTATCCTATTTAAGCCACATAATGGCAGCCTATGGGGCTTGTCTGTCCCTACCTTCCTCTCTATCATTCCAGAGTCTTTGACTGGGGGAGGCAAGTTTCTCTATGGTAGAAACTGGCAGGCTGTGTTGTGTGTGGTGTTTTTTGGTGGAATTTCTAGTTGAAGTACTGGACAGTGTAGCCTGTGGATATAGGCTGCATTATTTGTCTTTAAATTCTCTCTTAAGTGTCTTTGCAGTTTCTGCATTATTTTGACAACTTAAGAGATTATTTTTGATTGCCGGGGTCCACGCACATGGGCGGGACTATTCACTAGATTATGACTATACACAGAGATCCCCTACTACAGAACAATGTCTTACATTCACCCCAGTACAAATATCTGGGCCTAGATCCGTCGTTTTTTTGCACTCCACACCACCCTAGGTCAGACAATGGCTATATGCAAATCAGCCTTGACCCTGTGCTCCGTCCATCACCGCCCCCTTTTGTACCGCCATGGAAAGGCAGGCGGGAATTGCAATGGGGACCCGTTCTGGGCCCCTGGAGGGGTGGGGGGTCGGGGGCTGCACTTGGTTGCCATGCACAAGGTGGCAGGCACCACGAAGTGCCTGTCACGTTGTGCATGGCAATGCACAACAAGCCTCTCTGGCATTGCGGCGGGTGCTACTTACAGATAAAGATGCGGGATGTGACCGCCATGGTGGCGGTCGCATCCTAATTGGCAGTTTGGGAACGGCGCACTCCTGACGGCCGGTCCTAGCACCACTAGGGTGGTGGGCGGACTGATGTCCGCTTGCCATCCTAATGGGGCCCTCAGCTTGAACATAGAAATCTTAAACAGGCGAAAGCACCAAAAGTAAAAGTTACAATTTTGCACTTAGAGCTTTTCCTGCCAAAACTAACAGCTGCAACATGACCACGTCCAATGGCTATCCAATTTTGAGAGGAATTCCTCAGATATAGCTTGTAACCTTGCCCCACTGTAGGATTGGGATTTCCAATTCAGAGACTATGTCCCAAGGTAAAATCTCCAACCGGGACGAATCTGGTTGGTGTATCTAAACCCATAACCCATCAAGGTTGGCCTAAATTTGTGTTTAGGTTTTGGTCTACCACTATCATAGACTATCATTGGCAATTAGTGCTTTTGGTGCTATTTTTCCTTAAATCTTATGTACATATCTTCAGCTTCTCTTATTGGAATTTTGTCATTTTAGTGTCTTTTTGCTTATTACATTTTGCACTATTTTTCTAAATTTTATTGTATAGTGTTTTTGACTTTTTAACAGTTTGAGTACTCTTAAATTCTTTACACACTTTCTCTAAGTTAAGCATGTCCGCTATGCGCAATGGCAACCAGGGTTGTGTTGTAAAAAGAATGATGATCCAAGTTGTCTTCCATACTGACATTCATGACTCTTAAAGTAATAACAGTATGAGCTCAGTTTTAAATTACTGAAACGTTTGCCTGGACTTAACAGATAAGTAGCTTTACTGCTTGTGGCAGACTACAATCCATCCCAAATAATAATTCACTGTCTTATATTGGTCTTCAGAGGTGGTATTCAGAAGTATTTGAGTTCAGCAGTTCCACTCAGCTAAAACTGATCTTTAAGTGGCATAAGGGTTTTGCATGGGTCATTTCAGATTTTTCTAAAGTATTTTTAGTCCAATGTTTGCACTTAAATTGTTTTTGTGAACATGGAGGTGGATCTGGGTACCCTGGCTAGTCTTTCTAAGGTGGAGATCAATCAATCAATCAATCATGTCATTTATAAAGCGCACCACTCACCCGTGAGGGTCTCACAGTGCTGGGGGTGGGGAATGCTGCTACTGCCCGAAAAGCCAGGTCTTGAGGAGTCTTCTGAAGGTCAGCAGGTCTTGGGTCTGCCGGAGGTGGGAGGGGAGGGTGTTCCAGGTTTTGGCGGCCAGGTGGGAGAACAATCTGCTGCTGGAGGTCGTTCTTCGGATGCGGGGACTGTGGTGAGGGCGAGGTCCGCGGAGCGGAGCTGGCGGGTGGGGGTGTAGAAGCTGAGTCGTATGTTGAGGTACCCTGGTCCGGTGTTGTGGAGTGCCTTGTGTGCGTGGGTGAGGAGCTTGAAGGTTATCCTCTTGTTGACAGGGAGCCAGTGTAGGTCTCTCAGGTGGGGTGTGATGTGGCTACGGCAAGGGATGTCGAGGATCAGACATGCAGAGGCGTTCTGGATACGTTGAAGCCGTTTCAGGAGTGTGGCCGAGGCTCCTGCGTAGAGGGTGTTTCGGTAGTCCAGCCTGCTGCTGACGAGGCCATGTGCAAAGCAAGGAGGCTGAAAATGGGGCTGTGTGCCAGGATGGTGGACTAGTAGAAGGCCCTCAGTGGTTGGGAAGGAGGCCTGCCAAGCACAGATCACCTCTGAGGATGGGATGGCCAAAGAGCCAGTGCAAGAGAGGTGTCTCCCAAGGAGCAGTATTGCCTATGTTGTCCAGGGCTGGAAGCAGTGTACTTGCTCACAGAAGATCCTATCAGAGCTGCAAGCTCACAAGATAAAGTCAGCAAACAGAAAAGCTGAGAGAGAGTTAAGACAACAGCTCGCTACCCTGGAGCTGGAGGAGAAGCAAGCAACTCATGCACTGAGGGAGAAAAGGCTGGCACTCAAAGAGAAAAATCTGGCTCTGAAGGAGAAGACAGCCAAGTTGGGGCCTGGCAGGTCCCATGAAGAAGGCAGCAACGGTGAGGTGTCTGGAGGGGTCACCCCCACCTAGCTTTATGATGGGGGGGTGACAGAATAATGGTTCACCTACTATCAAAGAGCACTGAGGATGTGCAGGGTAGACAAGCAGCACTGGGGAGCATTTTTGTGGGATTGGTACCAACAATGGTGAGGGATGAATGACTGAATAATTTGTAAACGTGCATGGCTACTCAACTGTGTGTCTGGCTCTATGAAGATGCAGCAAAAATGAGCTCCTGGTCACACTAGTCAGATGCAAATAATTGGTTTTAAAGACCTTTACTGAATGAAAATTCATGAAAAATAGTGTACAGTGATAGTGAAAGCCGATTCCATGCATTACTCCCAAGAACCATATTGGATCATCCTCTCTTTCTAGCCTGGCAAAACCTAGGCAAAGTGACAAGTAGAGCAGAGGTGAAGTGAAGAGATCTAAGCAGGCGATAATGCACAAACCTGTGAAAAAGTCATTATAGGCCACCCTTGTAGAAGGCATGATGTACGGTGTTAAATACTTTGTAAAGGATCCTTTTTTGACTGGGAGCCAGAGCAAATTACGAAGATGATAAGTGATTGTTTTCCACCTGGGAAAGTCCAACATGAGACAGGAAGCCACATTTTCAACACCTTGAAGTTTTTTAATCCATTTTTCTGGGCGACCGAAATAGAGAATGTTTGCAGAGTCCAACCTACAGGTTATAAAAGTATGGAAAACTGTTTTATGCAAGAGAAGATCAAGAAACGTTCTGATGGAATTGGCCGGGGCAAAATAAGTCCTGACAAAACACAGAATCTGGGTTGGAAAGAATGTTTGGCATCTAACTTAACCCTGAGATTTTTGGCCTTTGAAGTGGGTGCTGAAGGCAAAAAGCATGGCATTAGGGCAAAATGTGTTTAATCAATGCTGTCCTACGTGACAGGAAAGGAGAATCTCAGTTTTTCCTGCATTGCATTGTAGCTCTCATGCAACCAGCTTAGAACTTTCCTAGAACAAGATTTAAAGATTGCTAATGAGTCTGTAAATGGCGGGCCAAAAGTAAGCAACAACTGGGTGTGATTAGAATATGAGATGGTCTTCAAACCATAGGAGTCCTTTTGTGTACTGCTTGCAGGACGATGTGAATGGGGCAAGCCAGGTTCCTTGTTTTATCCCTTCCTTAAATGCCAACCTCCATCAAACGCTGTAACAGGATGGAATGGCAAACAGTATCAAATGCTGCCAACAAGTCCAACAGAATCAGGGAGGCACCTTGATCTTCATCCTGCGTGCACTTTACTACCTCAGTAACCTCCAAACGGGTTGTTTCAGTGCTATGACATTGAAAGAAACCTGAGTATAGTGAAGAAGTTTGGTATCCTTTGGTAAGCAGACAGCTGAATATTAATCAGTTCTTCCAACATTTTGGAGGCTGAGGGGAGCAGAGAGATTGGGCAGAAATTTGACATAACTGATGTTTTGGTACATGGTTTCATTAGAAGAGGGCCCACTTTAGCCCTTTTTGTAGCAGGAGTTTACAACTGCTGACTCCAGGGAGTTGTAAAAGAGCTTAAGGAACACCAGGTCTATATCTTCAGCAGAAATACTCAGTATGGCGGGGCATGGGCCACTGGGTGATCCTGATTTATACTGAAAAAGGTCTTGATGAATTTGTTCACTGGAGATAATGCCAAATTTGTTCAAGAAACAATCAGGGAGGGGGTAGTTTAGACTTTTGTCGCCACTAATGAAGTATTTCGGATAGGTGATAGTAATAGAGTGCCAGCTTGGATCTTTAAAATCTTATCCTCAAAAAAGATGGATAGTTTCTTGCATAATTCCACCAATGCAGGAATTTTATAGTTGCAAACTCTAGGATTTAGATCAAATTTGGAGATTTTAAATATTATTCAAGGGGAATTTTCAGCTTCTGTAATTTGATGAGTATAGAGGTTGCTGTGGGACGGTTTCATGGCCTTATGGAACAACTGGAGAGCTGTTTTGTAGGGCCCTTTAGGAAACTTATCATAGTGCAGCCACCATTTATGCCCCAGTTGTTTACAACATTTCTTTAGGACTAAAGGTTCTGTTGAGGACCATGGGGCAGGTGAACCTCTGTGCTTGGTGGTGACATTTGTGAAGAGGGCTACGAATCTGGTGGCCTCGAGTAGTCAAGAATGAAATGACTCAAGATCAGAATGCTTGTTCTCCAAGAGAATTGACTTAGGTACAACTAATAATTGTTTCAGCTCTGATGACTTGATTGTATACCAAGCTTGGTCCTTTCTGGTTGAATCAGTAGTGATATAACCTCTTTCTCACCTAAATGGGATCAGATAATGATTAAAAAAAATAAGGTCCAACAAATGACCTGCTTGATGCATTGGGATGGATGGTAACCGGATATTTTAGATTCAGTTCCTTGCACATTTTCACCACATGAATCCTGCATTTTCAGTCGTCACATCTACAGGCAGATTACAATCTTCTAGGATGGTGAAAATGGAGTACCGTCCTGAGACTGAATAGATAACCTCACGCTAAGGAGATACAAATTCGGAGGTTGGAGCATGGAGGGGATGGTAAATTAAGACATCCGAGACCTTCAAGGAGATGGAGATACAGAATCCACTCCTAATTCTAGGCTATGAGGCAGCTCAAGGATGCATTTGTGCAAAAGTTTGGTCTCCCAGCTGAAGAATACTGGAAGAGGTTCTGGGACACATGCAAGAGGCACATCAAATATGATCAGATTTTGTATATACCTCATTAATAGCACTGGAGGAATGGGTGAAGGGCAATGAGGTGAGTACCTGTGATGGGCTATATCATTTGACAATGAAAGAGCATGTCTTACGTGATTGTCTAACAAAAACTTACAGAGAGGCGTAGGGCTATAGGGAAAATTTTAAGACCAGCCCAGTTCCACTTCCCCAAACACTATATTACACCAACACAATAGAACCGGGGGTCTAATAGCCAACAAACTACAGGCTTAGTAGTAACACTCTCTCCAAAGTAGAGTGTTATCTGTGAGACTACCAGAAAAAAATTATCAAAAGGCTAAGATACTCATAAAGTGACAAAAGAGAGACTATTAAACGTGATATGCGGTGGGAAACAGCTTTTCCTGATATCCGAGTAACCATCAACTATTCCAGATGATCAGTTTTCTCATTTGGTTAAACGGTTCAAAGGGAGGGTGTATCTCTTGATCAATAGAGTACACCGTTCCAACAGGTACTCAGCCGAATACCGCCCACATTCACTTTAAGCAGTCTAGCGGGAAACTGACCTGCGAATAGATAAAAGCAGTGCAAAACATAAAAAGTGCATAAAGTGGTGAATAAAATAGGGTGGTATACCTATCACAAAAAACTACCAGTCCCTAGGCTTTCTTCAGGGCTTCTGCTCTAATAAATTGCTACTGCTTATATTTGTGATCTAACTCGTCAAAAATTATATATACATAAAAAATTATATTAGTGTATTTTGTTATTCAACAGTGTAATAACAAGCATAAGGTTGAAAAGCTATATAAATACAACCAGTAGGAAACAGATCCTCCGCGTCAGGGTATGCAGATAGCATCCAGCTTGACCGGGGACTAGACCTCACGTCACCTGGACCGTGCTCAGGATCTGGAGGCCCCGCTCTGTCCGTCGGTGCTTGGGGACTTGTCTGAGTCTTGGGGGAGGCCAGAGTTGGCCCAGCATCTAGTGGATTCCACCCTGACTAACCCCAAGCAGCATGGTAAGGCAGCTGATGTGTAGGCGTGCACTGGGGTGTCTATAAAGTCCCAGGGGTAACTCCAATAAAGGGGGTTCAGCTCTCCCCACAGGTGAAAGAGGGGCACACCAATGATAAAATTAAGGAGTTCTCACAAGGACCACAAAAGTCTAAACAAGAGGAGGAGTTCTTCACGTTTACTGAACCTAGGTGGAATGAGTGCAAGGGGAAATGTTCCTTTGATGCCTTTAAGGCTGGGGTATGCCTGAACTGCCACAAGAAGGGAGGATGTCTGTCCAAAGAATCCCTCTACTGGTAGGCAGACCCAAGGTACCACAAGTGTAGACATTTGAGTGGAAGTTGGCCCAGGGGAAACCAAAGATTGCACTGAAACTACTTTAGTCTTCGTGGGTTCACTGTTTAAGGCATGGCCACCTTGCCTCAGAGCATGCTGAAGTGGAGACAATGTCCAACCATCAATGGACCCAAAGTAGTGGCTCTGAGAGGCACTGGGGCTAGCACTACCACTGTGCTAGAGAGGCTAATGTTGCCAGAGCAGATCATCTCAGAACAATGGCCTAGACTCCTGCAGTCAAAAGGAAAAGCACAGGGTGAGGAAAATCCCCTCAAAATTTCCCACTGCCCAGAAGGAGTCTTACCCTCCTACATGCAGATCCGGAGTCTTAAGGAGAAGAGATTCCTAACCTGAGAGAATGCCAGAACTCTCTGAGGCAGGATTCATGGGGCAGGATGACCCTCTAAGGGAAGAATTCTATCATGTGCAGAAAGGCCGCACAACTTTTGAAGGCCTTCATTGCCAGGCTGAAGCCTAGGAAAAGGGGATACAGGTGGCAGCCAAAGGATCTTCTGGGAAGATGGTGTCCAGTACAGTGTGGCTAGGGACTCAGGGGCAAACAGAAAACTAATAGTACCCAGCTTTAAAGACAATTCCTCGTGGAACTAGCTCATAACATACCTTAACTGTAAATTTAGGGCATGCCAAAAGCTGGAAAATCTTTGTCAACCACTTTTACTGGCCCCTGATGTCCCAGAAGGTGAAGGAGTTCTGTCGTTCTTGCACCATCTATCAAACCAGTTGCAAGATGGAAGGACAGCCCAAGTCTTGCCTGATCCCATTACCAATGGTGGGATCGCCTTTAGAGAGGGTGGGGACAGACACTCTTTTATCCTAAGAGAGCCTCTGGGAACATGCTCATGTTGGTGGACCATGCCCCAAGATACTCTGAGGCAGGACCTCCAAGGACAATGACTGCACCCTTGGTGGCCAGGACCCTGTTTGGTATCTTTACAAGAATGGGTTTCCCTAATAAGTAATTTCAAACAGGGTTACAAACTTCATGTCTGTGTACTTGAATGCTATGTGGGAAGAGTGTCTGGTGATTTAGAAGTTCACCGCACATTATCACCCCCAAGCCAATGTGCTCATGGAGAGATTCAACAAGACCCTGAAAGGCATGACTATGGGGTTATCTGAGAAACTCCTATGGAAATGGAGGATCCTGCTACCATGCCTTTTCTTTGTTTACTGGTAGGTACCTCAGAAGATAGTAGGTTTCAGCCGCTTCGAGCTTCTGTATGGGTCCCCTGTCAGAGAATCCTGAAGCCTGGTCCAGAAAGGGTTGTATAAACCTCTCAAGGAACCCAAACAAGACATTGTGGACTATGTGCTGGGCCTGAGAAAAAAATCTGGAGTTTCCTGAATGAATCAGGTCTTTTCGCATGTATGGTCTGGATAAGTGAACTGGGCTGTATACAGTGCTGGAGAACATGAGTGTGGTTCCCTCCTTGATGGACCTGGGCATCCCTAGACGCCTTCCCAGATGGCTCACGTCAACCACCTGAGACTCTACTTTGATAGGGCGGACCTGACTATGTTGATGGTGACTGATGGAGGAGAGGCAGAGAAAAGTGAACCTCTCCCACATCTCCAGTTTCACAATGACAACAATGGTTCAGTTAGAGGAGTAGTGCTCTCCCCTATACTGACAGAGCAACAGTAGAAGGATTGTCGCTAGTTGTTGAGCCATTTTGCTTTAATGTTTTGCCTGAACCATGGAATGACCCAGAGGTGGTTCCATGACACATTCCAATGGTGACAGCTTACCTGTAAATAACAACATGTACAAGTTGTTGGATAAGGTAAAGACCATCATCAAGGAAGAAGTGCTCTCCCTGGGAGTGGTTGAACCCTCCAGTAATCCCTAGTCTAGCCTAGTTGGGCAGGTACATCCCAAGGAGTAGTCCACCCTCATCTTTACATTAATAAATAAAACACTTTCAATACAGTTGTAAGAATCCAGTCCAATTTATATGGAAAAGAAGATTTATTGTAGAAGAGGAACACAGTACAGCAACTGCTCAGCAGAACAGGTCCAGTACAAAGCCAACCATAGAATGTAGAGCATACAAACCATGGTAACAGATTGCAATACAAGGTTTAAGGATAAACTTATAACTATAACCATTTAAAGGAACACACCATAGTATATGAAAACATAGTATGAAATACAACACATCTTATCCCTAAAAAGAAAAAGAAAGAAAAAAAGTAAAAAAAATAAAATAGAAGAATAAAATTAATTTTTAAATCGAAGTGGTACTTTGACAACTCTCTTGTTAGTTTTAACTCTTGAAGAAATTGTCTCATTTCTTACAGGCACATTAACATTGTCTGAACTAAAAGTGGAAAAATTAGGGCATTTTACAACACGTCTAACATTCCATACTTTACCATCATTAGTTACAATGCTGTTAATGTTAACTTTTACTACCTTTCGAACAGGGCCAAATTTTGAAGAACCTTTAATCAAGAAACCAGGTTTACGTATCCTGACTAAATCCCCCACTATGAAATCAGGAGTTCTCACCTTATACTTAGAATCATGATATTCTTTCATTTTATCTTGGTGGTGTTTGACCCTCAAAGAAGTACTGTGAATATCAACAGGAGTAGAAATATTAAATTTCTCTTTCATCCACCAAGGACAAAATTTTGACACTGGTTCCCTCCCTCTCAATAAGCGAAAAGGACTAAGTTCAGTAACCGAGTGGGGAGTTATTCTGTATAACCATAGTCTCTCTCTAATAACTTTCTTCCACACATTAGGAGTTTTCCTTGCCCATTCCACTGAATCTTTTAACACACGATTAAACCTCTCCACCTGTCCATTTCCTTGTGGTTCGTAAAGGGGAGTTGTAATATGTTTGATTCCACAGGAACTAAGATAATCTTCGCCTTCCTTAGATATTAATTGTACTCCATTATCAGTAATGAATACCTCTGGACTACCTTCTCTTGCAAAGACCTCTCTAAGGAATTCTACAATCATTTGTGAAGAAGCACAAGAAACGAACCTGACTTCAGGCCACTTTGAATGGTAGTCTATTAAAACCAAAGGAAAACGAGCATCTTGAGGTAAGCAATTAAAAGGACCAGATATATCAAATGCTAACTTCCTCCAAGGATTCTCCGGCCAGGCAATTGGTATGAGAGGAGCAGGGTAAGTCTTCAACATTTTGTCACTATTGACACATATAGAGCAATCACGAACTACTCTGTCAATCATTTTATCCATCGCTGGCCACCAAAAACTAGTCCTCACTAATCTCTTCATAGAGGACATTCCCAAATGACACTCATGAGCAAGTCTGATAATCTCCTCTTGCATATCCTCAGGAGGCACACATTTCCCACTTTTAAAAATCAAGTCATTATCTACCTCTAACTCACTGAGCACTTGATGAAAAGATTTAAACTATGGAGATACCATATTCCCATTTGGCCAACCTTTCAAAATCTAATCTTTAAGCATGCTCCAATTCTTGTCAGGCAAGCCAGCATTTTCCCAAAATGATTCTGAAATAGCAGCAAATTCATCAGCCACAAAATCTTTCAAAGAGGCAACAAAATCAACATCATCTTCTTCTTTGTCACATCCCACAAGTTTAGAATCACAAGGCAATCTTGCAAGACAGTCAGCTGTTACATTATTTCTTCCAGGAAAATACTCAACATCAAAACTATACTCTTGCAATCGGGACATCAATCTAGCAATCCGCGCTGTAGCATTCCGACCACCTCCAGGAGAAAGTATGGAAACAAGTGGTTTGTGATCTGTTTTCAAAAGAAAACGACTACCCCATAAAAAATTCCGGAAGTGTTCTATTGCACAAACACATCCCAAAAGCTCTTTCTCTATGACAGAATATTTTCTTTCTGTTTCATTCAATGTCCGGGAAGCAAACGCTACACACCACTCATCCTTCCCACACTTTTGCGATAAAACTCCTCCTAGGCCATATTCACTAGCATCCACAGTAACCACACAAACCTTATTGATACAAAAGGGCTTTAAAGTAGGAGCATTGGCAATTTCATGCTTAATAGATTGAAAAGCACACTCCTGTTTCTCTCCCCAGTAAAACTCTACTTTTTGTCTGGTCAACTCTCTCAAGGGTTCCATTTTAGTTGCAAATCCCTTAATAAATTTGCTATAATATTCGTATAAGCCATTAAAAGAGAGCAGCTTTTCCTTATTGTCAGGACATGGCGCTTTAACTATACTTTTACTGGCCCCCGCACATCCCAGCCCACCCGCCGGACGTACGACGCAGCCACCCTCAACGCACTCAACGACGGCCGATTCCCGGGATGCTACCGAGCCACCCCGAGACGCACCCACGGACCCTTCGGCTGCAACGCCTGCAAGTTCACCTGCATCCGGACCTGCCACACACCAGCACCCGCCAAGACGAGCACCAGCAGCAACCACCTCAAGTGCATCCTGCTCAACACCCGCTCCGTCCACAGACACGCCATTGAACTCTGGAACCTTATCGACACCACAGCTCCTGACGTTGCCTTCCTCACCGAAACCTGGATGAACGCCTCCTCCGCTCCCGACATCGCCATCGCCATCCCAGAGGGCTACAAGATCACCCGGAGGGACCGCACGACCAACCAAACGGGAGGAGGCATCGCCATCATCCACAGGGACACCATCCGCATCACGACCAACACCGACGGCATCCTGACCACCGCCGAACACCTACACTTCCAGATCCACACCGACCCGAAGACCACCCTCAGAGGCACCCTGATCTACCGTCCCCCGGGACCACGCACACACTTCAGCGAGGACATCGCTGACTTCATCAGCCCGCATGCCCTCCCCTCCGCTGACTACATCCTCCTGGGAGACATCAACTTCCACCTGGAGAACAACAACGACCGCAACACCACCACCCTGCTCGACAACCTTGCCAACCTCGGACTCAAGCAGCTGGTGACCACCCCCACCCACCTCGCCGGCCACACACTCGACGCCGTCTTCTCATCCAGCAAAGACATCGCCTGGAGCCACGCCACAGCACTCCAATGGACGGACCACAGCTGCGTCCACTTCACCTTCAGAAGAACGACGACACACCACCACCAGCAACAGGTTGCCCGAAGAAGCTGGAACAAGATCACTGCCGACCAGCTCGCCGCTTCCCTGAGCCAGCACCCTCCCGCCAGCTCAGCGAACCCCAGCCAGGCCGCCGACA
This sequence comes from Lissotriton vulgaris, assembly GCF_964263255.1. Classification (NCBI taxonomy): domain Eukaryota; kingdom Metazoa; phylum Chordata; class Amphibia; order Caudata; family Salamandridae; genus Lissotriton; species Lissotriton vulgaris. Next base: position 1,739,377,366 of record NC_141693.1, read on the forward strand.
ACCTCTCGAAGTGGATCAGCAACTGCACGGACAAACTCGCCCCACTGAGGACCCCGCCCAGCCGACCCGGCAGCAAGAAGGCCCCATGGTTCACCGACGAACTCAAGAGCTCCAAGAAGAACTGCCGAGCCCTCGAGAAAGCCTGGAGAAGAGAACCAACACCGGACAACATGGCCACCCTCAAGCTTGCCACCCGGAAACACCACCAGCTGCTCCGCGCCACCAAGAAAACTGCCTTCAAGGACCGGCTGGACAACAACGCACACAACAGCAAGGAACTCTTCAACATCGTGAAAGAGCTCTCCAACCCCAACGCCGGAAACAACGACATCACCCCATCGCAAGAACTCTGCAACTCCCTCGCCTCCTACTTCCACAACAAGATCGCGGACATACACGACAGCTTCAGCACCCAACCGACGAACGCCACGACCGACACGACCGAACCAATGCCCCCCACCACCACCCTCCGCGCCTGGACCCACATCAGCACCGAAGACACCGTCCGCATGATGAACTCCATCCACTCCGGATCGCCGACCGACCCCTGCCCTCACCACATCTTCAACAAAGCCGACGATGTCATCGCACCCCACCTACGGGACATCATCAACACCTCCTTCACCACCGCCACCTTCCCAGAGAGCTGGAAGCATGCCGAACTCAGCGCGCTACTCAAGAAACCAACAGCGGACCCCACCGAACTCAAGAATTACCGTCCCATCTCGCTGCTCCCCTTTCCGGCCAAAGTCATCGAGAAGACCGTCAACAAGCAGCTGGCCGCCTTCCTCGAGACAAATGGATCCCTAGACCCCTCGCAGTCGGGCTTCCGGGCCAACCACAGCACCGAGACCGCCCTCATCGCTGCCACCGATGACATTCGAGCCCTGATGGACAACGGAGAAACAGCGGCCCTCATCCTCCTTGACCTCTCCGCGGCCTTCGACACCGTCTGCCACCGCACCCTAGTGCAGCGCCTCAGCAACATCGGAATCCAGGAGAAGGCACTAGAATGGATCGTCTCCTTCCTTGACGGAAGGACACAGAGAGTCCGCCTACCACCGTACAAGTCAGAGTCCACCGAACTAATCTGCGGCGTACCCCAAGGTTCCTCGCTGAGCCCAACCCTCTTCAACGTCTACATGAGCCCCCTCGCTGCCATCGCACGCCAACACAACCTAAACATCATCTCCTACGCCGACGACACCCAGCTGATCCTCTCCCTGACCAATGACCCCGCCGCCGCCAGAGCCAACCTTCACGAAGGAATGAAAGAGGTAGCCGAGTGGATGTCGACCAGCCGCCTAAAGCTGAACTCGGACAAGACGGAAGTCCTCATCCTGGGATCCTCACCCTCCGCCTGGGACGACTCCTGGTGGCCCCCCGCCCTGGGCACCGCACCCAAACCGACAGACCACGCACGCAACCTGGGCTTCATCCTGGACTCCTCCCTCTCCATGACCAGGCAAGTCAACGCCGTCTCCTCGTTGTGCTTCAACATCCTGCGCATGCTACGGAAGATCTTCCGGTGGATCCCCACTGAGACCAGGAAGACGGTCACCCAGGCCCTCGTCACCAGCCGACTGGACTACGGCAACGTCCTCTACGCCGGAACCACCGCCAAGCTCCAGAAGAGACTCCAACGGATCCAGAACGCCTCAGCCAGACTCATCCTCGACGTCCCACGACACAGCCACATCTCCGAACACCTGAGAGACCTGCACTGGCTCCCGGTCAACAAGAGAATCACCTTCCGTCTCCTCACCCACGCTCACAAAGCCCTTCACGACCAAGGCCCGAGCTACCTCAACAACCGCATCAACTTCTACGCTCCCAAACGACACCTCCGATCAGCCAATCACGCCCTCGCCGCCGTCCCCCGCATCCGAAGAGCGACGACAGGAGGAAGGTCCTTCTCCTACCTGGCCGCCAAGACCTGGAACTCCCTCCCGACCAACCTGCGCCTGACCCAAGACCACCTCGCCTTCAGGAAGAAGCTCAAGACCTGGCTGTTCGAGCAGTAGCAGCACCCCCCCCCCCCCCCCCTTGCGCCTTGAGACCCTCCGGGTAAGTAGTGCGCTCTACAAATGCCTATGATTGATGGATTGATTGATATTGCTTCAACAAGACACTTCTTAGGTACAACACCATTACCAGAAGGAGTATGTCCTCAATACTCCACAGACTCACAGAACATCTTGCATTTATTATCCTTCAGAGTGAGTCCATGTGTCACCAACCTTTTGCAAACCTCTACTATATGTTCTTTATGAGATACGTTATCAGGAGAAAACACCAGGATATCATCCTGAAAACTTCTCACATATTTGTACAAATCTTTGAAAATATGATGCATAGTGCGTTGGAAAACTGATGCCGCAGAGGCCAGCCCAAAAGGCATTCTTTTATACTGAAAAAGACCTTCAGGAGTAAGAAAAGCAGTTAATTGTTTGGATTCATCAGCTAGCACAATTTGATGATATGCTGAACGCAAATCAGATGCAGAAAAACTTTTGCTCCCTTTAACATACATACTACCTCATTTATATTAGGTAGAGGATGGCAATCTACTATAATATTTGAATTGAGAGCCCTCAAATCCACACATAACCTGAGACTTTGATCAGATTTTCGAGCTAAAACGATGGGATAAACCCATTCAGAAGATTCAATTTCTTCAATTATGTCATCTTCAATCAAATTTTTTAACAAAGCTCTAACATTGATAGGTACATTCCTCAACTTCTGTGTTACTGGAACAGTTCCTTGTTTAAGTCTAATCAAATGTTGAAAATTGTGCAATTTTCCAAAATTTTTGGAAAAAACTTTAGGAAACAATTTAGTGATTTCATTAATCCATTCACCAGTATTAAGAACAGTCTTGACAGACCGATTTTCATTCATATCATTTTCAACAATGACAATGGGATCAAGTCTTCTGGGATTGAGAGTTATATTAAAACTCCACTGATCTCTCCATCCAAGAACATTCACCTCCTTTGCAGCAACATATAATTTGACAAACCTTACTTGACCCCTAAAATGCATGTCTACTCCCAAATACCCTTCCATCGGAATGATAGACTCATCAAAGGTCTTGGCAATAATATCAGATTCCTTAAGATCTTTAAAAGTAACAATCCCTTCAAACATTTGAATAAAATACTGTTTAGTAATGATTGTCCAAGACGAGTCATTGCATCATCAAACACATTTCTGTCCCCCCCTCCATCATGTAGTGGAAGTGTTCTGAAAACAACTTGACCTTCAGAACCCAACGAATGTAATAAAATGTTTTTTTTCCTTTCTTGTGAAAATCTATCTCCATCTATAGCTTTCAAGAAAGTTAAGAATTCCTCTTTCCAGCGATTCCATGGAAGAGGGGGTTCTCCTTTATTTTGTAAGAACTTAGGTGGAGGGTCAAATTGCATGTTTAATAATAGTATTTAAAACTGAATTGTGTGAAAAGAAAACATCAAATTCAAATTCAAAAAGAAAAGTATGCTAACAATTGTCAAGAAAATAAAGATTGCTAAACAAAATCAAACCTGTGGTCGAAATATGTATAAAAACGATCTCTTCGCATAATTCAATGAAAAATATCCTCCTTCGCGTTAAAAGTATGAGACCGGGAGGTTGCTATGATACACGATCAACAAAGATGGCGTTGACGTGTGCGCGATGACATCAAGCGCATAACGTGCAACCATAGAGTCTCAATCAATGCGTGCAGTTCGGAAATGACACGTAGTCTGAGACGCGTAGAATGATGCAGTCAGCTCGGAGATGTCATGCAAGATAACGCGTAGCCAGCTCGGGAATGGAGAACGAGCAAGCGAGCGAGCACAACAAAGTTGAAATGACCGTTGGTGCGAGACAGCACGTTCAAAAGTAAGCAAGTCCGATAATTCAATCCAAATGACGAAAGTTAGTAAAATTGTTTAAAGTATAGCGGAAACACGAAGGTATTTCTCACAGTAAGGCAAAATCAATTTAGCGAAGGCAGACAGGAAAAAGCAATTTAGCGAAGAAACCTGAAAAATGCAGCATCCACAAAAAGTCGAGATAGAGTTGAAAAATAAATAAAAATAATTGACAAATCCAGGAAATCCTTAGGATAATAATAAAAAGTTGAGTAGATGGATAAAAATGTTCTTACATGAATGTCCAGAATATCCTAAAACGAGTGAAATGAAGTATATGCAGCGCAGGTTCAAATCCTCTGGTCGCTCCTGTGCTCCATAGAAATTGTAGCAAACCAGTGAAATCGTCGCCAATTTTGTAAGAATCCAGTCCAATTTATATGGAAAAGAAGATTTATTGTAGAAGAGGAACACAGTACAGCAACTGCTCAGCAGAACAGGTCCAGTACAAAGCCAACCATAGAATGTAGAACATACAAACCATGGTAACAGATTGCAATACAAGGTTTAAGGATAAACTTATAACTATAACCATTTAAAGGAATACACCATAGTATATGAAAACATAGTATGAAATACAACAACAGTTTCATTATTTTCTGTAAACTGCACCTCTGTATATGGTATTTCGCCTTAATAGACTGTGGAGCCATTATACACTCCCTCTATTGTGCAGCAGCCAGTATCCAGCCTTAGGACTATTCGCAGTCCTATTCTCTCTTCAATAGTTAGAAAGCACACACACATGCTCACTGCAGTAATTTTTCACTTATAATTACTGGCCTCTTTCAGTTTCGCCTCACGGTTTGCTTTTCCCTCTTTCACAAACCGAAGAGATCTTGAGCTCAAGAGCTGCAAATGTGACAGTACCCTCACATGATTTACTGTCAGAGCTGCAAGGTGTCAGAACACTAATACGAGCTTGCACAGACTGATGGGTGTAAAAACACATTATGAACCTTGACAGTGATCACTCCTGTCATCCTGTGCAAAGCTACGTGCACTGTCTAAAACTCCACATATCCGGGTGGATGGGTGGCACCATCTCATTTAATTTAATATCACAAATAGAAGAGGGATAATAACACTGCGTAAAGGTGGATGAGTGTGTGGGAATGCACAAGATTGATAAAACTGCCCTCACACACAACAAGCTGTGTCATGCTTCATCATAGGGCTGCTAACACACTTCCGCGTCAGCCCAATGCTGGAGGTTGAGCAATAGGGAGGTGAAGACAATACAACACAAAGTGTAAAGTGTAAGATCACAGGTGAGAAATAGTGCAGAAAAAGTGTTATAAAACCGGTATCAGGGAGTCCTTATCGTAATTTTAATATTAGGTACCCTGTCCAGATTTGAAAACAAAAATGTGGATGCTGGGTTGGGGAGCTTATAATGAGAAGCCAACCCCTCCACTCTGCATAAGTGTCTACATGTTTCAGCCAGTAAAATTAATACCCCGGCTTTCCTCAGGACTCTCACCACTGTGATCCCTGGGTGCTCACCCTCCTTCCTTTAAATCCAGAAGTAACAGGGATGTCACTTTTAGTAGAGCCCCTCACTCTTGGAGAGGAACCTAGAATATTAAAAAGATATGGAACAAGTGAAGCGTTATGTGAATTGTTGTTCATGCAACATTTAATAAAAAATATTGCGGTACATCACCCCCACGGTACATAACCCTCAGTTGAGATACATGGGCACCCGACTTCCCCCTCGCCCCATTTTTTTTAGGGTGAGGGTAATTTTTCATAGTTTTCTATCTCTCAAACTTGTCTTGTTCAATAGCATTTATGACAAATACACAAGCACTCCATTGCAAGATTTTTGCTGTGCTCACTCTCAATTTATCAAAGGTAAAGAAAGAATTAGATAAAGATGCACTTAGGCATCGGCAAACCTCGGAACACACCACAATCAACCTGTGTCAGTTAATCATGAATCTTACCGAGTGTAATGGCTGGATTTTCTGAGTAGGTGGGATCAGCCCCCAGGGGCCCCTCCAACCCAGCCAGAACGTACTCACCTTCCCTCCTCAGGACTCCTCTATCCAGGCACCTGGTACCTACCTGAGGATGGGGAACTCGCAATATACAAGCTCATATTATTAAGAACACCACTAAATCTATAGGGATACTAAGAATACTCACTGATTACTAGGGATATCCATACCCTACACCACACTTATTCACATCAGTTGGTCTCGCGGCCACCCTGACCCAGACCGTTCTACCCTAGGGCAGATATGACACACAATCCGGTGTGTCTACACATGGGCCTGCAGAACCCAATGCTCCCTTTTCCAAACTGTTCGCAATCCTGCGAAACTACACGTTAGTTCGACCTCCTAACGCTCTCACTTACTCAAGCCACAATCCAGTGGGTATTAACACTGGTCTCCCACCCAGTGCTGTCACTAACGCCGCATATCAACGACGACCACATTCCTATGAACAATTATTGGGATAATATCTCAGTTGTCTACTCGGGATGAAACTACAATAATAACCAGAGGCGGTTCCTCCATGGGGGCGTTTGGGCGCCGCCCCCCCTGTTTTCTCCCCGTGCGAGAAGGCAGAAACAAATGGTAGTTATTGCCTTAATATAACTACCATTTGTGATTTGTTTCTGCCTTCTCGCACGAGAAAGCAGAACTTCCTTCCTGGTTTAGAGTCAGAGTGGGCGGTGTGTTACTCGAGGGCAGGGGGGAGTGGCTTGGGGGAGTGGCTTGCCCAATGTTGTTAATACTGATAGTTTGGTCAGCCTGAGGCCGCCCAAACAGACAGTATTAACTACAGTGGGAAAGCCACTCCCCCAAGCCACTCCCCCCTGCCCTCGCGTAACACCACACACTCACTCTCCCTTTTCTCTCTGTATGCTGCTGCAGCAGCATACAGAGAGAAAATGACGTAGCCTGGGGCAGCCGGCCGCCCCAATCAAAAACGAGGTGGTGGAGGGGAGGGAGGCTGCCTGCTGCGCCGCCTTCCTGTGATGACGTGCTGCAGGACTGGAAAATGAGGAAGGCGGGAGTCGGGACAGAGTCTCTCCGGACGGTGAGTTTATTTTTTTTTATTACCCGTTCCTATTTTATTTAAGTTCATACTTTTCCATTTGCTTTTTTATTATTGAGAGCCGCTCTCTGTCACAAACTGATACTACCGCCCTCAATTTAAAATGACAGTGAAAAACGTGCTCCAACCCATCAACATAATGTCCATAAAAGCAAACTCAGTTCTTTTTACCTCATCACGCCATAACCGGCAGTTATTTGTATGCTTATCTTCCTCCGTATTCAGGGCATCATCAACTTCCCTCCCATTCTGACCTGTCCTAAAACCTATTTTCACACGTGTTCCCTGTAAGTCCCTAATTAAGGCAAACCCCGTGACCAAACATGAGATGTGCTTCCTAATGCAATAAATAAGTGCCTAACATACCCATAATGCACTGGCCCTGTAATCAGGAACCGTGAACCAAACTCAAATAAAACAAATATAACTAATGATTTGTGAGCAACGAGAAAAAAGTGAAACAAGTCAATATAAGAAATAAATTAAAGCATAAACAGTAATAAAATCGCTCTTAACAACTGAATCAGTCCCTTTCAGTTCACCAAAAATCTGTTGTGTGTAACAAATAAACTTGATGTTAAATTAAAATTAGATGCAGTTCAGACTAGATGACACTGTCAGCAATCCGCCCAAGATGATGTAATTGTCGTGCTGTCCCCACAGTGGTCTTTCTCAATACAGAGAGAAAAGATAGAAGCAGTCATTTGTGGGCATTGCAGCTGCTCCAAAATTTCAGTGCTTGTGTCACAGCAGAAGCACGGAGGCTCGCGCAGCATACAGGAGTAAGGGACAAAGTGCTTTGCTTTCCCTTTTCTCCTCTTTGTACATCAACACCATTTCAGTCCCCATTGATGCAAGGTGTGATCCTGGTACAATCACATTGCATAATGTTTCATATTCGCCAGTGTTTGTGGAGTGATTTGGTGTAACCCTGTAGCAGAGAATGGGCAGGAAATAGGCAGACTTAAGGGGTTGTACCTGTATTGATGTTTAACAGTGCACCATTTTATAAAACGTGCAATATGTTAATGGAAAAGTAATGGTTATATTTATTTAATCATATTTTAATGCCTCATACCCCTAACTACCTCCCGGCTTTTAGAATGCAGTGTGGTGTTTCAGAGATAAAACCTTGAACATCTGAGATGGAAGGGGGGAGGAGGCTGAGTGTCTGACTATTTGTCTACATTATAATTCCTATTATAAGATCCGTTTGGGTGTCTGCTTTACAGTTTCAAGACTGAGATGTGTCTGCTTGCTAGTTGTGTATTTGTCTGTCTACTTGGCAATCCCCAGTAGAGAGGTGTATGTACACCTGTAGTGAGCATGGGTCTCTGTGGAGCTGGGTGAAGGTACAAGAGCAAAGCTGTGTGAATTGAGGGGAAGGGAGGTGCAGTGACCGATCTGTTTAATAGGCCCAGCCAGCACTAATTGCTTTATTAACCTTCCTGCTTCCTCAAATTTGCTTAAAAATGCACTGTTTGTCCACTCTTTTTTTCAAAATTTTCTTGGTGGGGAAGCCCTCAAACCCCCCGTAGGTTGTTCGACCTTGCTCACTATACTCGCTACCCGTAGTGCAGTACAACAATAATGTTACGCCCCACCACTTTCAAATGTCACCAGCCGCCACTGATAATAACTTTGAATATAGTTCCAGATTATATAGTGTACTCCCTGCTCTTGGCATCAAAGGTCCACTCACTCCCTCTTTATGTGATCACCACTTACCTGATTGGGATTACTCATCCATTCACGTAGCAACTACCTAGGAGATATATTTACCTTCAGTGAACAAGAATAGGAAATACACACCAGTTTGTTATAAACTGGGGGTTATTTTATTACAACAATATAAACATTTACACAAATCTGACAAAGACTATAGGTAGAACACACCGCTTGAAAGAGAAGGATTACACATAACAGGAACACTCCGCTGAAAGGGAAAAGATTAGACATAAAGTGTAAGTGTAGCTAATGTGATGAAAACAATATCACCTGATTAGTGTGAAGTCTTGTTCTAGCTGTCATCTGGGTTCCTCTCTCGTCTGTGCCTTGGCCCATCTCAGACTCTCTCTCTCCCACACGAACTGTCTCCACCTTCCGTCTTCAATCTTAATGGTTCCTGCCGCTCTGATCACCGTTCATTCCACTAGCTTATTCACTCTGTCTCTGCGCCAATGTCCAATTAACTCCATCTGCTCCCATAGGTTAGTCCACGATCTCTCCTCTATCTCTTCTAAAAGGCATTACTTCAGACTCCAGCTATTCACACCTCCTCCTGATAAGCAACTGCTTCTGACTGCTTCCTTCAGTTCCAGCTCACTATTCAACTCAGCTCTTCTCCAGCTTGAACCCTCTCTCTCTCTCTGCCAACTCCACTCCACTGCTCGACTCTCTGCTGGACTGACCCTCTGCTTGACTCTCTCCTCGACTGACTGACTCCGCCTCTGCACTTCACTGATATAGAATGCTGTTTCCTCATGGAAAGTTCCAGCCAGCAGCTTCCTCCCACCAATCCCATGCACCAGGCTCCTTGCGCTAGACGCTCCCACAGTGACCAGTCTGCTTGTTTCGTCTAGAGACCTGAGCCCGGGAACAATTCCTGATTAGATTCAGCTCTGGCCGGTTCTCTCCGGTCCGCTTAGGGCGAACAACAGTTATAACTATAAACTTTGCCTTTGCCCTGAAAAGCCTCTCAGCTTCATCAAGATGGAGTCCCTCTAGCTCTAGGCCTGTAGGCCTGAAAAGGGTGAAATGCTCCTTAGCTCTGTCAGAATACCTACATAAACCATACCAATGTGTCTAATATGTCAAAGCCAATAGGCAATAGACAGGTTAAAGTCAAGAATAAAGGCATATTAAGCAGCTATCCTCTTCTAGATCTGGAAAAAAGGGCTTAAAAGGGCCAACACAGGCTAAGAATACCTATACTAGATGCGAGCAAGACTAATGATCTATATCACTGCTAAATAAAGCCAAAAACTCTGCCATTACACCGAGTTTATTCACATTTTAAACTCGATCTGGTGGGGGAGTGAAAACAGCTCCCTATCAGCTCCCTATTAAAAAATGGTAAAAAACCCATATGTGGGACTTGATCAAAGACCTCAGTATTATCACTAACAGAGAGAGGAGAAAACTCCATCCGGATGTTTCCCCTCTCCTCTTGTTCTGTCCCAATGCCTCTAGACAAGTACCCATTAGCCGTAGTCTGATGCCAGTCGTGCTGGGTTTGTTTGGCACTGTTGCAAAAAACGCCATAGTGATTTGAGCAAAACTGTAACTTTTCCCTGCTACCGACTCCCTCCCATTCCAGGGCAAGATGTTATGGGTGGTTATTACACATAAAACCACACTACAGACACAAGAGAGGTCTCTGTCCAGAAAATTTCTCTCCTCCTATTTGTGTTGAAACTTAAAAGTATCCAAGTGCCCCGTTAGTCCAAGTCTTGTTGAGGGAAAACCAAGTTTTAGCCTTCACCATGAAGCAACTGTTATCAAAATTAACTATCCTGGTGCACCTTCCCTCAATCAAAGGCCTCTCTAATCACCCTCTCTGGCTACACACACTCCCTCCATTATCCTCAGCCCCATCGGTCACTATCAACCCACTTACTGCTTGCGAGGTAAGCTGTCACTCAACGAAATACGTCTCTCCCTCACCGCCGCATAGAACACTCTACTGGTGTTCACAGAGGCTTTCTTGACGGCGGCATCGACACGCCCCTGGTGGTGTACTGTCCCTCGTGACCAGCGTGTCCCGGAAGTCTCTAAGACACTAGAGCGCTCGTTTTAGTCGACATTTTAAAACACCCCGGATCGGAGCCACCCATCCTCCCTTCAGCAATGGCAAGTTCATTAATTACAGGAAAACATTTCCTAATATTAAGTGGTTGACGGGCCCAGGCAATGCACGTCATAAGGCAGTAAGTGGGTGATAGAGAAAAAATGGAGGAAGAATTAAAATACCGCTATGCAGTGGCGTAACGAAAGTTGAAGGGGCCCCCCTGCAAGGTACACAGAGGGGCCCCTCTCCGGATTTAATCTGGAGCGCTCCATCATGAGTACAGTGCTGATGGGGCCCCCTGCTGCTCAAAGCCCCCCCGCACTGCGGGGGATGTGGGGGCCTGTGTTAAGCCCCTGCCGCTATGACATGATGGTTAACAAAATAACAGGAATGCAAAACTAAGGGCCTCATTAGTATGGCGAGGGGACTTTGTCCGCCCGCCATACCACCATGAAATGGGACCACCAGCTAAGGGTGCGGCGGTCCTGCATATCCCATTAGGATGCCCCTGCCACACTGGCGGGCGCGTCCCGCATTTCTGACATTGCGGAGGGCGGTGCTGAAAGCACCGCCCCCCTGCAATGCCAAAAATGCAGGTTGTGCTTTTCAATGCACAACGTGACAGGCACCGCGCGGTGCCTGCCTCGTTGTACATTGAAATGCTGGGGGGTACCATAGGTACCCCCCATGTGCACCCCCACCCCCTAGAATCCCTCGGGACCTGCTAAGGGCCTCCAATGTCATAGACCGAATACCTTTCCGTGGCGGCAAAGGCATGTCCCCGCATGCATTCTAATATAGATAGAGGTGTCTACCAGACACCGCCACCATATTAACTGCTTTTCCGCACGGTCGACTCATCGACCGGGTGGAAAACCGGCGGATGGTCTTTCTATCCGCCGGGGTCTCCCCGTCATAGTTATGTGGCGGGGGGATTTGCATGCAGGAGGAATAGTATGTCCGGCAGATCGTCACTGCCATGCGGGCGTTGGCGATCCGTCCAGACATACTAATGGGGCCCGAAGTATTGAAAAAAGTCAAGGAGGTGGCCAACCACGGCGCAGTGGTAGTATATGTAATTGGGGTAATTTTTATTTGTTAATTATTTGGCTTGGATTAAAAAGATCCACTTCTAATTCAAAGTAAGGAAAAGTTATGTTTAGAGATTTAATATTCTCACTATGGTTCTCCCAAGTTCTAACTCAATGATACATGGGTACTTCTGAAGGAAATCACCCATTGATATTCAGTCAACTTGTCTGCCAGAGAGAGCTCAAGGATTATGAAAACTATTTTATGGGATATCATCATTCAATCCCCAGGAAAAGCTCTGAACCCTGTAAATCCATTTCTGCTCTCGTACAAATAGGGATCTTTCTGGGTTACCCCTGCTCATATTGATATTAGGTTTGTCTATAACAGTCCAGAAGAAGTCCTCAGCCGGGTGATTCTTCTCTTTGAAATGGTTTGTTAATCTACTCACAGTCCGTTGGCATCTAAACGTGGATCTGTGCTCCATGATTCTTGTTTTTACCCACCTGGTGGTCATACCAAGGTACACAAGGGCATATCAGCATATAAATTACTTAGGGAGAGTTACAATTAGTATGTCTCCACTGTTCCCATGGATGGGTCAGCCCAACATCTATACTTTTTGTATTAGCTATCAAATGGCAAACATCACACATCTCACATCTTGTATGGCCAGACACTGGGGAAAGGAACCCCCTCAGACCTTCTCCCTCTATTTCCTCTTGCCTCTTTCTGGTATTTCTCGGTCTTGTATGCACCAGAATATCTTTCATATTCTGGCTCCGCTTAAATGAGAACAGGGGTTTCTCAAAGGCAAGTCCCTTAGAATTTAAAATCTTCCAATTGCATAAGATGATTTTTGAATGTTACTCGATGCTGTGTTGAATGTTGTAACACAAACTGTTCTCTCTGTGGACAGTTTTTCATTTGACTTGAGGAGTGCATCGCGGTGACAGTTTGTCACTCTTTTCCTTGCCCTTTTTACAATTTGTGGAGGATAATGCCTTTGCAAGAGTTTCTTTTGTAAGGTCTCCGCTTCTGACCCAAAGTCTGCTAAACTGGAGCAATTGCGTCGAAGGCGCAAAAATTGTCCCACGGGGAGGTTCTCCCTCAGGGACTTAGGGTGAAACCTTTTAAACGAAAGCAAACTATGCCTGTCAGTAGGCTTGGGGGACATTTTTCTGTGCAAACCTCCACCTTCTGGGAAAATGGAGAGGTCCAGGAATGGCAGACTCTCCTTTGTGACAGTTGAAGTGAAAAGAAGTAAGGGATTCCTGCTATTGAGCTAGGTCAGGAAATCATCCAGTGATTCACTGTCCCCCTTCCATATCAGAAGGACATCGTCAATAAAACACCTCTAGACTCTAATGTGATGGAACCAGGGACCTCCATGGGTATAGATGTACTGGTCCTCAAAAGTAGACATATACAGCCCTGCACTCCCCAAGGAGGTCCCGTGAGGCGGGAGGTAATAGGTACCCTAAAACTCGAAAATGTTTTTATTTAAGGCGATTTTCGCCAGATGTATAATAAAAGGTCTGGGCGTGCTATATTCCCATTCCAAAGTGTACAAAATGTCTTCAACGACTCTTAATGTCTCCATCTGTTCTATATTTGTGTATAAGGACTCCTAACTAAGATATCTTCTGTGGGATCAATTTCCACATCCTTGAGTAGTGTTAGGACGTCTTTAGTGTCCTTCAGGTATGCCAGTCTGGATTGAACTATGGGTTTAAAAAAGAAGTCACAAAATTGTGACAAAGGCTCCAATAATAACCCCATACCCGATACAATGGGTCTCACCGGTGGAGACCTTGTTGGTTTATGAACCTTCTGAAGAGTATAAAAATATGGGGTCACTGGTTGGGGTTGGCAAAGGAAACTTCCCTCTATTTCTGTAATCCATTCATTTTGAATGGCTTCCTCCACCATAAATGTTATTTCTAACTTAATATCCTCTGTTGGATCCTGTCTCAATACCATGTAGTTTCTCCTATAAGCAAGGAGTCTCAAGCATTGCGTTTCATAGGCAGCTCAGCTCTGTATCACAGTTGCTTCACCCTTGTCCGCCTGCTTTATCACTAGATCATCATTATTCCCGAGTTCATCCAGGGCTCTTCTTTATTTTTTGGAGAGATTCATGAAAGTGGGGTTATTCTGCCTAGACATTGATTCCACTTCATGAATAACTGCCTGTTCAAAGGCCTATACTTCAATAGGGAGTTGCCCTAAGGCCGGAGTGAACTTAGATTTTGGGTGGAAGTTGGTATCTCCCCTCTCTACTTCTTTCACATTCTGGTCACCAAAGAAAACCCTGAGACGAATATCACAGAAAAATTCCGCTAATTCTTGTCTAATCTTGAAATTGGCTGGTGTTTTGGTGGTTACAAACCCCAAACCCTTTTCAAGTACTGCAATGTGTGTGTCCCTCAGCTCGGTTTCTGTTAGATTAATCACTAGAGAAGTCATTCCCGGCTCGTGTCTGGGGTTGGTTCCTTCGCCCTACTCCTGGTCACTCTCTGTTCCAACTCCTCTCATTGAACCCCCGACATGCCCTTCTGTTTGCCCTTGCCTCTCCCCCGGCCCCTCCCTAAAAAAGGATTAGGCATCTGGGGAAATTGTGTCATTGGGCCTCCCGGCATACCTGGGAATTGGGGTTGGTAAAGTGGGGGCCAACCAAAATTGTTGTTGGGATAGTGAGGATATGGTGTGTTAAACGGAGGACGGGGACCTCCAAAGAACCCTCTGCCTCTCCCCCTTCTACGGGGCTTCCTCTCATAATCACTATCCTCACTACTGGAGCTGGTTCTATCTGATGTTCTATGCTCCCCACTGATACCCATTTTCATATCATCCTTTTTTATCTGGGTATATTCGTCAGTAATATCGGGATAGACATTTTCCCTTGAAAATTTCTTCAAGTCCTTCTGGAGTTTATCTACTTCAGATCTTAGCAAGTAGTCCTTGTGCTCTGCTATGTAATTATTTATTTCCTCTAATTTCTTTTTGAAGGTGGCAGACAGAATAGTCGTTTTTATCCCCTGTTCATTCGCTTGGATTTTGATGTAGAATGGAAATCGGCTGTTCTCTTGGCTGTATTTATAATGAGAATCAGCCAATCCCTCGTACATTTCCAGGAGATCAGGGACCAATCCTTCCGGAAGACCGGATCCTCCAGAAAAATCAGAGGTTCATTAGTCACCATCTCATCACAGGGTGGAGTTGGCTACTCAAAAAAAGCTAAAGAGAAACAGTTGCTGCTCGTGCTGCACAGTGATCTAACGTTTTGAAAATGCAGTTGACCAATAACTACTAGCCAAAGCAAAAAAAAGTGCCCCAACTTGGTAGATAAGGGAAAATACACAATTCACAATTGCTGACAATTAGCACACAGCTAGGGAGCTCAAAGAACCTTGCACCATTAATTCCAGTTGCCCAGTCTTTATTGGTCTGTGTCCTGAAATGCCCCCAAACAAAGGGCCTAATTCACAAAGGTAAACTTACACTTCAGAGTAAGTTTAAGTGTTTTGGAATTCACAAACTGCATTTTAATAGTAAGTTTATGAGTGCAGAGATTCGGTATGCCTATCTTTTTATCTGCGGAGTACTCTTCCCCGACTGTGGAGTCTCCTCACTCATAAACTTACTGCTGAAATGCAGTTTTTGTGAATTCCAAAACAAACGTGTAAGTTTACTTTTGTGAATCAACCCCCAAATTCCCTCGCATTTCCATCACATCCCTATACTAGATACTCCTCTCCTTCAGGAACTACAGTCCCTGTACACTGCTCAGCCTTTCCCAACTGCTCTTGCTGATTCTCTGCCCTTCTCTCTAATCAAGCTCTGTCACAAATAACTGCTTCCACTTTTGCATCAAATGTCCAGCCAACATTTATCCTTTGGCCACCTAACGCTACTTTTTCTTGTAGCTCCAGTGTTGCAGATTTGTAATGCTTCCTGCCCAGTTCCAACTCTAATAGCTCACTGCAGATTTTTATATCCTCTCCTCAATATTTACTTCCTGGCCAGACCCACATGCTGAACACCACTTCTCAGAGGATTTGTATATCCTCCTGATCTTATGGCCTTCCACCATCTCATGGGCAGGTCTCCTCCTCGCTCATGAACAGCTTCATAGCTCCTGTTGAGTGTTCCAGCATTAACACACTGTTGTAATATTGCACGTTGTCATTGCTATGTGTCTCGCTTGTATACTTCTGTTGGAGCAGGATGACATCCGTCGCCAACTTTACCTTGATGCAGTAAGTACGATTCTGGGGCATTGGCAACCAGGGCAAAATATTGAGGGGAGGGAATTAGGAAGGGGATTCTAGGTAATGTATCCTATAAACGACGAGTCACAATTACGCTTTTTGTTTCAGCACGGAACAGAGAAACTAAGATCTTCAGTATAAGAACTGTTCATTCTTCTACCTGTTTATTGAAGTAATCACTGATGTATTAGCGGACCTTATTCAAATGTATGGATTCTTTGGAGTCAGTGGTATAACCATATCTTAGTATGAGAAGAGAAAGAAGGACAGTAATATTCCAACTCGCATATAAGGCTCTCTGCATATCATATAGGTCAGCTCCCGAGGCTCTGGAAGACTGTAAGGTTGTTGGTGTGCTTTAATGTTCTTGCAAGTTGGTTCTAGGGGCCAGATGTAGGTCGGTCGGTACCGATCGGTAAATAGGTGATAGGTATGTAGGGGGCATTATTTTACCGAATCGGTAAAATTACCGATTCGGTAATTTTACCGATTCGCTAAAATAAAAATTCTGTAAATTTACCGAATGTGAGCCACCCCAATGTAGGTGGGACTCTTCAGAGTCCCAGAGGCCTTACCGAATCGGTATTTTACCATCAAATCCAATTTGATGGTAAAATACCGATTCCGGTGTGCATGCACATGTGTGCATGCACACCTATGCCATGTGACAGGCAGACCTGCCCTTAGGGCATGTATGCCTGCCACATGGCACCCGAGCCTGTTTTGGGGGTGCCAGAGGGTGTCAAAGTGACACCCCCTGCACCCTTGTGAAAATCGGTATTTACCGATTCGGTAAATACCGAATCAGTAATGCCCATTCATTCCTATGGGCTTCAAGGCCCATAGGAATGAATGGGCATTACCGATTCGGTAAATACCGAATCGGTAATGCCCATTCATTCCTATGGGCTTCAAAGCCCATAGGAATGAATGGGCATTACCGATTCGGTATTTACCGAATCGGTAAATACCGAAATCATCCGATTCGGTATTCCAGCACATCTGGAATACCTACATGTCCACCCCATAGATTTACCGATTTTTAATTACCGAATCGGTAAAATTCGGTAATTAAAAATCGGTAAATCTATTTCACCTACATCTGGCCCTTGGTCTTATCCTCATACCGAAGTAGGCTTCAGTACTAGGGCATATTCGTGAATAGCACCAGCAAGTGAATTAAGTAAGTTTTCTTCGAAGGCTGCTCTTTTGATTGTTTTCATATTTCAAAACTCAGCCTGGCCTTAAAGAAGAAAACAAGACAAACTGTGCCCAACGAAGTTGTTAGTTATTTTCTGCCTTCATTTTAAAATTGTATTTTAGAAGTTGTTCAGTAGCTCTGTATTGCTATGGTATTCGATCAGTGTTTTTTTTTATATAACAAACATTTTCTTACGTTTTGAAACCACCTGGGAAAGAACAATTACATATGCATAACACCTTCACATTACAATCCACCTTTTGACAGACAACAGTCCCAGACCATTGTAGGCTACCCCATATCTTCTTGTGTTTATGCGGACATCCTCGTGCAGCATGTATGGGTTCTTCATTTGGGCGCACCAGTCAGGGCCGGACTGACTACCGGGCAGTTTGGAATGCTGCCGAGCTGGGGGCTGATTTAATTGAAGTGGGGGCTGATTTCGTTCATGGAGACCTGCACGTGCTTCGAAATAATGAAAGCAAAACGAATTTCGTTTAGCACACGCAGGTCCCCATCAACGAAATCAGTCCCCACCTCAGCAGCATTCCAAACTGCCCTGTAGCCAGTCGGGCCCTGGCACCAGTCTACTCATGCCTTTCATTCTGTCAAAATAGGGGGGGCTTGGGGAGTTCCATTTCCGGGCAATGTCTTGCTTAGTACCCAATGTGACGATACTCACAGGCTACAATCTGCCCAGGGGTCGCCAATCTCTTTAAACATGCTCATGAGGGCCAATCTGGGAGTTAGCTCAAAGTCCCGCCCAAAGACCCTGAAAGTTTACACTGTATCTGCTGCCAATATGGTGAGAGGGTTGGGCAGTTCTAAACCATGTGGTAGAAATCCGCCAGGGCAGTAGAGCAGTGAAAGCAAGTGGGTTGGGAGATCCTGCCAGCATGGTGTAGGCGTATCAGGGTGAGGTATCTCGTATGGAGGTAATTCAATTGAATCAACCGTAGGAGGTCAAAAATGGCCAGCGTGCGCTGGGCAGACCTGGCTTCTCTCCAGCCCGCCTTGCCGAATTCGCAAATCCAGCCCTTCCAGTGGAGCTTAGTGTGTCAAAATCTTGTGAGGCGTTCGCTTTGAGCAAGCAATGGATTTGGAATATGGCGCCTTTACCAAAATGCCCCATGAGGAGTTTGACCTCGAGGGAGCTAAAATCTGGAATGTCAGTGTGAGATCAGGGGGTAGGTAGGTTGGTTATGAGTGTGTGGCACAGTTGTAGATATTTGTGAAATTGTGCCTGATTGAGATTTTATCGGTCTAGGAAAGTCAGGATATGTTTCTCTGCCCAAACATCTCCAAGGACTATAATGCCTATATATCCCACTTGTGGAAGCCCTCTAACCTGTGTGGTGGAGCCCTGCAGAAGCAGATGTGAGTCATCCCAGACAGTCTACAGCTCCAGCCCAGAAATCTCAGTGCGGCTCTCCAACAGAGGGACACCAGATGGGGGATGATAGGTAGGGTATGGGATATTGGAGCACCGTATAGAATATCCTGGATATGGTCAAGCCCTAGAGAAGCAACCTCCCCGCGATAGTTTGGGTCATCCCACCTGCCACTTAGTCAGGCATTAATGACAATCAGCTAGGAGGCTTTGTAGTAACATTGGAGGTCTATCATCCCCAGCACACTGTTGTACCATGACCACCTACCATTGGGGAACTTGATTGTGGGCGACCACCAGACCAGAGGAAGGACCAGACGATGGAAATAAGTGTACCGAACCAGCAAATGAAATCACAAGTGGGAAGTGTTGGAATGCATAAAGGAAGTGAGGAAGAATCATCATTTTGAAGTGGACGATACAGCCCAACACGAGCAGGGTAAGGCTGTGCCATTACTGAATGTCGTTTTTCATCTTGCACACCAAAGTGGTCTTCTTAAGGTGTCCCGTGAGTTCGGGGAGAAGGGAAATTTGAAGCAGAGATGCTTCACTGGGGTATCAGACTGCCAAACATGAGCGCTAGTATCACATCCAACCTGGGCCAATACAGATTTGGATGTATTCACTTGGAGGCCAAAGGTTTCGCTGAATAATGTGAGGTGTTCCAAGCAACAAGGCCTGAGGTCTGCGGGTCGGCCTGGAACAATAGGACATCGTCCATGTAAAGAGCAGTCCTTTCTTCTGGCCCCTCGAGTGGTGTTTTAATAACACTCTAATTACCCAGGAGGATACCCAGGTGCTCGGCAGCAGGTGTGAGAGGTCAGCCCTAGAAGGTTTACTCGAAAAGGTCTTCAGCATCTTGCATCTTTCAAGAAGCGAGGAGCAGGCTCTAATGAGGTTGTGGGAGGTTGTTCCAGGCTTTAGGGGCCAGGTATGAGAAGGCAATGGCCCCTTCTCTGCTTTTGTATATGCGGGGGGGGGGGGGGTATGTGCCAGTGAGAGATCAGCGGAGCGGAGGTGTCTGTAAGGCTTGTGGAAGTGATGAAACCTGGTCCCTCCATACTATCTCTGGGCAACGACATGTGCAGCTAAATGGTAAAGCTCATATATTCGATACCCTTGTGGAAGCCATTACTTTTTTCAAGCAGAATCACATTGGATTGATCTCATCAGCTGGCAATGGGTCTTGCAGTTCTCTATCACACCCCTCAATGAACTAACAGAGACACATTCAGCTCGCGTGTCACCATTTCCCCGAACTACACCCACATATCACCATACAGGAGAAGGCTGGCTGATTGCTGAAATGGATTTGAACCACACAATGGCGTCAGCACAGTGGCGCTATTAAAGGCAGGAATTAACACTACGTTTCGAGTAGGCCCTGCTAACTGGAATATTCTACCCATTACATATAGGCGCCCTCCTCCGAGTGTTGCCCCCCCCCAGGATGGCTACATTTGTACGTTTTTCTTATTGGGTGATAGTTCTTTTGATGGGATGCAACGGTAGCGGGTTGTTAGCTATCCGACGTGGGTGGGGTGATTTTGGAGTTTGCATGGTTAACCTGTCTAAGAATGTTTCAAATTCTGAACGAGGGAAGGAATGCATACACAGTAACTACATTACCTGGACATATGTGATACCAATATTATCCTTGCAAATATATACCCAGTTAAATGCCAACAGCTGCTGAAGGAGTAGGGAGTGCGACATTAAAGTTTATTACTTGGAATGTGCAAGGGTTATCCAATCTGCGAAAAGGCATCAAGTGTTGTCATACCTTTCCAGACATGGAGCTCAAATAGCGTTTCTACAGGAAATGCACCTCTCAACCCCCCCCCCCCTTAACCCCTCCCCCCCGGCTCTCTCAATCGCTTTGCTCCTAATTGGGGTGCAAACCCTTTTTCCGCCAATTACTGTACGTACTCTACAGGTGTATGCAAACTGATACACAGAGCAATCCCTATTATTACACTCAAGGTTGTTACTGACCTGGAGGGCCACTATCTTTTAGTTTCTGGCACATTAGCTAACATGCCCCTTGTATTAGTAAATATCTACGCACCCAACGTAGACTCCCCTATTTATATATTAATGTTTTTGCACAACTTAGCCGACTTCAAAATCACACGATAATCATGGGGGGTGACTTTAACCTTACTACGGACCCATTGATAGCTTAGACAGGCACTGGACGCATCACCATACCTCATTTCCTCCAAACGCTTTCCACGCTATTTCACTCTAATCTCCTTGCAGTTGCCTTGTGCTCTAAAGACCTATCCGTCAGCAGTTATACTTTTTTCTCTGCCCCGCACGGATCGTGGTTGCGTATTAACCATTGATATCTCATCCCAAATTTAACGCCGGCACTCACAAACATCTCCCTAGAACGCTATTGAGCACGCTCCAGTACTCCTCGCTATCCGACTTCCCAAAAGCCTTATTGCCCAGTGCACCCTGGCGCTTTCAATCCAGCGCATTACTAGACGACATTTTCAGATCGGAAGTGCGAGACGCAATAACTGAATTCTTTCAACTTAACACTGGCACTGTAGAACACTACTCTACACTCTGAGATGCTTTTAAAGCATATATCAGAGGGGTATGCATAGCAAAAAATTCTGGGGTGTAATCAGGCACGGTCCGCCCATTGGGGCGTATCCCCCCCCCGCCCGCAGCTCCCTCGGCGTTTCTGAACTTAAGTAAACTGAATCAGTTTACTTAAGTTCAAAGACGCCGAGAGAGAACTGACAATCATGTCAGTCAGCATGACATCGGACCGCCCACCCCCTTCAGAGACTGGCGTCATGCTGACTGACATGATTGTCAGACCAGGGGCAACAGGCAGCAGCACAATTGCGCATGAGTGGGGAGGTGAGCAAATTTTTCGCCTGTGCCCAGTCATGCGCACTTGTGTTTGCACTGGTTGGCGCATGCCCATTAGGAGCCCCTCGGTCTCCTAATGAGCAGGCGGTGGGCGAAGAGAAACCGTGCCCTAAGCCAATCCTGGCGCTGCTAGCAACGCCAGGATTGCCTGAGAGGGGCTGCCAGTCCACTCCAGTGCCGTTCGTGAAGGCGCCAAGAGGAGCAGAGGTGGCGCGGATCGGCTGTGAGGTAAGTTTTCAGTTTCATAATTATATTTAATTCCCGGACCCCTACTACTACTACTACTACTACTAACTGAGTGACTAATAGCTGCGCCGAGCAGGCTCAAGTGCGCAGTGCAGCGCTGCATATTTACTATATTGCATTGCATGTCTGCTGACTTTAGTTCAGTTGCGACTGGGGAGACGCGAGTTGCGAGACTGAAAAAGGCAGGTGGACTCTTCTATCCGACCACACCTATTGTAGGATGGTAGTGTCAGTGACGTGATGAGGCTCTATTCTTAGTATGAAATATTTGCACAAGTAAAACATTTTTCAAGAAGTTGTGAAAACGCACGTCACAGTACTAAAATGTCTACTGCTGTGTTTCATAAAGTGAACTTTCTTTTTTTAGTGAAGTTTATTTTAATATTCTGTGTATTTGCTTGTCTAACCATTCAAACCTGCCTCTGCTAGTTTGTGTATTCTTATGTCTGGTTTTGTGAGTGACAGGGATCAGGAATTCCAGGAGACAGGCTGAGTCACCCAGTGGTGAACAGAGAGATCTGCATCTAGATGTGAGGGAGGAGTTCATCTGAACCTTGAATAGGGCTGTGCCTGACTTCCACAATGCTGGCTCCACTCCCTGGGGAGCGGCTGATGTCTCTGCCCTGCACACTAAAAGAAGAGAAGGAGTCCTGTAAACAAAGTGCTCCAGGACTGTACTTGCCTTCCACAATGCTGGCTCAACCCCGAGAAGCATGCCGCATGTGGAAGAGCTTCAGGTCTTTATTTCTTTGTATCTGAACTTTGCCGCATTTCCCATCGCTGCGACATTGCTTGTTGTGGAAGCGCAGCGCAATTTAAGGTACATTGACGCAGAGTGTCGCATCTAAGAACTGAACTGAACTAAGCTTAAATCTACCATCTTAAAGTAATCATAGTGTGTATTTTTGTCGTTTATGGTCTTGTGGTAACTCTATATTATGTATACTTATTTTTTATATAAAACCTGTGTGGTGTCCATTTGTAGTGTTGTCACTGGGTTACTGTATGTGGTCACAACTGCTTAACTTACATAGCCTCTGAAATAAACCTTGACTCCTCGCGCCAGGCAACCTAGAGGGTGAGCAGGGGTTATTTTAGGTTGTGTAATCCTCTTTCCCTGACTAGAGGAGAGGGTCCCTATTTGTCACAAGTACCTACCTGTGCCAACTAGAGACCCCCAAATCTAACAAGAACCCATTACTATGATATTTGAAAATGGTCACTCAGAGGATATCAGTTTTGATCTTATTGATACCTCTACATTCGGTGCCATCTTAGGGGTGCCCTGGTTGCAACAAAATAATTCAGGGATCGATTGGATAGCTCATAAAGTCACCTTGGATTCTAAACCCTGCTTACAGTACTGTTATCAAGAAGCCATTGATTGGGCTTCTCCTCTCACATGTGCATCTTGTGTCACTCTCGAGGTTCCCAAAATTCCTTATTCTTATCAGCAATTCGCTGACGTATTTGATCAAATAAAAGCTACTAAATTCTCATCCCATCGCAGTTTTAACTGTAGAATAGATATTGTGCTGGAGGCTACACTCCCATGTAGTAGGATTTATGCCCTCTCAAAACCTGAAATGTATCTCTGGACGAGCCGTTGTCCTGTGGATTCATTAGAGATTCCTCCTCACCTGTTTCATCATTTCTTTTTGTGCCAAAGAAAGAGGGGGTTCTCCAAATGTGTATCGATTAAGGGGCCCTTAATAATGTAACCACAAAAAACACGTATGTATCTAGACTATCTCACATAACTAGACCCTTGCGAGCATTCCATCGCATTAGGATCCTCGAAGAAGACAAATGGAAAGCGGCATTCCGTACCAAATATGACTGTATTAATACTATGTCATGCCCTTCAGGCTCTGTAATGCACCTAAGGCAATCCTGTTTTTTATAAACCAGGGTCTTCAAGAATTTCTCAAACTTGTTGTAATTATGTATATAGACAACATCTTCATATTTTCTAATAACCCACAGAAACACGAACATCATGGTAAAAAGTTTGACAAAAGTTGCGAGAGCATCAATTATTTGTCAAACTAGACGAGGGCATGTTTCATGTCCCTCAAGTAAACTTTTGGGGTTTTTATGCAGGCCCTATTGTGCTTTGCCAACATCTCTAGGAGCTTTATTACACATTTCTCTGTTATAACAATCATCCTTACTTGTAAAGCGTGAACATATCACTCCTTAAGGTTTCAAGATGCTGGGGGCCGTCGGGGAGATTAAGTGAGCTATTGCCCAGAGTCACGTGATGATGAGCTGAGCTGCTGCCGGGAATCAAACCATGATCATCATGCTCCAGAGTCTGCCACTCTGGCTGCTGCGCTACACCTCTCCCTTTCCACCTCTCCATAATATTATTATCTCGATTACGAGATTACTCAAAAAGGGGTCTTCTTTCATTGGTCTACCGAAGCTCAAACAGCTTTTGACCTCCTCAAGAGGAAATTCACTTCAGTTCCTGTCTTGATACACCCTATTATGTGGCAGCCGGAGTGTCCCTATACGCTGTGGGTGGGGTTTTGCTGGAGCGTGATAATGAAACTGACCTTATGCATCCTATAGCATTTTTTCTTAAAAAGTTGTTGCCAGCAGAACAAAATTATAATATTGCTGAAAGAAATTTGCTGGCATTTAAGCTAGCATTCCAGGAATGGAGACACTACTTGGGGGGGGGGGGGTCCATGTACCCCATTACCATATACCTCGATCAGAGAAACCTGCGGTTTTTTCACTCTGCACAAGCTTTAACATCCCCTCAGATGCGTTGGGGTTTATTCTTCAATAAATTAGATTTTTTTAACACCTATAGGCCAGCGGCAAACCAGGCAAAGGCAGATACCCTTTCACGCATCTGTATTCCTTCTCTAAACAAGAAAACCATACTTGAGGCAATACCCAGTAGAACATGAAGATTTATCTGGTAAAGGTTACGTTTAATGTCCCTGCGTTTGGGGGGGGGGGTATGTAGGAGAGTAGGGTCTGCTTTCCTATTGTGACCCCACTTTTTGCTTCACTGGTTTTCGACTTAATGTGGCTGTGGGCCTGCTAACCAGGCCCACAGCCCTGCTGTTCTGTCTCTAAATTCACAACCATGTACTTTAGGCACATTACCAATTGGGTATTGGGTCACCTGTACAGTGTACTATAGGTACCCAGGGCATAGGTGCATCCAAGGCCTACCAGGGGCTGCAGCATATCTTTTGCCATCCCTGGCTGGCCATCCAAACTGACACAACTGGCTGATCACTCAGCTGGGGCAAGGTGGTGTAATCACCCCTTGCTTAGATATAGTATACCTATGTCTAAACCTATATCTGGACACATATGCACCTATAAGTCACTCCTATGGCAGGCCTTAACAATCCTGGAGGCAGAGTGCTTGGTTTTATGTTAGATGGTGCTCTAGCATGAGCTGAGCCGGTCTGCAGCTTTCGGAACCATGTCCTTATAGCTGTTCTGGGATATTGCCATGCCATATACTCTTAAGTGCATTATGAACCTCGCGGTTAAATGCTATCTATGGTTTGGCTTTATCAAAACATGTTGTGTAAGGTGTCATATGCTTTGGAATACTACCCCCTCGCCAGTCCTGGCGACGGGGGTAGCATTCCACCCTTCTAGAGGGAGAAGACATGTTACTTTCCTTAAACGCGGTTAAATCTAATCAGAGCCTCAGCATCAAAATAGATGCTGCTGCCACAGACACAAGTCTGGCCTCCTGCTGCTGACCGAAACTCCGGCAGGGGAGGCCTGGACAAAAGGTTTCCTGTCACAGGGAGGTGCTAGCACCACCCAGACAGGAAATAGTGGATTGGGGCAGGGAGGGCTGAATGAAACTAGACACCACCTGGGGCACACAAGGTGTCCCATGCTAAGTCCAGTTCAAACCGGTGCTGGGGCACTCCAGCCCCAGCTCTGGCGCGAAACTGGACAAAGGGAAAGGGGTGTAACCACCCCCTTCCTGGGTCCCACCCATAGGAGGGACCTAGCAGGAGATCCAGCCCCTTGATTTGGAATAAAGGTAGGAGCTGTGCCCATAGATATTAGATCATCCTGACTGAAACTTTGATACAATACTCTGGACCCTTCGACATCCTACTCGACGTAGAAGACTGAAGAATCTCCCTTGTGGTCAAGGAGTGACCACCCAGCACAAGCAGGCACCATCAGTGCTCAAAGGGTTTTCTTTGCTGTTGCTCCCGCCGGAGCGCGAACGTCAGAGACCGACAAGACCTGGACTCCCAGACTTCCAACAGCCCTATCCACAGTCCCAGCAAAGCTGAGACCCGTGGAGGCGACGTGAGACATGGAACCGGCCATCTTGGAAAGCCAGCGAAGTGCTTCCTGTGCAACTCCTGAGGAACCCTCGAAGCTGTGCATTGGGGATTGAGAAGCCCGAGCAGCTTTTGCACCAAAGATCACCTCTCCACACTCATCGAGTGCTGCGTGGGGCCGTTTTGCATTTTTCTGCTCGACGCCTTGTCCGGTCACTTGCCCGTTGGCTAGTGGCCTCTACGACGACGATCCTTCGAATTTACACTGCTGGTCTGGTTGCTCCAGACTGGCCTTCGCTCCCCTGAAAAGGAGCAGCTGATCTGACCTTGCTGGTCCAATCCAGAAGCCATCTTCGAATCCTGTGTGGGTTGCATATGCCAAGGCCTGTTAACTCCGATTCAAGAACCGACACCGCCGACAGCGAGAGCCTTCGTGGGACAGTCCGTGTCCACCTCCTGGTCATCGTCGATCCTTCCTGGTCCACGTATCAGCGGAGACAAACTTCACAACATCACCTGATCGCAACCCGACATCGCCTGGTTCCTTCCTGGTCACTGGCTAGTGACCCAGACTCTGTCCCCTCTGCTTTCAGGTACTCTACATCTTCGATCCACCCTTGGATCCAACCGGACTCTTCTCTCCTGCTCGCCTGCAGCATCTTTTCCTCCAGGCTCCATAGAACTCCACGACGAATCCCCGACGCACTTTGACACCTATGCACCCACATCCTGTGGGTGAGGTAACAAGAGTTCTCTGGTGCTCCTGTAGTGGTTTATACCTCTAGTGTCCTAGTTTTAAGTGGTTAAGTTCTAGTCCAGTCAGAAGACTTCTAAATCAGTAACTTTCTAACTTTTACGCAGCATTGACTTCTATTGGTGCAACGGTTGCCTATAGACACCGCACCCGTATCCTGTGGGCCTCCCCCGACCTAACCTTCGTTAGTCCAGTGTAGCCCCAGCGATTCCCAAGGCCCTAGGCCTTACCATTGTTCGTGACGTGGTTCTTATACCACTATTTTTGTATATGGTTTGAGGGGCCACCCGGCCTATCCATATTTGTGCAACTTTTGTATGTTATATGAAGTTCTTTGTTTAACGCTTGTGCTTCTGTTCTCATAAAGAGTACAGGGGATTATGCTAGTAATAAATACATATATTTTCTAATATATAACGTGTGTGGTGTCCTTTTATTTGATGTTAAAAGGATTGCATATGGTAAAACAGCTGGCTTCACATGCCCTCTTAAGTTTAGCCTAGGACTGCTTTTGTCCATGCTACCCCTAGGATAGCTGGTCTATAAGGTTGACTTACAACCAATCACCATAAGGGTCGTTTGGACTGGTGCAAGGTGCTCACTAGAATAGTGATCATCATATACCAGGCCAACTTCACACATTGGTGTGCAGCGGTTGGGATTTGAGTGTGCTGTTGTTTTACCAATTGTAATCTTTGACAATATCATTTGAAAGATCACATCAAGTACAATAGGTACATATAAATAAAGCTTTAAATACTTAAGTTCTACTGAACTTAGTGGTTGTAGACCAAAGGGCTTAGCACACCCTGACTACAACTCCTAGAGAGGTTCAAGTAGGTAAACACTTAGTGTAGGTAGGTGCACACACCCACACCTCACTAGTCATGCCTGGCACAGGCGCACAATCCAGTTCTCTACCTGTGGAAAGTGACCCTCACAAGGCACAATCCAGCTATGAAAAACTCAGCTTCAGAGACTTGAGTGCCTTGTGCACCTCAAGGGGGCTGAAAAGAGGTCATAACCCCACCATCCCAATCCTGATACATATCCTGGAGACAGCTGATATTGCGAAGGCTTCTGAAGCCCTCTCAGGTAATGCAGGAGCAGGGGCCCCCATAGAAGATGAAACCATCACTCCAGAGATTGAGGAGGTAGATGGGGATGAGTCAGATGATCAGGGGGATAGTCGAGTTTAGGTCAGAA
This sequence comes from Lissotriton vulgaris, assembly GCF_964263255.1. NCBI lineage: Eukaryota > Metazoa > Chordata > Amphibia > Caudata > Salamandridae > Lissotriton > Lissotriton vulgaris. The sequence continues at coordinate 1,739,405,435 of NC_141693.1, forward strand.
GCCTGAGCCAGGCTAACCTAAGCTTACATGGGAATGGAGAAGGGTTTCACCCCTCAAGACCTAATAGTAGGCTTCACCATGGCAATAGAAAGGACAGATCTCCTTCAAGGGAATCTAATCACTCTCATGCCTCAAGGGGTTCTCAAAGGGGAATGACTTCCCCCCAGAGAACAGAGCATGAGGCTAGGATGAGAGCTGTCCAACTTCAGATAGAGAAAGAGGAAACAGCCCTGGCCCAAGCTAAACTTGCTTTAGCAAGGGAACAAAGATTAAGTGGATTAGATTCCACTGGTGGCAGCAGTATACCTAAGGATAAAGACAGGTCCTATGATCATAGAAACCTGAGTAAGATTGTGCCCCCCTACAGAGATGGGGATGACATTCACAAATGGATGACTGCTCTGGAGAGAACCTCCATGGTACAGCAGGTTCCCAAAGATCAGTGGGCAGCAATCTTGTGGCTCTCCTTCTCAGAGAAAGGAAGAGACAAGCTCCTCACTGTTAGACCCGAGGATGCTAAAAACGACACTGTCCTGAAGAGGGCTCTTATTGAGGGGTTTGGCCTAACCACTGAGCAGTACAGGTTGTTGTTCAGAGATACCCAAAAAGCTCAGACTCAGGACGGGACTGATTTTGTTGATTGTGCCACTAAGGCTCTGGAAGGTTGGTTGCTTGGTAGTAAAGTTAAGGACTATACAGGATTGTATAATTTGATCATGAGAGAGCAAATCCTTAATAACTGTCAAAACCATTTGTTGCCCCAACACCTGATTGACTCAGATCTGACCTCTCCCCTAGAATTGGGAAAGAAGGCAGACAAATGGGTCAGAACCAGAGTTAAGCAGAACCCCTAGAACCATGGAGGTGATCAGAAAAAGGCAGACTAGAAGGGTGGAGATCAGAAACAAAAAGACCAGAAGTCTTCTTCAGGCCCCCAAAATACTACTAAGGAGGGGGGGTCCCAAACTGGAAAGAAGAAGAAGAAGAATGATGGCCCAAAGAAACGTTGGTGTAATTACTGTAAGTCAGTTTCTCACTTTTTTAGTGAGTGCACTAAGAAAGGTACAGCCCCTGCCACTGCAGCCCCTAAGGCAACTGCACCCCCTATTACAGTCAGCAGTGGCAGCCCCCAACCTAAAGCTTTAGTGGGGTTAACCATGGGTACTGAGATGGAGTCTGGCTTAGTCAGAATTCCTACTCAGGCAGTCTTGATCTGTGATGTGGACATGGCTATGTCCACTACTATGAGTCCCAATACTTTGGGCAAGTACAGGCAGACGCCTTTGATTAATGATAAAGTGGCTCAGGCCTACAGGGACAGTGTCACTATGGTGTGACACCTAACTTTGTGGATCCTGGACAAATTGTACTGGGTGATAATTACCTAGTGACCAATGCTAGCAATGTCACTACTCACCATAGTGTGGCAATTGTTAATTTCTCCTGGGGAGGGGTAACTGGCCTCAAAAGAGTTGTGGTAAGTTCAACCTCCCAATTGAATGTCTTTTGGGCAATGATCTAAAGGACTCAGTATGGTCAGAAGTGGAGTACAGGGCTCATGCAGAGATGCTAGGTATTTCAGCACATGTCCTTGCTGTGACCAGGTCACAGGCCAAAAATTGCTTACCTGAACCTGTGCTGGATCTTGAAACTATAGACCAGACACAACCCAAGGGAAAGAGCAAGAGGGTTAAGGCAGTGCCTTCCCCCTTGCCCGAGGTTGAGGATCAGCCCTCTCAGGAGGATGGTTCTGTGATCCAAGAGGAGACTGTCCTGGAAGAGCTTGAACCTGATCAGGTTGGGTTTCTGGGGACAGGGGGGCCCTCAAGGGCAGACCTGGGGCAGGCTCAGTTAACTTGCCCTTCTCTTGAACCCCTCAGACAGCAGGTTGCTGCTGAGGCTGCTGGGAATGCTCAAGGTACCCATAAAGTGTATTGGGATGATGGGCTCCTTTATTCAGAGGCTAGAGACCCCAAGACTGGTGCTTCCAGGAGGTTGGTCATACAATTTAGGGGCTTCTTTCTAACCTTGGCCCATGATATTCCTCTAGCAGGACACTTAGGCCAGAACAAGACTTGGGACAGGCTTGTCCCTCACTTTCACTGGCCCCATATGTCAGAGGACACAAAGGAGTTTTGTCGCTCCTGTGATACCTCCCAAGCTAGTGGCAAATTAGGTGGGACCACAAAGGCCCCCGTCATACCACTACCTGTGGTGGGGGTACCCTTTGAGAGAGTGGGGATAGATATTGTTGGACCAATGGACCCCCAAACAGCATCTGGGCAAAGATTTATACTGGTGGTAGTGGATCATGCCACCAGGTATCCAGAGGCTATTCCCCTGAGGACCACAACAACTCCTGTTGTGGTAAGGGCCCTACTTGGAGTTTTCTCCAGAGTGGGCATTCCAACTTTCAGACAGGGGTACCAACTTCATGTCTGGATATCTAAAAGCAATGTGGAAAGAGTGTGGTGTTAACTATAAGTTCACTACACCCTACCATCCACAGTGCAATGGGCTTGTTGAAAGATTCAACAAGACCCTAAAAGGGATGTGTTGGAATTCTAAAAGAAAGACTGGACTCTGAAGTTAGGTTGAGTTGTAGTTTATTGACCATCCACCTCTCCACACTGGAGAGCACACCAACATTCCACAGAGAGCTTCATTGCGGGGGAAACCAACAGGGACGAAAGGGTAGGGGTGCCCCGAACATACCAAACAGCTGATTGCAACACATCTCCCTTTCTTATAAAGCGAACCAAGAGAATAAGGAAATGGACACCTGGGATGGCAAAAGAGCCTAGAGAGAAAATGCCGGGAGGGCAGCAGCAGAAATTTACACAACAAGAGATTTTACATATGTGCATTTACGATGTTGTCAAAACTCCACCATTGACCATTTTCAAGCTGGACCACATTCTTGAGCACTTTAACAATCTTACTTGGAGGATGATATCTACTGAGAGTGGTCCCCACCTTGTTGTTCCTTCTAGCTTGTATGATGTCGCCCACCTCCCACTTGCGGGCTTTCACACCATGTTTTTGGTCATACCACTGCTTGGATTTGTCTTGGTGTTGTCTGATCTTTTCTCCTGCCTCCTCCTGATCTACTCCTCTGACGCTGCCATCACTTAACCAACTGGGATTTAACTTGGTACAGGGTTCCCTACCACGTAAAGACAGGAAAAGTGAAACCCCAGTTATTTTATTGGGTGACGTATGATATGCCCACCGACATTCCTTAAGAGAGTTCTCTATGTCATGTCCATTGATGGCAGCTAACTGGATATTTTCTTTGATATTTTCTTCTGTTGGCCCGCTCCACCAGACCATTAGCCTTTGGGCAGTATGAGGCAGTGGTTTCATGCCTTATGTCCAAACCTCTCAGAAATTCCTGCATTTCTTCTGAGGTGAATTGTACCCCATTATCAGTGATTATAATGGAGGGGATTCCTTCCTCATTTATTTATTTATTTTACACATTTGTAGAGCGCTCTGTTACCCGGAGGTGTAACTCCGGTAACTGAATCACCGTTTTTGTGGTGATACTATTTACAAACTTTTGCTTGATCCAGTGTGATGTATAGTCAATCAGGACCAATATATATCTCTTTTGTACACTAAGTTCCTGCATGGGCCCAATAATGTCCATAGCCAACTTGTTCCATGGCTTGGTTGGCACACTCACTGGAGACAAGGGAGCTTTGTGTACCACCTTTGACTTGTCGCTTCTGGCGCATGCCCCACACTCCTTTACAATTTGTTCAGCCATGGCATCCATCTTTGGGAACCAGAAACTTGATCTTACTCTTGCCTTGGTGGCACTCCGCCCAAGGCGCCCTTCATGTGCCAAGTCAATAACTCTCTTTCTGAGCTCTTTAGGGGGTATTACCCTGTTATTGCGGTATATCTTCTCACCATTTACACTCATTCCTGACTTTCCAATACTCTTCGATCCATGCTCCAAGTTCGTTCTTCTTATTGGGCCATCCTTGTCTCATGTATTCTTTCAGGGCACACAGCTCCATATCCGCCTTCATACCGTCCTCCCACTCTTTTTCAGTGATGGCGGGTAAGTCCATCATCAATATTAGGCTGTCTAGAGCTTCTTCAGGTACGCCTGTTTCTGGCAAGGGTGACCTAGACAGGAAATCTGCAATTTTATTTTCTTTGCCTGGCACATGTTCTATCTTGAAATTGTAATGTTCAAGTCCTAGGATCCATCTACTGATGCACGGGGTGCAATTTTCAAGACCTTTCACTGAAAATATATATGTGAGGGGCTTGTGGTCCGTCCAAATCGTGAACCTCAAACCCCATAGAAAAAACGTAAAAAGTCTCACAGCCCAAAAGCAGGCTAAAGCTTCCCATTCAATTACGGAGTAGTTCTTCTCTGGTTTAGAGAGACTCCTTGATGCAAAGGCAATGATCTTCTCGTCACTTCCATCTTTTTGTAAGAGAGTGGCGCCCAGCCCATTGTTTGAGGCATCAGTAGCGAGAATAGTTTTCTTTGACGGGTCAAAAATTCCTAATGCCGGAGAGTTGATCAGATCGTCCTTCAAGGCATTTGCCACTACTTCTTCCTCTTCATTCCACTCAAACTCTTTGTTTTTCTTCAAGAATTCCCTTAAAGGTTCGCATTTTGCAGCAAAGTTGTCGATGTACTTGGACATGTACTCCATGAGGCCCAGGAAACACTTAAGTTCCTCTTTGTTCCTCGGATGGGGAGCTTCTTTTACTGCACGGATCAAGCTGCTCTTAGGCCTAAATCCATCGTCTGAGATTGAATATCCCAGGTACTCGACTTGTTGTACTTTTATCTTGCACTTTTCCTTTTTTACTGTTAAGCCAGCATCCATGAGCCTCTTTAAAACTTGCCTCAAAACACCATCATGTTCTTCAGAATTGTGGCCGTAGACCAAAATATCGTCTTGGAAACACATGGTCCGTTCTACCCCTTCCAAGATCTTCTGTATTGCTTTTTGGAAGATAGCCGCGGCAGACGCAAGGCCAAAAGGCATTCTTTTAAACATAAATGCCCGCACCGTGTAATGAACGCCGTGAGTGGTCTTGAATCCGGATGCAACTCGATCTGGTGGTATGCCATAGATAAATCTATCACACTAAAATACTTTGCCGGACCCATAGTGCTAAGCATTTCCTTGATGATTGGCAAGGGGTGTCTTTCTACCCAAATACTGTCATTGAGACTGCGCAAGTCAACACAGAGACAAATTCCTTCTCCATTGGACTTGGCTGCGATAACAATCGGAGCCAACCATTCTGAACAGTCTATGGGTTGGATTATGTCTAAGTCACACAGCTTGCGCAACTCCTTTTCCAGGGGATCTTTTAATTTGAGAGGCACTAGACGTAAACTGTGTACAACAGGTTTTGCATTGTATTTTAGCTTGATCTTATGTTGGAAATTGTGCAAACAACCTAATTCCTCCTTGAATAACTGCTTGAACTCTCCACAAATATTATCCCCCTTATGGAACTTTTCTGTGCACAGGACTTGTTCTGCACTATTAGGGTCTAAAATGATTCCTAGCTCTTTCTGGTGTACCTATCCTAACAGGTTAGAACCTGATTTTACTACATAGACTGTTCCATAAGTCTTCCTGTCCTTAAACTGCAGCTGCACATTTTTCATACTCAGAAGAGGAATGGTTCCCTTGTTGTAACCTGTTGGGAGAAATATCTGGTGTCTTTAATTCACTAATCCTATTGTTACCCAGGGAAACATAGTCATCCTTGTTTAGTAAAGTGAATGGTGAACAAGAATCAGCATACATTTCTACACATTCATCATCAATGAATACTTCACATTTAGGATAAATAGAATTTACCGTGTCACTGACATCTTTTACTTGCAAGATACATTTTTCCATTTTTTTCTCTACACATTTCACTTCTTTACTAGTGACCGTCTCATTGTTCCTCTCCTGTTCTCTTATGTGTAGTTCACCATCACGACACACCCTCGCAAAATGCCCTCTCCTATTGCATTTTTTACAAGTGACTTACCTGGCAGGGCATTGGAAAAAAGTAGCAAAATGGTTATTACTGCCACACCTGTAGCACTTAGGACTCCTTTCTCTGTTATCTACTTTATTGTTAACATTTTCCTTAAATGTTATCTTATACACGTCACTTTTGTCTTCTACATCATTAATATTTGCCACAACCTCACTTTCAGGTTTCATTTCCTTTACGCACCTTGCCGTGTGCTCCACTGACTTCGCTATTTCAATAGCTTCCCTTAGTCCTGGATTCTTAGCTAATAATTTTTCTTGGATACGCGGATTGTTAGTGCATCTCACTACTTGGTCTCTTATTAATGAATCAGTGAGGTTGCCAAACTCACATAGTTGAGTAAGTCCCCACAAAGATGCAATATAATTCTGCACTGACTCCTGTTTGCCCTGACTCCTTTTAAAAAACTTGTGGCGTTCTAGAACTACATTGATTCTATCTCCAAAATGCTTTTCTAGTTTCCCCATGGTTTGTTCAAACACATCTACCACTCCCACTGCATTTCCCTCCTGTTCTGGTGCTGGTAATGATTCATACACCTTGCACACCTAGATTATGGAGTAATATGTGCTGTTTCCTGACTGAGTTGAACTTTTGACCCCCAATAGCTATGAGATAAGATTCAAATAGTTTCACCCATTCCTTCCAACTTATCTCAGGTTCTCCAATGTCATTCAAAAAGGGCGGGGGTTGATTCATGATGGCTGCTGCCATATTTACAAGAGAGTGAAAATAAACTCCAGAGGACTATGGTAAGTATATGGGGAATGGTAGATAAGACGTGAACCTAGCAAAAACAATCTGACCCAAGCAAGCAAAATTAACACAGCTTAAATTTAGTTTCTCTTTTTTTCCCCTTTTTTTCCACAGTAAGTCCACTACCACCACCAATTGTTTTATTCACCGCTGGATGACCACCACAGTCAAGAGTTCAGGAGAGGAGAAAAGGGACGAATGCTGTAATGTTTTTAGCTTGTAATTCGGAGCCCAGCTGCAAAACAGTATGCTCACCGCCTTGCCAGAAGGTCACCCTCCAGGAATATGAACTTCACCTCCTAACTAACCTTGAAAACCCAACGTTGCCGAAGAACTGCTTCAAAGTTCCTAGATCACATCTGACAGAAAAAAGAGACGACCCTCTGTGCCTGGTGCACCAGCTGAATTTGACAATTACCTGATGCAGCACGCCGCGTAGGCAGGTCCGGCCCCCACAGCAGACGGATGAATCTTTTATGCGTGCGCCTCAGCACTGGGAGCTGCTGGCAGAAACTGTGAGGATTTCCCTGCTCCAGGCGCCGAGTGTTCCCTGACAAACGCTGACAGGATACAGGCTCCAGGCGCGGAGCGTTCGCTCCTTCGAATCCCCTGACTGACGGGGCCCTCGCTCACCAGACTGCCGCCGTTTCACTCACGTCTCCCGCTGCTTCGCACCACAGCTGATCACGATGACACACCGCCGAGGAGCAGGTACACTTTAACACTTCCAGTTTCGTTGATCAGGCTCAATTCATACTCTTTTCTTTTCTACTCAGCCGCGAATCGCATCACCCTCGCTCTGCTGACAATTGAGCATTGGTCTGACTGCACGCACACTTAGAAGCAGGATACACAAGTGACTTATCCCTCAAGAACACGCTGTAGATCAGACCCGACTCGGTAACCGAACATGACTTCTTCAATGCTCCATTACAACACGAACAGTCTTACCCTAAGCTGCCTTTTTGAGGGTTGAGAACAGGTTCACCATACGTTCGCTAGTACGCTGTTGAACCGCTATTACTACTCGAAGTGATCTTGACAGTTCTTTTCACTGACGTTTGTATAAAATTCCTGGTGTATCTTCCTCCTCGTGTTGAGAGAGCACACAAAGGGGAGATGGTCAATACTGCCCCCTGCACAGTTCCGTCGCCAGTGTTGGAATTCTAAAAGAAAGACTGGACTCTGAAGTTAGGTTGAGTTGTAGTTTATTGACCATCCACTCTCCTCACTGAAGAGCACACCAACATTCCACAGAGAGCTTCATTGCGGGGGAAACCAACAGGGATGAAAGGGTAGAGGTGGCCAGAACATACCAAACAGCTGATTGCAACAGGATGATAAAAGGGTTACCTGAAAAGCTTAGGCGAAGATGGGACATCCTTTTACCCAGCCTTCTGTTTGCTTACAGAGAGGTCCCACAAAAGGGGGTTGGCTACAGCCCTTTTGAGCTTTTGTTTGGGCATCCTGTAAGAGGACCCCTGTGTCTTGTGAAGGAAGGATGGGAGTTACCTCTCAAAAAGCCTAAACTTGACATAGTGGACTATGTACTTGGTCTCCGCTCCAGGATGGCTGAATACATGGAGAAGGCTTCCAAAAACCTTGAGGCCAGCCAAGAACTTCAAAAAGCTTGGCATGACCAAAAGGCTCTGCTGACTGAGTACCAGCCAGGGCAGAAGGTGTGGGTGTTGGAGCCAGTGGCCCCAGCAGCCCTCCAAGACAAATGGTCTGGACCCCACACCATACTTGAGAAAAAGGGAGAGGTCACCTACTTGGTGGACCTTGGCACCCCTAGGAGCCCCCACAGGGGGCTCCATGTCAACAGATTGAATGCATATGTGGACAGGGCAGATATGGGCTTGCTCATGGCTACAGGTGGGGAGCAGGAGGAAGAGAGTGACCCTCTCCTAGACCTGTTATCCCACAACCCTGATGATGGCTCAGTTGATGGGGTGGCCTTAGCTGGCAGCCTCACTGACCAGCAACAACAGGACTGCAGACAGGTTCTACAGTCTTTTAGACATATGTTTTCATTGACACCTAGTCAGACTAACTGGTGCACCCATGAGGTGGACACTGGTGACAGTCTGCCTGTGTAGAGTAAGACCTACAGGCAACCTGATCATGTCAGGGACTGTATAAAGACTGAGGTGCAGAAAATGCTTGAGCTTGGAGTAATTGAGCCACCAGAGAGCCCCTGGGCCAGCCCAGTAGTCCTTGTACCAAAACCTCACACCTAAGATGGTAAGAGAGAGATGAGGTTCTGTGTGGACTATAGAGGTCTCAATGCTGTCACTAGGACATATGCTCACTCCATTCCAAGAGCAGATGAGCTCATTGATAGATTGGCTTCTGCCAAGTTTCTGAGCACATTTGATTTGACAGCTGGTTATTGGCAAATCAGGTTAGCTGAGGAGTACAAGGCCAAAACAGCTTTCTGAACCCCTGGAGGTCATTATCAATTTGTGGTGATGCCCTTTGGTTTGAAGAATGCACCTGCCACTTTCCAAAGGATGGTGAACCAAGTCCTTTCTGGGTTGGATGACTTTTGCGCAGTTATCTGGATGATATTGCTGTCTTCAGCTCCACCTGGGAGGATCACCTGATCCACATGAAGGTTTTGGAGGCCCTGAAAAAGGCAGGCCTGACTATCAAGGCAACAACGTGCCAGATAGGGCAGAGTAAGGTTGTGTACCTGGGCCACCTTGTAGGTGGGGGTCAGGTTCAACCACTGGAGAGTAAAATCCAGACCATACAGGACTGGGCTCCTCCAACCACCCAGACACAGGTCAGGGCTTTCTTGGGCCTGTCTGGGTACTACAGAAAATTTGTAAAGAATTATGGGTCCATTGTGACACCACTCAATGATCTGACATCCAAGAAGATGCCAAAAAAGGTTCAGTGGACAGTTAGCTGTCAATAGGCATTTGACGAGCTGAAGAAGGCCATGTGCTCTGCACCTATCTTAAAGAGTCCTGACTACTCCAAGGAGTTTATTGTCCAAACAGATGCTTCTGAGTTGGGGGTCGGAGCTGTGCTTTCACAACTTAATGTAGATGGTCAAGACCAGCCCATTGCTTTTATTAGCAGAAGGCTGACCCCTAGAGAGAAACGTTGGTCAGCTATTGAGAGGGGGGCCTTTGCTGTGGTTTGGGCCCTGAAGAAGTTGAGACCATACTTGTTTGGCACTCACTTCAAGATTAAGACAGACCATACGCCCCTCTTGTGGCTAAATCAGATGAAGGGTGAAAATCCCAAACTGCTCATATGGTCCATTTCCCTACAGTGGAGCACAGACCAGGGACTGACCATGGCAATGCAGATGGTCTCTACAGGTATTTCCACTTAGAACATGAAGACTGATCTGGTCAAGGTTAAGTTTAATGTCCCTGCGTTTGGGGGCAGGGGGTTATGCATGAGAGTAGGGTCTGCTTTCCTATGGTGACCCCACTTTTTGCTTTTTGCTTCACTGGTTTTCGACTTAATGTGGCTGTGGGCCTGCTAACCAGACCCACAGCCCTGCTGTTCTCTCTCTAAATTCACAACCATGTACTTTAGGTACATTACCAATTGGGTATTGGGTCACCTTATCAGCCCCTGTACAGTGTACTATAGGTACCCAGGGCATAGGTGCATCCAAGGCCTACCAGGGGCTGCAGCATATCTTTTGCCACCCCTGGCTGGCCATCCAAACTGACACAACTGGCTGATCACTCAGCTGGGGCAAGTTGGTGTAATCACCCCTTGCTTAGATATTGTATACCTATGTCTAAACCTATATCTGGACACATATGCACCTATAAGTCACTCCTATGGCAGGCCTTAACAATCCTGGAGGCAGAGTGCTTGGTTTTATGTTAGATGGTGCTCTAGCATGAGCTGAGCCTGTCTGCAGCTTTCGGAACCATGTCCTTATAGCTGTTCTGAGATATTGCCATACCATATACTCAAATGCATTATGAACCTCGCGGTTAAATGCTATCTATGGTTTGGCTTTATCAAAACAAGTCGTGTAAGGTGTCATACGCTTTGGAATACTATCCCCTCGCCAGTCCTGGCGACGGGGGTAGCATTCCACCCTTCTAGGGGGAGAAGACATGTTACTTTCCTTAAACGCGGTTAAATCTAACCAGAGCCTCAGCATCACAAAATGGATGCTGCTGCCACAGACATAAGTCTGGCCTCCTGCTGCTGACCGAAACTCTGGCAGGGGAGGCCAGGACAAAAGGTTTCCTGTCACAGGAAGGTGCTAGCACCACCCAGACAGGAGATAGTGGATTGGGGCAGGGGGGGGGCTGATTGAAACTAGACACTACCTGGGGCACACAAGGTGTCCCCTGCAAAGTCCAGCCCCAGCTCTGGTGCGAAACTGGACAAAGGGAAAGGGGTGTAACCACCCCCTTCCTGGGTCCCACCCATTGGAGGGACCTAGCAGGAGATCCAGCCTCTTGATTTGGAATAAAGGTAGGAGCTGTGCCCATAGACATTAGATCATCCTGACTGAAACTTTGATACAAAACTCTGGACCATTCGACATCCTACTCGACGTAGAAGACTAAAGAATCTCCCTTGTGGTAAAGGAGTGACCACCCTGCACAAGCAGGCACCATCAGCACTCAAAGGTTTTCTTTGCCGTTGCTCCCGCCGGAGCTCGAACGACAGAGACCGACAAGACTTGGACTCCCAGACTTCCAGCAGCCCGATCCACAGTCCCAGCAAAGCTGAGACCCGTGGAGGCGACGTGAGACGTGGGACCGGCTATCTTGGAAAGCCAGCGAAGTGCTTCCTGTGCAGCTCCTGAGGCACCCTCGAAGCAGTGCATTGGGGATTGAGAAGCCCCAGCCCGAGCAGCTTTTGCACCAAAGATCACCTCTCCACACTCATCGAGTTCTGCGTGGGACCCTTTTGCATTTTTCCTGCTAGAAGCGTTGTCCGGTCACTTGCCCGTAGGCTAGTGGCCTCTGTGACAACGATCCTTCGAATTTACACTGCTGGTCTGGTTGCTCCAGACTGGCCCTCGCTCGCCTGAAAAGGAGCAGCCGATCTGACCTTGCTGGTCCGATCCAGAAGCCATCTCCGAATCCTGCGTGGGTTGCATTTGCCAAGGCCTGTTGTCTCCGATTCGAGAACCGACACCACCGACAGCGAGAGCCTTCGTGGGACAGTCCGTGTCCACCTCCTGGTCGACGCCGATCCTTCCTGGTCCACGTGGTAGCGGAGACAAACTTCACAACATCACCTGATCGCAACCCGACATCGCCTGGTTCCTTCCTGGTTCCGTCCTGGTCACTTGCTAGTGACCCAGACTCTGTCCGCTCTGCTTTCAGGTACTCTACATCTTCCATCCACCCTTGGATCCAACCGGACTCTTCTCTCCTGGTCGCCTGCAGCATCTTTTCCTCCAGGCTCCATAGAACTCCACGAAGAAACCTGACGCACTTTGACACCTATGCACCCGCTTTCTGTGGGTGAGGTAACGAGAGTACTCCGGTGCTCCTGTAGTGGTTTACACCTTTAGTGTCCTAGTTTTAAGTGGTTAAGTTCTAGTCCAGTTGGAAGACTTCTAAATCAGAAGCTTTTACGCACCATTGACTTCTATTGGTGTAACGGTTGCGAATAGACATTGCACCCGTATCCTGTGGGCCTCCCCCAAATCTAACCTTCGTTAGTCCAGTGTAGCCCCCAGCGATTCCCAAGGCCCTAGGCCTTACCATTGTTCGTGACGTGGTTCTTATACCACTATTTTTGTATATGGTTTGAGGGGCCACCCGGCCTATCCTATTTGTGCAACTTTTGTATGTTATATGAAGTTCTTTGTTTAACGCTTGTGCTTCGGTCCTCATAAAGAGTACAGGGGATTATTCTAGTAATAAATACATATATTTTCTAATATATAACTTGTGTGGTGTCCTTTCATTTGATGTTAAAAGGATTGAATATGGTAAAACAGCTGGCTTCTCATGCCCTCTTGAGTTTAGACTAGGACTGCTTTTGTCCCTAGGATAGCTGGTCTATAAGGTTGACTTACAACCAATCACCATAAGGGTCGTTTGGACTGGTGCAAGGTGGTCACTAGAATAGTGATCATCATATACCAGGCCAACTTCTCACATAGGGTGATTGGTAGCTGTTTCAGGGAGGAGTTCATTGCTGAGATCAATAAAATACCGGAAAAAGTGGATCACAGCAGGGGGTTGTCTAATTCTTTGTATTCAATAAGAGGGTATTCTCTGTCATGGTGAGAAGTTATTCATTATAGCAGAGTATAGAGACCAGATTCTGCAATAGTGTCATTCTTCCACTTTAACCAGTCATCCTGAGTTAACAAAAAAACAGGGAGTTATGTACTAGATGGTTTTGGTGGAAGATACTTGCTAGAGATGTGCAAACCTTTGTGAAATCCTGCTCAATTTGTGCTGCCAATAAAGCCTCCCACACTCCACCTGCAGGTCTTTTACAACCACTCCCTGCCCCCCAGCCATGGGACACCATTAGCATGGATTTTGTTACTGATCTCCCAAAAGACCTGGAACAAACCACCATTCTTGTAGTGGTGGATTTATTCTCTAAATTGGCTCATTTTGTTTCCCTTCTTGGTACCCACAGCTATAGACCTAGCTGTCACAATCATTCAACATATAAAAAGACCTGAGGGTATCTTCATTCATAGTATCTGATCAAGAACCACAGTTCGTATCTAGGTTTTGGTTGGGCAGCTCTGCAAATGGACCTCTGGTTGTCATCAGCGTATCATCCACAAACTGATGGACAAACAGAAGATACCAACCAGTCCATGGAAAAATACCTACGCTGTCTGTTGTCCATAATAACAAGAAGCTGGGTTAAGGCATTACCCATGTCAGAATGTACCTATAACAATATCTATCCCTCTGCTTTGGGCAAGTCTCCCTTGTTCTGTTCTATGTGTTTATGGTCAAAACTGTACCTATAGAGCCAATACACAAGGTACCGGAAGTAGATGCTCTTTGTACAGCACAACTGGACATTTGGAAAACTGCACAAACACAATTACAGACTGCTAAGGAGAATATAAAAAAAACGGCAGATTGGCATTGGTGTCCAGCCCCTACTTATGCCCTTCGTGATCTTGTCTAGTTAGCCTAAAAAAACGCCACTTGGAGTGGTCTAAAAAACGTTGGCCCCGTTATATTGGGCTATTTAAGATTCTGAAGGTTGTAAACCCAGTGGCCATGAAACTGGAATTACCTGCAGAATACCAGATCCACCTAGTGTTTCAAACCTCCCTCCTCCAGCCCTTTGTTCCAACTATGACTCCTCTTCCACCTCCACCGCCGCTTACTGTTGAGGAAGATGAGGAATAGGAGGTAAATCAAAACCTTCACTTCTGGAGATGTCAGGGGAAATTATTTCCTCAATACAATAGGAGTCAAAGGGGGAAACAAACAGGATAAAGCTGCCCCCCCACTCACAACATGATAAACAACAAAAAGGCCTCACCTCAATGACACTTACTCCTAACAGGAATGACAATCCAAGGGTTTTTTCACTTTCACAATTCCTGAGTGTGTGATAACTTACACTACTCTGATTTGTCACAATGTGTCTATCTCTACTCTGAGAGAGAGTACCTCACGGTAGCGACACCAAAGGGGTTACTGGCTGGTACTCGCCAGTTTACTCGCTTAACATCATCGGCCACTCTCTCTCTTTGTGTGTGGGAAAGAAGAAAAGTGTACATTCTCCCCTAAACAGAATGTAGTGAAAAAGTAATAGTGAGTGCAGCAACCGTGCTTGCTATTCGTTCAGTGTGCTCATTGAACCCCTGTGAGAACCAGTGAACCTAATTCTCACCTTTAAAACCAGGTAGGGCTTGCTGGCCAACCAATTTCATTCCAAGCTGCAAGCCCTCCCAATTAAAAATGGTTATCAACAAACCAGTCAATTTAATATTGCCAACATGTTTCAAACTCTCATTCTGCACATAAAATTCTCCCGAAACCTGTGATGATATTAAAAACAACAGCCAGTCGTGAGTATCCATCTGCCTTCTTCGAAGGTATAATGAAGTCCAAAGTTTGTCAAAGTACACAATTAACTGCAATTCCAGCACACATTGTTTACCTGGCGGTTACGAAGTCACTGCATACCTGCAATCGTTACCGATATGGACACCATGTCTTTTGATCACGTGTCCGCTGCAAGACTATCCAATGTCTAGCCCCCTGCATATATGTAGCAAAACATAAAGGACATCAAGGATTATTAGCTTCTGTTGCCCTTATCACTCTTTTCAGGCTAATCACCCTCAACACGAAGTGTACTCTCGTGTGAGTCACTCAATCTCCGACATTGCTTGTATCAATGTCTTTTGTCAATAAGTATTATGCCCGGTCCAAAAACCGTTCTCCTTCCATTCGTCATTCAGTTTAAACAACCACATGTCATTCTCCACAATACATGTTACCAATGCCTCCCCTTAACTCTCACACCTTACGTCTGTGTAATCCAAGACCACCATCCTCCTAACCCGTGCCGAGTCCCACCAGCGTGTTAGAAGCTTCAGCATCGAGCTCACACTGTTGTGGGAATTTACAGCGTTCTAAACCCCGCCCTATCCGGGCGTCAACGTTCGCCGCCAACACGCTCTTGGTGTTCTGGGGGCGGCCATGTTAGAACGGCAAACTGCCCGCAGCGCCCCAGAAAAAAGTTTGCAAATAAAGTTTTCCACTTTGAAACAAGTGTTTTCACGTTCTAATATCATGCACTCCTTTATTATTTGATAAAACCCCTTCAATATTGCAAACAATTTTTCATTTATAGAGATTGTGTAAAACTCCATAATTTATCCACTTATTTAGAGGACCATTCAGAAAAATCATATCAGCGTCAAGCAAATAGCAGCATCATTTCAACTCCATCCTCAATTCTATATCTCGATCTTGTATGTCAACTCCTCCTTTCACTAACTTCTTTCATTTTCCAAAACAGCATGACAGGTGGATCACACTCGCTTGTCCTACTACAATTTCGCCTCTCCCAATGATCACATTCCTATCTCTCTGCCATGATAATAATGCCCATTGACATAGGCGCAGGAAGGGAAAGGGATAAACAGAGGTAATTACACCCTTACGAGTGCATGCTAAAATCAGCGATAACCTCAGAAATAGACCCCCAATCTTATCCAAAAACAACATCATACTATGCATGGTCGCTCCCCAAATGACCAATTCTCATCATAGCACAGAAATAAACTGGATGTTAAAAATGTGTCTGGATACGAAAAAATTCATCTTTGTTGATTGCACTACTCAACATGCGTGCCTCAATATTTTCATGCAATTTCAAACCCATCTCAGCGTTTGCCAACTTTATTCCATCCAATGGAGTCATTCAATCCCTCCCTATCTGCTCGTTCGGAAAAAATCCATTTAGCCTCCTTTCTTGCTAATATAGTTTCAAGGTTATGTGTTTCACCTACCACCTTCTTGAGGACAATCCATCTCAGATCCCTGGGATTGTGTCCCTTTTCAGTAAAGTGTTGCACTAAGCGTGTTGTCAATTTCTTCACCTTGATTGTGCTAAGGTGTTCTTGTATGCGTACTTTGACTTTACGTGAGGTTAGACCAATGTAATGTAATCCATAACTGGAGTGAAGCAGGTGGAAATCCCTGGTGGAAGATGTATCGGAGCTGCAAGGGGAAATGGAGAAGATGGCGGCCGAAAACAAGTTCCTCAGAGACAAGATGGAAGACCAGGAAGGGCGCTCTAGGAGAAACAACGTCCGAATACTGGGGGTTCCGGAATCAGAAGGGAAAGTTGCAATGGATCTATACGTGGAAGAACTGATTACGACACGCTTGAACCCGAAGGGCCTCTCACACTTCTTCTCGGTGGAAAGGGCCCATAGGGTACCCGGTGGGAAACAAAAACCGGGAACCCCCTGTCCCCCCCCCCCCCCCCCCCCACCCCCCCCCCGAGACCAATCCGGTCAAGACTTTTTAATTTTCGCGACCGAGATACCATTCTACAGGCAGCAAGGGTATCTCCGGCTATTCAGATCCAAAATTCCACGGTAGCCTTCTTCCCAGACTATACCGCCGAGGTGGCGCGCCGGAGGAGGACTTTTCTGGACGTTAAAAGGGCACTTCGGGCCAAGGAGTTGCCCTATTCCATGCTGTTCCCGGCGCGTCTCAGAGTAGTGGCAGTGGACAAGGTATGGTTCTTTGAAACGCCGGAGATGGCACAGGACTGGTTGGAGGGCTGGAGGCCAGCGGAGCATTCACACCGGCCAAATAAAAATGCCCGAAAACACTGAGACAATAGCCAAGCGGGATCACAAACATCCGGAAGAGGGGGAACGAACAGGTCACCAACGCCTGAATTCCAGGGAGCGGAAGGGGGCATAGCAACCTGATCTCTCGGTGTCAGCCATAAAGATGCAAACTAAAGAACTCTGAAGAAGGGACACGCTTGGACACTGGCCTGGGGAGCTCGGAGGAGGGCAGGGTTGTCGCCTGCTCCGGAGGATACTCCACCCCAGCGCGCAAGTACTCTGTTGAAGGGATGGGATACGCACTCTGCTATGCTGGGGAGGTGGGCGGTTGATAGCCCGTTAAGCAGGGAGGGAGGGAGGGGGGAGGAAAGGGGGGTTTGTTTAGAAGTTACTGAAGTTCCACGAGTAAGGTCAAATTTAGTAAAAGGACACATGAATGGTTTGAGCCACATAAGTAACGGGTACACCCCGGGAATGAGATCCGATTTGCATTGTCAGAAGTGTAGGATAAAAAATGCAAGACGTTCAAAGACAGGCACCTGAGGAGGGGCTACGAAGATCACAAGTGGTACCTCTCCGACTCATGTCATGGAATGTGAGAGGGCTGGGAGATAAGATAAAGAGGGGATTGGTGGTGAATGCAGTGAGAAGGCAGGGACCGGCTTTGGTACTCCTCCAAGAAACGCACCTAACTGGGGGGGGGGGCAACTAAAGCTCTTGATAGGAGAGGCTATAAGATGGTGGTACATTCAGAGTTTACCACGGGTTCTAGGGGCACGGGCATACTAGTGAAGAAGTCAGCGCAATTCATTACATTGAGCACCAAGACAGACACACAGGGGTGGGACAGTGGGAGGGGAGGCTACTGAACGTGGTTCCGTATATGTCCCCCCAGCACTTAACTCGGACACGTTACCAGCGCTGGGAGAATTCCTGCTAGACTTACCCGAGGGGGACATATTAATTGGAGGGGACTTCAATGCAGCAGTAGATTCCCTAGTGGATAGGTTCCCGGCAGTGCCTCAAACGGGGGGCACCTCACGTATTCAGAGATTTTTGACCGCAATGGGACTAATAGATATATGGCGCTATGCACACCCTGCTGCGAGACAGTACACTTACCACTCCACAGTCCATAATAGTCTATCACGGATCGACTACTTTTTAGCTTTGGGAGATGGGGTACAGCACGTAGACACTGTTGATATACATCCAAGGGGCATATCAGATCACTCCCCGGTCACACTCACGTTGTCCACACAGGAGAAGCCACATAGGAGGATTTACCCAATACACGCTTCATATCTCAAAGTTCCCACGGTGCGCAAGACAGTAGGTACTGTAGCAATTGATCATCGTACGAAATCACCCCACCATGGCGGTGAACAGTGACAGCAAGTTAAGTGGTCTTTGAGCCACCTACACAAAACGGACGCTAGGCGATCAAACCAGATTAGGGGTGAAGTACTCGTTCTTGTAGAAATGATGACCGAATGTGGTAACTTTATGTTTATATTGTTCATTGTTACAAAATATAAAATGAGACCTACATGAACCCGTACTTTAATCGTGAGCTAACTACACACATAAATGTGAAATGCCGCCGCACCTCCGGGTTGGCGGCTAATGGGCTATGTACTCAAGAACATACTACGTACGAGAAATAAGATGGCGGCCGGCCCCAGAGGTTGTAGGCCAGAAGCTGTGTACTGTTTATTAATGATAAATAAAGGTCTTTAAAAAAAAAAAAAAAAGAGAGAGAGTGGCCGATGATGATAAGCGGGTAAACTGGCGAGTACCAGCCAGTAATCCCTTTGGTGTCGCTACTGTGAGGTACTCTCTCTCCTCCCTCTCACATTTTTTCGGGTGGAGGGTGGAGTTTAGCCTGGACAATGGTTTTTATAAGAGTAGAGATAGACACATTGTGACAAATCCAAGTAGTGTAAGTTATTACACTCGAGGAAATTGTGAAAGTGAAAAAACCCTTGGATTGTCATACCTGTTAGGAGTAAGTGTCATTGAGGTGAGGCCTTTTTGTTGTTTTTTAGGGCACATTTTTTAACTGGTGGATTGGAAAGGTTATCCCCCTCGAAGAGCGCTCTTGGGAACCCTCCAATCATGTGCACTCTGCCCGCTTGCATCTTATCCATGCTTGTAATCCAACTAAGCCACGTCCCGTTAGTCAGCCTTTGGAGGATACTGTCACAACTTGTGCTTCATGCACTGTCTGCCTGTGTCTCTGTGTAGTGGTGATCTAACCCTTCCTGTAACAAATGGTATGACCCCCTAGGTGCTTTCCCTCCACTCTCATTACCTTGCAATTCATGTCACCCTGTTTATTTTTGCCAACAGCTACGTTTTTGGTCCTCTTCGGACTTATTACATTTGTGATGATCTTGTGGGATTACCGTATGTTCTGGGGGATTGGGATATGCATTTGAGAATAACATTGTGTTTTTCTCCTTTTGTTTTGTTGGTTGCCATGATATGCGAGATCTCGCGAGATATTACATTGAGCGATATGTGGCCCGCAACTTTGGGGCATGGTCTATAAAGAACACATCCACTGTTTCCCTGATGCTTGGCTTTGAACATCCAATCAGGTAGAAGGTTCTTCTTTAAACGTAAAGAAGACATGGGCCCTCTCCTATAGGCTGCGAGTTCCTTAAAGCAGGGATAATAAAGCAAATGTGAAGTCCTAAGGCAACTCAAACAATTGTCACAGCATATGATAATGAATACATTGAAGGAAGCAAGATATACAAATATACAAAAAATATTTTATTGTCTTAAAAACACTACAAAAGCCTTATTCTTTATATCAATTTACATGATAAATAGTTGAATCAATTCCCATGCTAGCTTCAAACGTGTGTACACTCACTCATTCACTTTCATACTTGGTATACATTCCAATTAATGATTGTGAAAAAATTTATAATAGATTCAAATGATGATTTCCACAATTGCTGATCTAACTGTTTCAAAAATGTGTTTCATCCAAATTCATGTTGGTAGATTCAGCACTAGAATGATTGATAATCCAACACTGAAAACATAATAACCTCTAGGGCAAGACAACAATGGTCTAAAACGTGGCTCGAGACCAAATGGAATCTGAGGGCGTTTCGGCACAGTGGATGCCTTCATTAGGAAAAGCCACAAGGTTAAATGTCTTGATGCCTGTAAATAATAAAACTGAATATTTGGTTCCTTCTATGAAGCAAAATGATAAACGTATTCAGTATACTATCTCATTAATTGTTTAGCATCTGTGTGCAGAAAAGATTGAGGTCCCTAGGCATGTATAGTTCATGCAACCAACTCTAATACCCAAAGTGCATGATCCAAAAACAAAATTATACATCATGTGTCCAGAGTGAGAAGTTCCCCTATCACAATATTGTTAGATGTGTCTTTTGCAGATACATGGATAAAGGGGTTTTGACCGTGTTAGACCTGTTTGGCTTTTTGGCGAAGTCCCTCCTAACTATTATTTATTTTGTCCCCTTTTTGCCCCTCATACCCTTATTAATTTTTGTGTCTACTGACTTTTTGTAGGTGTTGGCCAGGGGGATAGGTGTTCTTTCTCCCCCTCATAATCTTTTACCTCAGGCCCAGAGGCCTGTTCTGACAGGAAAGTTGGCACCACCTAAAATGGTGGCCACCAACTGCCCCAACTGTCACAAACAGAACTTTCTGGACCACTGAAGGGCAGCCTATATAAGGCGGAATGCGGGGCAGCCATTTTGTCTACCTGTGGAAGTCAGCTGGTAGCTAAGGGTGGGAACAGGTTAGACTTAGGGTTGACCTCCTGGACTCGGAAGCTGCCTATTTGGTCCAACCCACTACTCCCCTTTTAGTTACTTGTCTTGGCCCCGCTGTGGGAAGTTACTGGAGACCCTGGGCGCCTAGCTTGCCCCTTGTTTGAAATTATACAGGGGAAGCCTTTAGGAGAAGGAGACTGTAGTGCTGCGGTGCACAGTCCTCTGCCCAGCAGAGAGAGGCTCTTCGTGAGCAGTGGTTAGTAAAGGTAGGGGTAGATCCTGTGACCCCCCCTCCCCCCAGTAGCAGTGGCCAATTGTATTCTGCCGCAGGCTGCAGTGACTTTCCTCGCTGGCAGAGCCTTGACCCCCCCCCCTCCTTCTAAGTACTTCACTTACTGGCTGAGGCAGAGACTTGCTGCGAGGAGGAGCCCTCCCTTGAAGGGGAAGAAGTAGGGTGAGGCTGAGCGAGGTGACCCCCAGGCCAACGCTGGTGAAGTGGCGCCGGATCATTGCCTGGGTCGCTAGAACTTGATGGAGAAATAGTGAGGCTGACGCTGGACGCCGGAGCCGACTTGTAGTAATTTCCCTGGCCCCAGTGTGAGGAGAGCGAGGGGAGGCGCTGTCACAAGTGCGCGATCGCTGGGCTGGAGACTCTGCTCCCTTGCGCATGCCCTGTGAGATCGCCGGTTTCTGGGAGGCGGCGCCGGCTGGAGCTGAGGAGAAGAGCGGTAGCGCGGTCTCTGTCCGTGAGACACTCGCTTCCCGCGCATGCTCGATAGAGCCCCAGGCTTCGTGAGGTGGAGCTGCCCGTACCAGTGTTCTTGCCGCCCTGCCCTGAGGGAAGGCGCCGGCGACTTCTGCGAGTTGTGGTGTGATCTGCTAGTTCCTCCTGCCTGAGCGCCACACGGAGAAGCTGGCCCAGGCAGGGAGGGAAAGATTCGAGGCCCGGTAGGAGTCTGGGGCCTCGTGGTGTCTGCCCTTGTGGTTCTTCCTTTGCGCGAGGGCAACAGCAAGGAGTCCTCCTGAGCTGGGGGAAGCCCCGAGGTGTCTACTGAGGCGTGGGAGCCTCTTCAGCCTCGGCTCCTCGAGCCCCCTTTTCCTGTCGCTATTCCCTCTGCTCCGGACCCAGGAAAGAACTGACCAACAGTGTGGAAACAAGTAAGGAGTGGAAAAGCAGGGGAAGTGGCGCTAGTGCCTACAAAGGAGAGAATTAGATACTGGTCAGTCAATCCCTGCTAAACACAGGTTGGGGAATAGCATAAGGAAACCAGATCTGGCCAATGTGGTGAATTTATTAACTGTACTGTTATTGATAACAAGTAAAATAAGTAAATATCCCTGAAAGTGGAGCTACTGTTTATATGTTATCTGGATGTAATGAGAGAATACTACTGATGTGGAATTTTTATGACAGTTAACACTGCTGAAAAGTACCCTATTAATTCCATGAAATCTGCATGTACTTAAATTGAGTGGTAGTTTTCTCTCCCAAGGTTCTAGCAGATTAATATTTCACCTGAGTGATTATAAAGTAATGAACTGTGAATCCTAGGGTAAAAAGTGTAAGAGTACTGACAAGTTAATTGATTAATTGCTTAGCAGTTTAAGTGATATAAGTGCTGATACAAAAGTGACCTGCAATGTTCTAAGTTATATATATATATATATTTTGAGGACAAAGAGAATATTATTTTTATAAAGCAGCACGTATTTTCACACATTTTTGGTGTAGTGTTTTTCTTTTTGAGTGCTATTGCGTGGAATTACTTTTGGGTGGTCTGCAACCTTTACACTGTGCCTCTGATATGCTAGTCTTGCCCTAGGCCAGGCTACCTAATTCCAACAGACGGTAAATGAAAGAAACCGTAAGGCTTTGGGGGAATTCAATATCTCAATGCTATGTAACTCTAAATACATCATAAACTTCATGGTGTACTTTATTTTCACATATTTATGTGGCTGAAAAGAGAGAGACATTGTGGGTTGGAAAGATCCAGATAGGTTAGGGGTTGTATTGAATCCGGGTACCTATTGTTCTATAACGTAAGTTGAAAATATAACCTCTGAACTTACTACTCTTTTGTCAGCATTGTCTGAAGTAGAGATTGATATAAAGCATATTACTAAGAACCACGTAACAGTGTTCATACATTGAAGTTGATTTGTGAAAGATTTTGAAAACAAAACTAAACTGTAGAAGGATGCTGTACCTGCGGTTAATAAGGTGCACCGCGTGCCTTTGAGTGTCGGGAATAAACTTAAAAATCATTTTGAGGATCTTTGTGAGGAGGACTGTATTGAACTGACTGACTTATCAGAATGGGTTTCTTCTTAAGTCATTGTACTTAAAATGTCTGATTAGATAACTTTGTGTGCTGATTTGCTCACTAAACAAAAATATTTTTGATGAGCACCCTTTACCCAAGATTCATGAATGCTAGTGGTGGATGGCGCCTGATACTTTTCTATTACAGACCTCAAATCGACCTATCATTATGTAGTTTTTTCATAGTCTTATGATCTTACTACATTTGTCACCCAATACGAGGTATATAAATATTAAAGACTACCCTTTGGGCTGGCCTTGATTGCTAGCGTCTTTCAAAAACTTATGGTGATTGTTTTAAAGGGGATGGGTTGGGTGCAAGCCTTCCAAGATGAATCTTTGTGTATGTTGCGGATATTAAGGAACATAGTGCATTGCTGGATAGAGGGTTGAGTGTTCTAGAGAGTAGAGTCATCACCTTGAACATCGAGAAGTGCATGTTTATAAAACAAGAGGACGACTTCTTTGGGAACACAAAAGCTTGCAGACCAATTTGTAAGTCTTGAAGGAGAATGTTATAATGTCTTCAAAAGATGAAAGACTGAAACATGTAGAGAAGGTGGAACAGCCTTTATTCTCAACCGCTCCTCTCTCCAGCAGTACAGGTCCCTCACATGAACATTCTAAGCTAGCCTTCAGAGTCTCAGGAAGGTACCAACCGGAATGTAGGTAAGGGGGGGAATGGAACATACCAAGAGAGAACTAATATCAGTACAATGCGATGAAGAGGATAAAATAAACATAACAGATTGTAACACATCTTCCCCCCTTAATGCAAATACAATAAATTCAATAGTACAGTTCAGATATAAGTTTCTTTTGTGGTTCATTTGTATAAAATAAAGTCCTTGTGCCATTCAGGTGTTTTGCGTGTTCTTTGGGTTTGGGTAGGATTCGATGAGCGAGAATAAGTAGGAAGGTTTTGGGTCACCTGTTTGTTCTGTTCTTGTTGTGTTTTGACTAACCTGTCCATACTCCACAATTGGTCATCATCTAAAATTACTGTGTTTTTTTGACTGATGTTTTACACATAGGTTTTGAGAACTTACTCTCAGGATTGCCACTCCTAGGATATTTAATACAAACCCAATCGCCTATTTTCCATTGAGGACTCTTGGTTCCATGTTTTGAGTCATAATGCTCTTTGTATTTGTTTTGGTGAATGTGGATTTTGTCATTAAATTCACGCATGTCTCTGTTGATGTGGGATCCCCCGCCTAGCCAATTAGGAAAGAATTTGGTACATGGTTTTCTTCCTCTTAAGGCTGAAAATGGGGAGACTCCAGTGACTTGATTAGGGGTTGTGTGATAGGCCCACAACATTTCTTGAAGGGCTTGCTCACTAGGGATGCTGTTGCTACTGGCTAACTGAATTCCCCCTTTAACCATACGGTTCATTCTCTCCACCAGACCATTTGCCCTGGGACAGTAGAGTGGTGATCTTGTGTGTGTTATGTTAAGCCTGCTGAGGAATTCTGTCATATTCTGAGATACAAACTGTACCCCGTTGTCAGTGACCATGAAGGCTGGAATGCCTTCCGTAGCAAAGGTATCTCTCAAAAATTGAATGACTACGACAGTAGTTATTTGATTAACCATTTTAACAACCGTCCAATGTGAATGGTAGTCTACTAGGACTATGGCAAACTTCTTAATTACTCTTGGGAAATTAAATGGGCCCATTATGTCAAGGGCAACCTTCTCCCACGGTTTGTTAGGTATGGAGACCAGAGAAATGGGAGATTTCCTCTGTATCTTTGATTTATCACTGTTTGCGCATGCCTGGCAATGCTTAACTTTATCTTCTACTAAAGTATCCATGTTAGGAAACCAGTAGCGTTCACGTAATCTTGCCTTGGTTAAGCTTCTACCCAAGTGGCCTTCGTGAACCAGGTCTATAATTTTGTTTCTGATGGCTTTGGGCGGAATTATCTTATCCTTCCTAAACAAAAGACCCTTTTCAATGCAAAGTTCATTGCGTATTTCCCAGAACTTCTTTGTGTCAGTATTCATTTGGTCTTGAGTCTCAGGCCACCCATGTAAAGTGATTGATATGAGTTGTGTCATGGTGCTGTCAGTGCTCATGTAATCTAACCATTCTTGGGAAAAGATTGTCGACAGTTCTATTTGAAAAATGGGGTATTCATTCACATCAAATTGTTCTTCTTTATGTAGGGGGCTTCTGGAAAGGAAATCTGCTGCTAAATTTTGTGTTCCAGGCACATACTCAATTTTAAAACAAAAACCTTCCAACCCCAAAATCCATTTTGCTATGCGGGGGGTGTTACAAGAGTTGTTTTGAGGATTGAACATAAAAACTAAGGGCTTGTGATCAGTGCGTATACAAAACTGGATTCCCCATAGAAAGAATTTGAAGTGTTTCACCCCCCAAAAACAAGCCAAGGCTTCTCTTTCCACCACAGAATAGTTCAATTCAGCCTTAGTCAAGGATCGTGAGGCAAATGCCATGATCCATTCCTTTCCATCAATCACTTTTGATAGGGTTGCTCCCAACCCTTTCCCACTTGCGTCCGTGGTGAGGATAGTTTTCCTGTTATGTTCAAAGTTACACAGATATGAAGCAAAAATTATGCTTTCTTTTACTTTCGAAAAGGTGCATTGGTGTTTTTCTAACCATTGGAATGGAACATTTTTTTTAACGAGGTCTCTTAGATTGGCAGTGAGTTCCGCAAAATGATTGACGTATTTTGCCATATATTCGGCCAATCCCAGGAAGTATTTGAGTTCCTCTTTATTGGTGGGCGCTGGAATGTCCCAGATATTCCACAGACTCCACACCCAGTTGACACTTCTCTTTTTTTAGTGTAAGACCTGCATTCTTGAACTTTGATAGGACTTGCCTTAGGATATTGTCGTGCTCCCCCACACTGGCACCGTAAATCAGTACATCATCCTGGAAGCATAACGTTTTAGGTATTCCATTAAGGATGCGCTGCATAATTTTTTGGAATACGGCTGCTGCCGATGCTAGCCCGGACGGCATGCAGGAAAACATAAAGGTTCCCAAGGGAGTGGTGAATGCAGTGAGCCTTCTGGAGTCAGGATGTAGCTCCACTTGGTGATATGCCATGGAGAGGTCCAGCACACTGAAATGGGTAGCTTTTCCCATGGTGCTCAGCATCTCATGGATACGAGGTAAGGGATGTCTTTCTACTAGAATGCTGTTATTCAAATCCCGCAATAACAATGGGGAACACCCACTCCGTGCAATCCACAGGCTCAATGATGTTTAACTCTTCCAGTCTGGTTAATTCTTTCCTTAACAATTCCCACATTAAGTGGGGAATCGGTCTAGTTTTGTGCACTACTGGTTTAGCGTTATGTTTCAATTGTATTTTATGTTGGAAGTTTTTGAGTAATCTTAAATTTTCAGAAATGATTTCTGTGAATTCATCGACCCTGTTCTCGGGTTCGGTCGCTACCCACGCAGCACGGCTCTTCCTGTGCACCCCTGACTCTCCCCCACCGCTGCCAGGAGCTCGCCGCTGGTGTGCTCCCACGGTCTGGTGACGTCTTAGCTTGCTTTCTACACTTCTGCTGATTCGCACCTGTATTGTCTGCATCCCTGCATTTCTGTCTCTCTGTACTTCGGTTTTCTATTCATTCAGTCCCTGTATTGCCTGCATCCCTGTATTTCTGTCTCTCTGTACTACGGTTTTCTATTCATTCAGTCCCTTTTGCGTCCCTTGCCTTCTGTGCCCTTACCGCCGCTGCTCCCCTGCGGCCCCGTCCCTTTCTTCCGTGTCCCGTACCCATTGGCCGCCCCGCTCCCGCCTCCCAGCTGCTCCTCCCTCCCACTTCGCCTCTTATGGAGGGCCCCGCGCGGAAGCGCAGCAGACAAGCGCTAAAGGCAAGCCCGTCTGTGCCTGGACCGCGCCCAGCGCCAGAGCCCCTGGACCTCGCGCCCGCCGCAACGCCAGACTGCTCTACGACTCAAGCACCCTCCATGCACTCAACACCGGACGAGACCAGCCCTGCTATGTAATGTAACGTAATGTAAATTGATACTTGTATAGCGCACTACTCACCCGCAAGGGTCTCAAGGCGCTTGTACGAATACCGCTGTGGAACCCATCCTGGCTTTCCCTGTGAGGCGTCCACTCCTGGGCACCCCCAAGGTGGAGGCCAGGCATCCTTAGCGTTGTGGGGGCCGTTGTGGAGATTAAGCAAGCTATTGCCCAGAGTTGCAGAGTGGGACTCCATGCTTGGAATAGGCACCGAGGCAAGAATTATCAGGTCCGTGGAATTTTGAGCCCAAGACCCGCCGAGGCGGGGAATTGAACCCTGGTCCCGGGCCAGACCTCTGCATCAGGGTCTGCCGCTCTAACCATTGAGCCACACTTCTCCACTTTCAGGCTATCAGGCCACTCCACTCCACTCCATGGCTATCAGGCCATCCCGAAGCACACCCAAGGGCACTTCATCTGCCAGAACTGCAGCTTCACCAGCATCCAGCCCGCCAAACCACCAACCAGAGAACCCAACCACCTCAGATGCATCCTCCTCAACACCTGCTCCGCTCGCAAGCACGCCATCGAACTCTGGGACCTCCTAGATTCTACCGCCCCCGACGTCGCCTTCCTGACAGAGACCTGGCTGAACGCCACCTCAGCACCAGACGTCGCCATAGCCATCCCAGAAGGCTACAAGATCTCCCGCAGAGACCGCGCCAACGGAGTTGGAGGGGGAATCGCCATCGTCCACAAAGACACCCTCAGAGTCTCAACCAACTCCGATGACACCCTCACCACTGCCGAACACATGGACTTCCAGATCCGAACCGACCCCAACACGACCCTCAGAGGAACACTCGTCTACAGACCACCCGGACCACGACCACAGTTCAACGACACCATCGCCGACCTCATCAGCACCCACGCCCTCGCCTCCACGGACCACATCCTCCTCGGGGACCTTAACTTCCACCTCAAGAACAACAACGCCAACTCCACCGCCCTGATCGACAATCTCGCCACCCTCGGACTCAAACAGCTCGTGACGACCCCCACCCACGCCGCCGGACACATGCTGGACCCCATCTTCTCCGCAAGCCCCCACGTCTCTTTCAACCACACCACGAACCCCACTGGACCGATCACAGATGAGTCCACTTCACCTTCAAGAAACCCACCACACACCACCGCACCCAACAGTAGCCACGCTGCTGATGGGGCAAGGTTACCAAGGACCAACTGACAACCACCCTCTCCCTGAAACCACCCGCCGACCCCATCGACCCCGACACCGCCGCAACCAACCTCAAACAGTGGATCAACGACTGCCCCAACGCCCTTGCCACTCTCAAGATCTCCACAACCAACCACACCAACAAGAAAGCCGCCTGGTTCACCGAAGACCTCCGGACATCCAAGCGCACCTGCCGGAAGCTAGAAAAGAAATGGCTCCACGACCGAACACCAGACAGCCACACAGCCCACAAGAACGCCACCCGCAGACACCACCAACTCATCAGGACCACCAAGAGGACCGCCTTCAACGACCGCCTAGATAACAACGCACACAACACCAAAGAGCTCTTCAGCATCGTGAAAGAACTCTCCAACCCCAGCTCCAACACCAACAACATTCCACCATCATAGGCATTGTGTGACTCCCTGGCCACCTTCTTTCACCGCAAGATCACCGACATCCGCGACAGCTTCAACTTCGACACCCCCGCACCCACCACCGAGACCACCACCCCGCGACCTCCGCCCGCACCAGCCGCCTGACCGCCTGGTCCACCGTCAGCGACGAAGACACCATCAAACCAACTCCATCCACTCCGGATCCCCATCCGACCCCTGCCCTCACCACGTTTTCAACAAAGCCAGCACAACCATCGCGCCCCACCTCCAGAAAGCAATCAACATCTCCTTCGAAACAGCAACCTTCCCGGAAAGCTGGAAGCACGCCGAGATCAACGCCCTACTGGAGAAACCGAAGGCGGACCCCAAGGACTTCCGGCCCATCTCCCTGCTCCTGTTCCCGGCCAAATTGACAGAGAAGATTGTCAACAAATAGCTAACCCGCTACCTCGAAGACAACGACATCCTGGACCCTTCCCAATCTGGTTTTCGCAGCAACCACAGCACCGAGACCGCCCTCATCGCCGCCACCGACGACATCAGGATCCTGATGGACAAGGGAGAAACAGCCGCCCTCATCCTCCTGGACCTATCAGCGGCCTTGGACACGGTCTGCCACCGCACCCTATCAGCACGCCTCCATGACGCCGGAATCCAAGAGAAGGTCCTGGCCTGGACCACATCCTTTCTCTCCGGCAGAAACCAGAGCGTCCGCCTCCCACCCTTCCGCTCAAAAACCACAGAGATCATCTGCGGCGTCCCTCAGCCCGACGCTGTTCAATATCTACATGGCACCACTCGCCCACGTCCCACGACAACATAGCCTCAACATCATCTCCTACGCCAACGACACCCAGCTGATCATCTCCCTCACCGAAGACCCCGACACCGCCAAAGCCAATCTCCACAGAGGAATGAAGGCCGTCGCTGACTGGCTGAAGGACAGCAGACTGAAGCTGAACTCAGACAAGACGGAGGACCTCATCCTCGGACCCACCCCATCAGCCTTGGACGACTCCGGGTGGACCACATCGCTAGGCTCTGCCCCGGAACCCACCGACCACGCACGCAACCTGGGGGTCATCCTCGACTCTGCCCTCTCCATGACCAAACAAGTCAACACCGTCTCCGCTTCCTGCTTCAACACCCTCCGAATGCTCCGCAGGATCTTCAAATGGACCCCTTCCCCCGACACGAGAAAAACCGTCACCCAGGCCCTCGTCACCAGCAGACTCGACTACAGGAACGTCCTCTACTCAGGAACAACAACCAAGCTCCTGAGACGACTACAACGAATCCCTAACGCCTCGGCACGACTGATCCTCGACGTCCCCCGACGCAGCCACATCACACCCATTCTGAGAGGACTACACTGGCTCCCCGTCAACAAGAGGATCACCTTCAAACTCCTCATCCACGCACACAAAGCACTACACAACACCGGACCCACATACCTCAACGACCGACTCAGCTTCCCCACCCCCACCCGCAGCCTCCGCTCTGCCAGCCTCGCCCTCGCCTCAGTTCCTCGTTTCTGGAAAACCACCGCCGGCGGCAGATTCTTCTCCTACCTTGCCGCCAAGACCTGGAACGCTCTCCCTACCAGCCTACGACAGACCCAGGACCTGCTGGCCTTCAGAAGACTTCTCAAGACCTGGCTCTTCGAGCAGTAGCATCCCCCCAGCAGCGCCTTGAGACCCTCACGGGTATGTAGCGTGCTTTAGAAATGCAGTGATTGATTGATTGATTGACAATGTGCTCATAATTGTTGTAGGAAGGTGCATACCTGACTATGGTTACCCCAGATTTTTTTGCCTAGTGTTTAGCTGGTTTTCGACTTAGTTGGCCTGGGATCCTGCTAATCAGGGCCCCAGGCTATCTGCTCTCACTGTAAAATGGACTCCATGTGCTTTAGGTACATCTCCAATTGGACATTGGGTCACCTTATGAGCCTCTGTGCAGTGTACCATAGGTACCCAGGGCATAGGTGCATCCAAGGCCTACCAGGGGCTGCAGCATGTATTATGCCACCCCTGGCTGGCCATTCACATTGACACAACTGGCTGATCACTCAGCTGGGGCAAGGTCGTGTAATCACCCCTTGCTTAGGTATAGTATCCCTATACCTACCATTACATATAGAGACATATATACCTATAAGTCACTCCTATGGCAGGCCTTAACAATCCTGGAGGCAGAGTGCTTGGTTTTATGTGAGATGAGGCTCAAGCATGAGCTGAGCCTGTCTGCAGCTTTCGGAACCAACCATGTCCTTATAGCTGTTCTATGATATAGCCATACCATATACTCTTAAGTGCATTATAATCCTCGCGGTTGAATGCTAACTTGTTTTGGCTTTATCAAAACATGTCGTGTAAGGTGTCATACGCTTTGGAATACTACCCCCTCGCCAGTTCTGGCGACGGGGGTAGCATTCCACCCTTCTAGAGGGAGAAGACATGTTGTTCCTGTTAATCCCGGTTAAAGTTAACCAGAGCCTCAGCATCACACAATGGATGCTGCTGCCACAGACACAAGTCTGACCTCCTGCTGCTGGGAGTCCTTCCAGCGAGGGAGGCTTGGACAATAGGTTTCCTGTCTTGGGAGGTGCTAGCACCAACCCAGATAGGCCATAGTGTATTGTGGCAGGGAGGGCTGAATGAAATGAGACACTGCCTGGGGCACACAAGGTGTCCCATGCATATTCCGGTTGAAACCAGTTGCTGTGGCACTCCAGCCCCAGCTCTGGCGCGAAACTGGACAAAGGGAAAGGGGTATAACCACCCCCTTCCCTGGTCCCACCCATAGGAGGGACCTAGCAGGTAATCCAGCCCCTCAGATTGGTATATAGGTAGGAGCTGAGTCAAGAGACTTTAGATTTATCCTGAACTGAAACTTGAAACGAAACTCTGGACCTTCGACATTCTATTGCAACAAGAAGACTGAAGAATCTCCATCGTGGTCAAGGAGTGACCACCCTGTGCAAACAGGCACCATCCAGCGATCTGCGGTTTGCTTTGTCGAAGCTCCCGCCGAAACCCGATCACAGAGCCTGACAAGAACCAGACTTCCAGACTTCCTTGAGCCCGATCCACAGCCACAGCAAAGCTGAGACCCGTGGAGGTGACGATGTAGTGTAGTTCTTATATTCCCAATAGGCTCTGCGCATTGGAATAACATAAACAGCAGTGTAGACGTAGGACTGAGGTCATCTAGGTCTCTACTGACTATGTTAGACTTAATTAGTTTTGCCAGCTAGCTCAGAGGTCACTAGAAACTTTCTTGAATGTTCAGGAAAGGGTTAACCGTCCTGATTTAGACAAGAAGGGATTAGTTTCTGACAACCGCATAAACATGACAACTTTGCTCCCCCAGAATAAAGAGTGTATCTCCAGAGTCGTGTGAAAACAATAGACAACTATTTCACTCAGTAAGTCGTGCATGCTTAGTTCCACCAGATTGCAGAGAAATAGAGAGACGGGCGTTTTCAATAAAAGGTGTTATTTTATTGAGCAGTCTTCTTTCTCATGCAAGAGAAATTAATTGCCACAATTGCAATACTTATCATAAAGTAAAGTGCGTACAGTAAAAGTAGTATTATGAAATAATACTGTAAAAGCATTGATATGGTTCTTAGCCATATGATACTTTAAAATGGATAAAATATATACATACATAAAAACATTGACTAACAAACTCAACTGGTGCTTCTAAGATACGCCTACCCCAGTGTACCTGACCTAAGCCTAATACGTAGGAAGGAGTAAGTAAGTTGCAGTTTTAAGTTAAATTTTGCCAAGTATCGGAATCAAGAATTCTCTCTAAGGTTTTAATCAGCTCCGTACCTTGGTTATAGAATGAAGGAGGTCTTGTATCTCGCTTCTCAGGACTTGATCTCCCAGCAACCTGCGAGGGTGACTTGGGAACACCGGAGCTGGATTTTCTCGGCTTGAGAAAAAGACAGCGTCTCTCTCAGTGCGTCAAGGGGAGGGGCGGTTTCCATCGGCTCTCATAACAGCTGGGCTCCCGGGCAAGTAGAACGTCGCTCTGCTCCCAACCACCGTGTGTTTGCTTAAGGCAACGTTGGTATATTTATACCTGAAAGGTGCCGGGTTTGACGTAAGGTTGGACATAAGACGTCACCGAGAACTAACAGTTCTTTCTGGACTCTAGGAGTTCTTGTGCAAATCAAAACAAAAGCAGGGGGTTTTCCCGGGCTGCTGTAGGCTTGGTTTGTTTAAAGAACGCGTTGTGCTTTCTAGGAGTCTATGGGAGTAGCCTTGCTGTGTTTTGGACTGCATGGGCTATTACTAAATATGGATATGATTCTTATGCCTTTATAAGGATATTATTAGTTATAACCACATAAGGGCATGAATCGGGAATATCGAATTAGGGTCTTAGATAGAAATACAACAACGAGACATGTGGGACCGGCCATCTTGAAATACCTGCACTTTGCTACTTGTGCAGCTCCCGAGGCACCCTGGAAGCTGTGCATTGGGGATTTAGACGCCCCAGCCCTGAGCACCTTCTACACCGACGCACAGCCCACCACACTCCACGAGTGCCGCGTGGGGCCTGCTAGTGTTTTTGTGCTCGACGCGTCTGTCCGGTCACTTGCCCATTGGCTAGTGGCCTCTGTGACTACGAATCTACACCGCTGACCTGGTTTCCCCAGGCTGGACCTTGCTTCCCTGAAAAGGAGAAGCCCATCAGACCTTGCTGGTCTGACCTAGAAGCCATCTTCGATTCCTGCGTGGGTTGCCTTTGCCAAGGCTTGTTGACTCCAATCCGGAAGCCGACACCGCCGACAGCTAGATCCTTCGTGGGACAGTCCGTGCCCAGCTCCTGGTTGTCGTCGACACCTCCTGGTCCACGTGGCTGCAGGGATAAGCTTCACGACATCCCCTGGTTCCTTCCTGGTCACTGCCTAGTGACCCAGACTCTGTCCCCTCTGCTTTCAAGTACTCTTCATCCTCGATCCGCCCTTGGATCCAACCGGACACTTCTCTCATGGTCGCCTGCAGCATCTTTCTCCAAGGCTCCATAGGATTCAGCGACGAAACCCGACACACTTTGAAACCTATGCACCCGGCTCCTGTGGGTGAGGTAACGCGAGTACTCCGGTGCTCCTGTGGGTATTGACTATCCTAGTGTCCCAGTTTTCAGTAGCTTTCTCCTAGTCCATCCGGAAGTGTCCTATAAAAACTAGTTTCCATTTCTTTTGTTCCCATTATAACTCTATGGTAACTCGCGTGTGTGTTAAGACACTGCACACGCCTCCTGTGGGCCTCCTGCTTCCTATCATTTGGTAATACAGCGTAGCCACAGCGATTCCCTAGGCCTATTCCTTGTTCGTGACGTGGTTCTTATACCACTATTTTAGTACATGGTTTTACGTGCCCCTAGGGCTCTACTGTATATTGTGCAACTTATTGTATGATAATTGAGTATCTTGCTATGTGCTTGTGCCTCTGACCTCATAAAGAGTTCAGAGGGGTTGTGTTAGTAATAAATACATATATATTTTATATATAACCTGTGTGGTGTCCTTTCATTTGGTATTAAAGGGGTTACATATGGTAAAACAGCTGGCTTCACATGCCCTCTTGAGTTTAGCCTAAGACTGCTTTTTCCATACTACCACTAGGATAGCTGGTCTATATGGTTGACTTTACAACCGTCACCATAAGGGTTGTTTGGACTGATACAGGGTGCCCACTAGAATAGTGGACATCACATATCAGGCCAACTTCTCACAATTGTTTTCCGGGTTAGTGCACAATACTTGCTCAGGGTGATTTGGGTCTAGTTTAATTCCCAATTCTTTTTGGTGTTGCCACCCCAACAAATTGGATCCATTTTCCACGATGTATACTTTGCCTACAGTGGGGCGGTCCTTGAAGGAAATTATGGATTTGAACATTCCCTTCATGGGAATGGGGTCTTTATCGTATCCGCTAGGGGCTATATCTGCTTTAGACAGTTTATTTTCTTATTGACCCATAATGGATAGGAAGTCGGAGTAATTCACCAGGGTGAATGGTGAGCAAGAGTCTGCAAACATTTTAAAATTCCTTCCATCAATGTTGACTTCGCATTCCGGATATCTCTGTTTTTCTGCCCCCACTTCGGTAACTTGCAAAATTATTTTCTTCACTTGGGCCTTATCTTCTCCGGGTTTGTTGCTCCATGTTTTCTTTGGGAAGCATCCACATAACCTTGCTAGGTGTCCTTTCATATTACATTTCCTGCACCACGCAGTCTTGCTTGACATTTGGGGTAATTAGCTAAGTGGTTGTTACTCCCACAGCGGAAGCACTTCAACTTTGAACCTTCCGGATTCCTTGCATGGCTTTGCCCATTATCCTTCTTGTTAGGTGTTTTGTAAGAATCGCCCTTAATTTTACATACTTCAGTTTCTTCTTCTATGTTGGTTATCTCCGCGACTTTGTTGTCTGTGTTGCTGTTCATTTCCTTGATATACATGTCGGTGTGTTCAATTGACTTAGCGATTTCAATCGCTTCCTGGAGATCTGGTTGTTTCTGCAAAAGTTTCTTCTGAATTTCTTTGTTGTTTGTGCAACGTACCAACTGGTCTCTGATTAACCCCTTGTATGCTCATGACAGAGCCGCTCCGTCATGAGCCGCGGTTACGCTGTGCTCATGACGGAGCGGTTCCGTCATGGCCCTGCCGCCGCGCCTGCGCGGCGCGTTCTATTAAGCAGGCGGGGCCATGACGGAACCGCTCCGTCATGAGGACAGCGCAACCGCGGCTTGTGACGGAGCGGCTCCGTCACGAGCATGCGAGCGCCGCTCGGCCCCCCCCCCCCCCCCTAGCACTGCGGCGGAATTGCCGCCGCAGCGAAGGGGTTAAGGAATCATTTAAGTCCTTAAAATCACACAATTTGCTGAGACCCCTAAGTAAAGCTACATAAGTTGAAACACTTTCCTGTTTTCCTTGAGTACAACTGAAGAATTTAAGTCTCTTAAAAACTATGTTTATTTTATCTACAAAATGAGTTTGTAGTTTCACCAGTGTGATGTTGTAGACATCGTCATCATCTTCGTCCTCTTCCGGTTCTGGGAGTGACTCGAACACCTTTCTTCCTGTGGGACCCAAATTGTGCAACAAAATATGTTGTTTTCTAAACTCACTGAACTTCTCCCCTCCAATTGCCACAAGATAGGATTCAAATACCTTTTCCCATTCCTCCCATGGCATGTTGGGTTCCCCAAATTCATTTAAGAATGGTGCAGGTTGTGTAATGCTGGCAGCTGCCATGATGAAATATCAGAATAGGTTAAATACTACGTAATGACTGAAAGAAGTCAGATGACCAAGACAATTTAAAATTGGCTGGTACTAATCGTTCTTATTGACTGCGCTCAATGGTAGTAAAATGGTACATTAATATCCAGGATACTTTTAAAACAATGAATTTTAAGCCTATGTTTGTAAAATGGTTCATTAATATCCTGGATACTTTTAAAACAATGAATTTTAAGCTTATGTGCTCTGCAATAACCTAGAATAGGCAATACACATAGCAGAAATGGTTCTTACATTACCTTTCTTTATGGTTAATTATAGAGCAACTTATGGCAGCCTAGAACACTGTACTGTGTACATTTAAACAATATAATAAATTGAACTGACTATCCAAAATTACAAAAATATCTAGGAAGTCCCTGGCACAAAGGCTAACAAAAGATAGTGCATT
The DNA here is from genome assembly GCF_964263255.1 of Lissotriton vulgaris. NCBI lineage: Eukaryota > Metazoa > Chordata > Amphibia > Caudata > Salamandridae > Lissotriton > Lissotriton vulgaris. Next base: position 1,739,441,917 of record NC_141693.1, read on the forward strand.
CCACGAGTTGCTGTTAATATGTCACCAATTAGAGATAAACCAAAACTGTTTTTTTTCCTTTTCTTTAACACTTTTTGGATCATTGATGTAGTTGAAGCACGCAATTTGGTATGCGTGCCACCGTGAGTAAATTCAAAGCCACAACGTGACTTGACACACACAGGAGTGCGTATCTCCGACGTTTGCCTTCAGAATGCGAGGCTGGTGCTGGCCGCATAAACAACCAGCCCTGAATTACTGCTGCGTAGGAAGAGGCAGTTCTTTGAAGGTCATTACACAGGAGGCGTTCACTGACAGGAATTACTCTGCGCAGCCGTCAAAGCTCTTGAGTGTGTGGAGCAGGGAGTGCGCTTGCTGACACCGCGGGGATTCACAAAGCTCCAGATCGTGAAGCCTTGATGAGCACACACTGGTTGGACCTACTTCACACTGTAATTATATTTCCACACAGTCAGCCGCTAAGTAATTATAGCAGTGGCGACGAGGATGGGATCCGAACCCACGCTTGCAAAGCACAATGAATTAGCAATCCATTGTGCTTTGCACGCGTGGGTTCGGACCCCATCCTCGTCGCCACTGTTCTAATGTCTTCAAAAGATGAAAGACTGAAACAGTGAATCTTCAGGGATAAGACAAGAGCCATTTAGAGAGGATAGTATTTTCCTTATTTATGTTAGACTCTTACGTTCAGTATCAGGTACATAACTCGAACCATGGCTTCTTTCTCCCATGTAATGGAACTACAGCTAGACTTCCACTCAACACACACAACATTATATGACATCATTATTCATACTCAGCATTCCACGCACCAGTTCAGATATACGAGAGCACCTGCTCAGCTGTCAGCTTCCCCTTCTTCACCCATCTTGCAGAATGGGCGCAACTGGCTCCAAGAACTTGGCTTCTACTACAGCGTTTCACGTACTGTAGCGAACAGCCATTGCTATTTCCCAATTTATAGTACACAAGTTTAGACCTTTGGGCTAATGAAAGGCTGAACGGGTTATGCCATTTAGAGGACAGAAAGCTGAATGAGCTAAGCCAGAAGTTGAACGTGTGACTAGCCATGTAGCGCGCTCTTCAAAGAACAAAAGTTTAGCTCATTGAGCTAGACTTCATCATAACGATTGTGATATCTCAGCTAGTGTTGCCACCTTTCCAATAGAAAAATACCAGGTATTTGCTCTTTTTTTGAGAGTCTGCAAAGGCCTTGACATGATACTGAAGAGGACTTTAAACAAAATAGATTGTATTGTGGGAGCATAAATGTGGTATTGAGCACCTGTTCTTTCATGTTGTTTAATCACTGTGATTTTATGAGCCATGCAGATGTACAACCCCTGGCTTCTGCACGTAGGCAGGAGTAGGGGTGGGTAAAGTCTCAGAACTGTTTATGCTTGTTAGCTTCCCCTATGTTTATAAGAAAGGAATAGATAAGTAGAAAAAGAATGATAGCAGCAGATGTCAAAACTGCATCTTTCCTCACACCTTGAGAATGTTTTCTTGTTTTGCTAAGATTCCTGTTTGTGATTGTATAAAGCTTAACTTACGAAACCAAGCGTCTGCACAAACGTCTGACTAAGCTATAAGTATGCAAATGTAGTTCAAACAGTACGTAAATATTGCGCCAGCTGCGTCTGGTAGAGCATACTTGGAACATGACTGATTCGTATCTCTCAAGCTCGAATTCAGAATAAACATACATTCATGACTGTGTTTGATTGCTGTCTCTCATTAGACAAGTGTACCTAATATGTGTTCACAGAATTAATTTGTATGATGACTTTTCTGCCTATGTTTACTATATTCATTAGTCAGATACTTAACTCGGCTCTAGAGCACTTTTTAAAGTGTTTTCTATTTATATTGGCTGTTTGAATTATGTACTGGTCATGGCTAAAAATACCACCTTAAGGTGATGTTGCTTATTTTTGTAGCGGCCGGGACATTAAAATCCCAGTGATACCGGAAGAAAACCGGCCAGTTGGTAACCGTAATATCAGCTAGTAGACGTGAAAACTGAATATAAAAATCCACTTGGTTAAAAACGACATACACGTGCAAAAATGTCTATCCATTGTGTTTAATATTCTGATTGAAAATACATTTGACAGGTACAATGTCATACGGGAAAATAAGAAATACAAAACAGTAAATTCTCACCATGTAGCTGCTAAAGTTTGAGAAGTATGCTTGGTTCAATGTTCTGATTGCCGACCCTCTGCTCCCATTATTTCTCACTAATATCATTTAGTGTATTTTAGCTACTTGTGTTGGCGCCACTTTGGTTTGATTATTACCCACATGTTCTCAAGTATGAGCATCAATCGACCCGTGTGTCCATCCCCCTCCACACCTCCTGCCTTAGAAACGGCCGCGCATGCTCACACCCTGCGCAACCCTGCGTACTAACGTCACGAGCGCGGCCAGTTCCGGATGTGCGGGCGGCAGTATGAGGAGGAGGGAGCGTGGGGAGCCTGACCGGCGGCGCCTGTGAGGTGAGGGAGGGGGCGAGGCAGCGAACGTAGTTTCTATAAGCATTGGTGAAACCTACTTACCGGTTTCAAGGCCCCTACTGCCATCCAAGGGATCGCAGCACCGAAAAGGAAGCGCACTGATTGCGCATGCGCGGGCTTGCAGCGTAGAGGTAAATAGAAAATGCGTGAGGCGATGTGCGCATGCGCAGAGCTGATAGCTTGACGTTTTTGCGTATGCTTAGACAAGATTGGTGAACCGGAGCACATGCGCATTGAGAATCGGTGCAGGCTCGATGCTACCGGATTGTGCTTCCCCCACCCTGAGCTGGGGAGTCGGACATGCTGCCAGATAGTGAGCTATGGGGTTTGTGTGGGTGCCTTAAGGGAGGGGGATGTGAGAGGTGATTACTACAGGGGAATGGGATAATATTGCTGTTCCGAAGACCGGAAGAACACCCACAGTTCACCCATCATCATACCACAGTACTTACTAATACAGCACCCCCGAATCAACACTTAGGAATTCAAATATATTTTGTCTCTGGTAGCACCACAGCGTACAGAATCAGGAAACCTTCGCTCCAGTCACAACTTCGTGTACAGTACCTCCAAATAATCGCGGTGCAAAGCAAAACAATACAATATGTACATCGCCCAACCACAAGCAACTTCCTGTATAGCAATAGCATCCAGCCCATATAAGGCCCGCATTCAGTTCTACATAGTAGAGCTCTCCAAATCGCAACACATTAAAAACAAAAGCTTCCGTCATGTATTGCCGTTATACTTGGTTTTATCCAATCACTGTCCAACACCATATCAGATCCTTGTGTAACGCATCAGTGCTGCAATATACCCTACCACATCAACTCTCACAATACAATACCCTGTAGTTTTTTTTAAATTTCCCAGTATATAAGAGCGTCACTTCACACCACTGGTCAACACAGTTATAGCGCGTCAAACATAATACCCACACCCTTGTCTGTTCAGCTTGTGTTTCTTTAGCTACCTAGTTACTGCGCTTTTAGGCTTACGCTTACCGATACGTCCAATATAGTGCATAGTTCAAGTCACAGCTCCCTCGCCTAGCAAACAACCTTTCAACTGTAGTCCCCCGTTCCATGGTGCCCGCTCTGATATTCGGGCGCCCAGCAGAACAGAAATCCCTAGCAACTAGTAGAGCTTCTGCCATGTTCATTGCTGCCTTTGACACACTTTTTTTCTATCCCAGGTTAAGTATTTTTATATCGGGTCGTTATTCTTCTGTAGCACCTTAATAACAGTAGACCGTTTGAGCCCACTCCACCAGTCTCCCAACCAGCAGTGCCATGTTGTCAGTCCTTGGGGCCCCGGTGCTATCTTCATACATCAATTTGAGGAACTATTGTACACAGGCTGTCTATCCTGCTACCTAAACGTGACATGGATTATCTTCCTAAATAGCTATTTTCTTTCTTGACTGGAGGTTTCTTATTTGTCCTTATCAATATCGATGGTGGTACCTACCCTTGCGTACGATACATTGAACGTGCATCAATCATTCTTATTTTCGTGGATATACCAGTTCCCTAAGTTATCTGTTATTTTTGTCCTATTTTTCTGCACCCTTTTCAGCCTGAACCCTTGGTGTACTTTAATCCAAGCCCTGCGGATCTAATTCTGGCTATGTTTCTTGATGCCCCCACCTCCTAAAATGCTCTTAGTGTGTCCGCCCTGATGGCTAATTCTTTGGTTACCTTCTTCTTTGCCAGAGCCAACTCACTTGTATTCCTAGCCCGTTGACACAGCAGAGCTTCTAGTCCCTAACCATTTCATGGCAATTTCTCTTCGCTATGATTGGTGCGAGGTGCAAACGTTTGATCTGTATTTTCCTTTTTTTCTGGTTTCTATATTCTGCCCAGCCGGCACTACTGCTGACAAAAGGTCCAGTGCTAACCCAATGGCTCTCCTGTGTCGTGTCACCACTTGCAGCCAATAGGTTGAAATCCTGTCACAGGACCATATAAGGTGCATAAAGGAACCTACACTGCGACAGGGGTCCAGTCGTCCCAGATTAATTTTGTCAGCCTAATTGGGGGTAGGGTAAGTACTATCTATGTAGTAAAATTAATCCGTGTCATTCTTGCATTTCTAGAGACCCTTTTATCAAAACACAAGTAGTCATCCAGTCCCTATCTGTGAGGTGTTAGTCTAATTCATCTCCTCAGGCTGGCCTGGCTGTCATTTCATTCTTAAGTTTGTCTGTTTTTAAGACCGAGTATACAGCCAGGTAACTAAAAGGCCACCAGTGCCCAAGTTAAGGACTGTTTGAAGTCTCAGTTCGAGGATGTGCCTCTGGGAATCCAGTCCAAATCTCTCACGTAATACCTGTAATTTGGCATACTGCAGGATTTGATTAGCTCCCCCCACCAAAAATGACCCCTGTGCCTCTTGGAATGTGATAAACTTGTCTCTGGGGTATAAGTCACTCTGTGAACAACAACCTGCCTCACCCCCCAGCATAATCGACTTGTCTGTGCTTATGCACTTACAGTTGCAGTATCCATGATTTCAAGTCTTTCGAGAATGATGGACTTTGAGAACCCTTGTGGCTATTCTCTTCCAGGCCCGGGATTTCAAACAACCAAGGTGTGACCCCCCTCTTCAAGATGCTGGGCTTGGATGTTAATATAATTTCTGATGCTAGATCTGGAATCTTCTCATAAGTAAACATTTTTGGGAGGTCGTGTGCCAGCTTTATTGCTGTATGGAAAGCCAATCCATTTTATATACTAGACGGAAGCGGAGTACTGTACTGTAGATCACCAGCTTGAACTTGTGTACTATAAGTATATTTCTGGTTTTGTTTAACCTATTGTCCACATTCTGTACTTACTGATGATTAGGTGTTTGGTTTGTGACTGCTACTTGTGGCATGAGGCCATTTAGAGGGCTTGTATGTTTCCACTCTTCAACTTTTGTGTGTGTTAGTGGTTTGCCTGCTCATGCTGCTCTTGTACACTGTATTGAATTTGTACAGCCCAACATTCACACCATTGTGTCGTGAGAGTTGGACTTAATGGTGGGACGGGGATCCGTGATGTTGCAGGGGGTAGTAATAAATAGCATTATTTTATCCAAGGTTGACAGCGTATCTGTTTTTGTAATCTAGAGACTTTCGTTCTACTTCATCTCTCTTTTAGGTGATCATAATTTGTTCAACGTGAGTTTGTATTGAGCAGTCTTCACGTATGGTTAGCCTTACAGGCGTGATGGTTATGTAGGCCTAGGCCAAGGTTAACATTTCATTAATGTAGTACAAATTCTATCTTTTCTCACGGTCCATAACTGTGTAATACACACAATGTGCATATGATCAGAGTTGGCAGCTCTTGGAGTGATCGTTAACATGTTAATCCCGGTCTTCTTACAAAACTGCATTTCTCACATGTAAGGCCAGAAACCTACATTGTGCATGTTGCCTTTGACAGAAATTAGAAATGTCTTCCAAAAACGGAACTCTTTAAGAAGCAAGGCACAAAACATAGGTTCAGGAAATCCTGAATCCCCTCTCCCCCCCCCAACCCCCATTCCCCCTGCTGTTTCTCGGTAAATGCCATAGAATCTTCAATACACTTCCAACTCTTGTAAAACTTGTTCATCACTCACAATAGTTCAAAGATTATCTATTAAATCTACAACTACAATGTACTGTTGTAGCCATTATTATTCTGGCCTATCTACCAATACCCTCTTGTTTATGACCTTTCGCCTTTAGTTTGTATGTATTTTTATTTTGTTTCTGTGACCCTTGTAACGAAACCTACAGTGAGTGTTCCTTGCTTTGGTTCTTTGACACCAGTTTAAGAATATACAATTTATTTTGTTTATTATATTTTATATCTAAACCAGTTGCTATAAATCCCATTCATGACACAACTACGTATGTATTTTTCGTTTGTTTTTGCCATACAGTATGAACGGTGCTTGTTACTGCCTACCTCTGTAAAGTGCTTTGACACCACCCTGCGTCTGGCAATGCTGTTAAAAAGAAAGAATAATAATATGGGTGTACTTACGTCACCAGTTTATTCTTTTATCGCATAGATCTTGACCTATAGAATGCTCAATCTTGTGCAGGATATGCAGGTCTAGACAATTGGGATGTTGTAAATATCTAACTTCGGTTACCCATGTTACTGGCTTGATTGGATCTCAATCCAATTTGGTAGTCATTGTAAAGTACCCCCAGGTCTTAGTGGGCCATTCAAAGTGCTGGCTTGAAGTTGCAACACTTCTGTCTAAAGTTTTAGAGAGCTCCTGAGTTTGTGAAGGACCAGCCTTTTCGCATTGAATTTACACCGAGTGCCCGATGTTTCTGAATGTATAATATAGTTTTCATTTTGATGCTTTTTCTCGATTACAATTGATTACTTTGAATATAATTGATATTTCTAAGGTCTTACCCTCTAACAATTTGCACTACTTCATGATTAACATGCGATTGTTACCCAAACCAACTAGATGTATGTAAATTCATAAATGGCGATCACCCTGACGAAAACTGGACTGCAATCGTTGTCTCCCCTGGAATTTGCAAATGCAATTTCCTCAAATTAGCTAATGATTCACCATGATAGACCAGCACAGTGGCAGTAAGTGAGGCCATCATTTACAAGACATGCTTTATCTGTAGTGTAATTGGCATTCCCACCATTGGTAATACACATTCCTAATTTTAAATCTTCAAATCAACCTCCATTGCTATTTCAGAGGCTCTCTTATATACACATCTCTTGGACATTTGGCCTCTTGCAGTGCTAGACTGTCTGAACCCTTAGTTTTTTTTTTTGTTTTTTTTTAGCAACTACATTTTTTCTACGAGATTTCTGTTTCCATCTAGTACACAGGCAAGAGTCTTTATGGGTATAATCTAGGATTTTGCCTTAGTTAGCCTACATTTGAATATGACTCTTACTGATGTGGCGGGCACTTATTGGACCCGCATTTATACACGCATTTTGCATTCTTGGAGGAGGTTCCAATTCAGTTTACCTGGGCAGACTTTGCATAGGCACAATGCGGTTCCTTTTAGGTAACCTTTTAATGCAATGTCTTCAATAGGCTCCAAACAGGTTTTTGTGGTCTCTTTTCCTCAGTACAAGATTTCGCACGAAAAACCTATGTGGGGCCTTGAATAATGTACCTGTTGATCCGAATGATTAGGTGAATACAGTGACCTCTGATTTTAACTGCTCAACTGTTAGATTACCAATCCTCCAGAGGCAAGTTCTCCTCTGAAAAGGTGGCTTGCAAATTGATTACCTCTGATACTTTGAAGATCTAATTAAGGCAAATATCTACTGCAAAGGATTAGAACTCAAATGACGTTCCACTTGCAATAAGATGATGAAAACATCTAAAGGTCGGCTATTATGCGGTAGCATAAGTAGATTCAAGCTGCTTACTGCACATATTTGACTAACAAAATTGATTCACAAATAACTGTCATATGTCAATCACGTCCAAAGAATGCAGCTTCTTAATTATCAAGGGTTAGAGACAACCATACAAACCATGGTTTCTTGAAGGGCTGGGATGAGAAAGTGACCCCTCTTGCTCTTAACTACAACATTATAGGGATTGGAGTCAGAATTAAGGACAGAGTAATTATTGCAAGAGGCCGATATTATTGAAGCATTTGACCCATCACTTGTATTTTATTTTTCACTGAAACAATAGCTCGGTGGTTTGGCTAACGTCCACCACCTCCAATTACCATACAAAGAGTCTGAGGTAAGAAGTATAACCCACTGACATTATATAATTTGAGGCAATAGCTTCAGGGATAGTGGGTGGAAAAGCCATCTGCCCTCAGTAGGGGGCTGTTTACTTTCCCTATTCCTCTCCCTCCCTGTCCCAGAGGAATGGATGTTTTTCTACCTCTACTTTCTGTGATTGCATGCTTCTTAGCACCATGTCTTCATGGTCCTTTGGTTGGGCGTTGCCTGCTTAATTTCGTCAGTTTAGAGAGCTTTAGTTGGAGCCCAGGCGAAGAACCTTATTTTCTACCTTAGCATTTCTGAATGCTCCAGTGGCATAACTTTACAAACTCATTTTCTTGGAATGCTATGGTGGTTTATAGGTGGGGAAGGAGGTAGAACTGTTTTCCTTGTCCGGGCCATTGGGACCTATCCATAGCATTCTGTAGCCTAGAATTATACATTTTTCCACCTTTCAGTGGGTGTGAAAGATTGCTCTCCTCCTGCAGAAGCACAAACATAGATCAAACGGTAAAGTTGAATATAAATCTATGTTTCTCCCTTTGCAGCAGTGATGCCCAAAGTACTGCTTGGGGGCTGCAGGTGGCCCTCCTGACCTTGACTTGCAGCCTCCCAGCTAAACGAATGCACTGGACTGCTTTATTTTGAGACCGCACTAACATTCAGAAAGATGTTTACTAAATGGGCAATCATTTATAACTGAAGTAAAAGAAAAGAAGCAAATAAGGTGCCCCGCACCACTTAACTGTAAGAACACATTATTTTTTAAAGACATCTTGAAACAAATGTGTATTTTATTAACATACAGACCTGTTTCACCTCCGTACATCAGATTACATCCGTGCATTCAGAATATAAAAAAAAAGTTGTAAAAAATGAATGTAGAAACATTTATGCCTCCTCCCACCCGGACAGCAATGCCAATAGTTAACTAAGAGGCAAGTCAGTTGTCACGTGGAATTTCTGGGTGGCCTGGGTTGGTATTACACATGCATATCATTATAGTTTATTAAATCAAACACAAAAGAAGACTTGTACAGCTCGTGTGTTTCACAGTGCTCTTATGTCGATGAAGTAAAAGGAGGCAAAATGAAACTAGAAAAATTCCTTGAATCACACAATTTAAGTCAAGTGGGGAAGCTGGAATTGATACTAGGTTTTTGGTTTCACATAGTGCAATTCTATTTCATCCCAATGCAATAATCCAGTTACTTTTTTACTCTCGGCTGACTCAAGGCTTGCCCCAAGGTGCAGTGAAGGAATAGCGATTCAGAGACAGAATAGAACTGATTTACTAGAGACTAGGGCCTTAATTTAGAGAACAGTATGGAATGCAACACCCAAAATGGCACAATGACTCACTGTACATAACAACGAAAAATGACCGGTCTTATATGTGTTGCTGTACTAGTGACTGGGAAAACAGGACTCATGCAAACAGTAAAACAGTTACAGCTGGCTGAGATATTCCCATCAGACCACCCTTTGGCGGAGTCTCATCATATGGGATATTTGTTTAATCCATCCAACCAACCGCCCAAGCCATCAAATGATGGTGCGGATATGGATGTGGAGTAGAAACTCAAGCCAGACTGTTACTCAAAGGGTAGTGCTCAAGGTGTGTGGTGCAGTGCTGTGGTGAAGACTTAAAATTAACGACTCAGACAAGAAGAATATTTTAATAGGATATGTCTGAGTGCCAAGGTTAAAATCACGCCTGGTAGTCTAAATATATAACTACACTAAGGCGATGTGCAGGACGGTCGACATGTTTCAGCCAAGTTGGAAATGTTTATCCGGCTTTCGTCAGGACCTAGATGATGAGCTACTGCAACCTAATAAAGTGAAAGTGCATAAATGTAAATGAAATTAAGTGTCAAAATTATATGAGAATACTTATATCTACCAGGAACTTGGAGCCCCAATGTTCACAAGGAAGAAATGCATTCTATCTTATTCCTGTTGAAAAAAGCACAAGAAAAATATATATTCACATGTATAGCCATATATTCACAAGAGACTGTACAGACAACACATCAAACAGAAGTAGATTGTACTCTGTTTGTTCAGGAGTGAACTCACTCATTCACAGAAGAAAAAGATAGCCTAACTGTGAATATTCACCGCGCTTTGCGTGGGAAATGACCTCCCCTCACCCGGCGACCGCTCGGGAATATGAGGCCCCGCTCTAAGTTGCAAAAGGAAAGGGCATGAATTGCAAAATTAAATGCCCCAGGCTTTTAGCTGTAGCATCCTATATTTAACTTTCTAAATGCAGACAAAGCCAACATGAACCATGATGAAGACCCCACAGGACTTGGCCAGGGACAAATACACAAAATTCTGGGATTTCTAAAATTAAATGGTTTATAAAATGTAAGTTAGTCTAAGGACTATTCTAGAAATACCCAGGGTCTAATTCGGAGGCAGCCTTACCTGCCTCCTGGCGTCCGAGAGGAAGTGGAAGTACCGACTAGGACCAGGCTCCTCCCTTATATACCACCACCGATAGGTTAACTGACTTGTGACGCTGCTGATTACCCGCCAAAACGAGTAATTACTAGATGGTTGCCAAAGCGCTTGTCTGGATGCGCATGTGCGTGATCGCTTACAGGTAGAGACTCTTCCTTAAGACCTGCATAGTTGTTAACTGATGGCGGAGGGCATGCGCTAGTCATTCGCGCATTCCAGTGACGGTAGAATCGTCACGCGTCAGGGAACGGTAAACACACTAGTCTCTAGCGCAGCCGCTTTGCTGAATGAGCCTTGCCGAGCACTCAAGTAATACCGCTCGTGTTGAGAAAAAGGATGAATAGCTGGCATGAACTAATGAAATCGCCACGAAGTCGGCGAAGGGGGAATTAAAATTAAAATACGGCGCATGTTTAACTGTAGTTCTAAATAAGACCAAGAAGAATATCATAGTATATTTGGTCACCAGAACACTTGCTGCAGGGGATGTTATGTTATGTTATGTTAAAAAATGTTACATAGCGCGACTAACACCTGAAGGTTTCTTGGCGCTTGTGCTGAGGGAGCAGAGAAAAAGTGAGGGACAAGGCTAATTGTAGGCCTCCGTAAACAAAAAGGTTTTGAGGAGGGATCTGAACCTAGTATAAGGGGAGGACAGCCTTAGGGGGAGGGGAAGGGCGTTCCTGAAAGAAGGAGCTAAAAATGAAAACCTAAGGCCACCGTGTTTCTTCCTCTTAAATCTCGGGACTGATAGCAAAGCCAACTGAGACGAGCGAAGGTTGCGTGAGGGGGCATATGGGTGAAGGAGAGAAGAAATGAAAGAGGGGCCTCCGCCTGCAAGGGATTTGAAAATTATGCAGCCTAATTTAAACTTGCAGCGCGCGGTGACCGGAAGCCAGTGAAGACTTTTTAGAAGAGGGCGAACATGTTGATGTCTGGGTTGGCGGAAGATGAGGCGGGTGGCCTGATTTTGAATCAGCTGGAGTCTCTTGGCTTGGTAGTCAGGGATGCCTACGTAAAGCGCGTTTGCGTAGTCGAGTCTTGAAATGACTAGCGCTAACAGGGCCAGGATGAGGGCCTCGGTGGTGAGGAGGCGGGAGATTTTACGAATCTTCCTGAGCTGAAAGTGGCTGGAAGACACTACCGCGCTGATCTGGGGTTTCATAGAAAGATCGCTACTTATGATAACCCCCAAGCTTTTAGCTGAATTAACTGGGCAAGGGGGACTGCCCAGACTTGCCGGCCAGAAAGAGGGTTGCCAAGGATTAGAGGGCCCCCCGACAAGAACCAGCTCGGTCTTGTCGGGGTTGAGCTTAAGGTGGTTTGAGCTCATCCAGTCACTAATGAAACAGAGGGTAGTTTGAAAAGTGGAGATTGACTCATCCGAGGGGTCGATGGTAAAGACCAGTTGAATGTCATCCGCGTAGTTAAACGCGGTGACATTCAACCTACGGAGAGAGCGGATCAGGGGAGCCAGGTATAAATTAAAAAGGAGTGGGGACAAGGAGGAACCCTGCGGGACACCGCAAGTCAGCCCGACCTGGTCTGCTGAGAATTGGGACAGTCTGACTGCTTGTTGGCGGTTAGACAGGAAAGAGTGGATCCAGTCGATCATAGCTCCAATAGTAAGTGTACGCAAGATTGGCTGATTCTCATAATCAACACCGCAAACAAAACAGCTGATGCCATCCTAATAGAAATCCAGTTGTTAGAGGGACAAATTAAAACTACTCTCACCAGTCCTATTTTCAAAAAACAACTTGACGAGACCAACAACATCAATAAAGACTACAATGACAACCCTGCTTTCAGGGCAGCTCTCCCTGACTTAATTAGCACCGTGGCACTAGGATGTGCTAATTTCAATATTCTCGGAGACCTCAATCTCCATTTTGACTGCCCGACCTCCCCTTCCATCAGTAGCATTCGGGCCGATTTAGAGGCATTGCAACTTACCCAGCTGGTGACATCTTCTACACACATGGGATGGCATATCCTTGATCCTTTTTTTACCAACTTAGAGGGGGCTAGAGCTTTATGCCCCACTCAGATCGCCTGGTCAGACCATATGTTGGTGAAAATGCTATTCCCCACTCATGAGCATCCTTTTAAACCTCAGGATAGAACAGTACTTAGGCGACACTGGAACAAACAGACTGGAGGATCTCTACCATCTGCTGGAAGAGGCTCCGTTGGGCCCCTTAACCGATGTGGAACGCGGATATGATCTCTTCTGCGAGTGGATTACCCACGCCCTTGATTCATTGATCCCCATGGTGCGGTCTAAGTGTCGCACAAAAGAACCCAGCCCCTCTAGCGCTTCTGAAAAAAGCCTGTAGACAGGCTGAGAGGGAGTGGCGGAAATCATTTGACCCTAGAAAAAAGGCATGCTACCTCGCCAAAATCAAAATATACCATAGGGCAGTGTGTAGAACACGAGCAGCCTTTTATGCCCAAAAATTCCAGAACAGCTCTAATCCATGGATACTCATCTTTAAGGTGCTAAAGGACCTGATGGCTAAAAGGGCAACGGCGGCGGAAATCTGTTCGGATTCCCACTGCGAGGACCTGGCCTCCTTCTTTCTCGAGAAAGTTCAAGGCATCTATCGAACTTTTCTGAATGGCACTTACATCTCGGAGCCGGTCAGCTGTAGTCTGGGTGGATGTGAGCCTCTCACTACTCTGCCCTTTCTATCAACTGAGGCCTTTAACACTTTGAGCCTCAAAATCAAATCCGGATCCCTGCAGATCCGATGAAACCGGCTCAGCTCAGGAATATGTCCTCGTTATGCCGTACTCCGGTGCTTTCTTTGATCAACCTGTCTTTATCTTCAGGTGTAGTTCCCATTAGGTGGAAACAGGCCGTAGTCACACCTATCCTGAAGAAGGCTACCCTTGACCCCTCAAACCTGAGAACTACCACCCTGTTTCCCTTCTCCTTTGGGCTGCGAAAGTAACCGAGGCCCTTGTGAACGGAATTCTTTCTGACCATCTCACTAGGGCTAACATCCTCGATCCCACCAGAACGGTTTCCGTGCGGTCACAGCACGGAAAAGGCCCTACTCGCTATGGTGGAACACATGCGTTCTGTGCTTGATGCAGGTCGGACGGCGACACTATTGCTATTAGATCTTAGTGCCGCGTTCAACAAGATCTCGCACAGGATTTTGAGTCAGCGCCTGGAAGAAGTAGGTGTCACGGGTTCCGCCCTATGCTGGTTTCGTTCCTTTCTTGCCGAACGGTCTTTCAAGGTTGCGATCCCGCCCTGCCAGTCGAAAACATATCCGTTGGAACTGGGTGTCCCGTAGGGCTCTTCGTTAAGCCCCACTCTATTCAACCTTTACGTGAGGCCGCTGGCTGCGGTCGTCAAGCAGTGGGGCTTGACGATGGTCTCATACGCAGACGACACGCAGCTGGCGGTCACGTTGAGTGGGGACTCTGACATGGAGGCTCCCAAGTTCCGTGACGGACTACGAGCAGTGGCCAACTGGATGAATTCCAACTGTCTCCAGTTAAACGCCAAAAAGACCGAGGTCATGGTGGTCGGCAAGCAGGCGGATCTATGGGGTGACCTGTGGTGGCCTTCTGAACTCGGTGTGACCCCTTCTCCAGCATCGGAGATAAAAAATCTTGGGGTTTGGCTGGATCCGACCCTTAGTTTCATCTGCCACACTAAGAAGGTGACGGCTACCTGCTATGGCATTATCAGAGATCTAAGACCTATCCTGAAATTTTTCGACGCACCCACCAGGAAGCTAGTGGTCCAAGCGTCAGTGTTGTCCCGGCTGGATTATGCTAGCTCGCTTTTGGTGGGGATTAATCAGTCGGAACTCATCCGGCTGCAGCGAGGTCAAAATGCTGCAGCCAGAGTGGTGATTGGTCTGCCAAGGCAGTGTTCTGTTTCAAACACGCTGCGCTCTCTCCACTGGCTTCCTGTGAACCAGAGGATCAAATTCAAGGTATTATGCCTTGCTTTCAAAATCCTCAAGGGTTCATCTCCCCAAATACTGGAGAATCTGCTGATGCCATATGTACCCTCACGAACCCTTAGATCCCTGGGCCAAAACCTGGCAGCTGCTCCACGCTTCAGGCTGAGCAGAGTTGGGGGTCGCTCTTTTCGGGTGTTAGCGGCGAAGTTGTGGAACTCTCTCCCCCCTCACACCCGGGCCCTCGAAGACCTCTTGCTGTTCAGACGCGCCATCAAGACTATTTTATTTGTTTAGCTTATATTAATTTGCTTCATTGCTGTTCCATTTTTCTGGCCTTTTAACTGAGTTGTGTTTTGTGTACCTTGCAAAGCGCCGGGACGCCCCTTTGCTGGGGCAGCTGAGCGCGGTATAAGTGCAGATAACATAACATAACAACATTCTCTTTTCTAAATTAGAGAAATGCAAGAAGGATTTGGCGCGTTTCTCAATGACAAAAATCTTCCCATACACTAGTGATGATTGGGTGGGCCCCGATTTTAATAACAGGGGTAAACATTATGGCTCCAACTACTCCTCATCAGGGTCAGATCGAGATTCAGATTCTGATAACTCTGGGGTAGGGATGCCACAATTTAAGAGAGGTGGACAACAGCAGAGCTTTAACAGAAGAAGAGGCACACATGGGTTTTATCAGAACCAAGCCCAGTGGTGGCCACCAGGGCCGTGGGGTTTCCAGCCACCGTTTGCACAACATATGCAGGCATTTCCCCCACATCCCCAATTCTTTCAGGACCCGTCTTTTTTAGGACAAGGTCGGGCCGCAACTACGGGAAAAGAAGAGGACAACAGCATGCTCAATGGGAAGCAGAGCAAACTTTCCCCAACACCAGGAGTCGGAGAGCAGCTCAGGCAACACCCACAGCGACAGGAACTTAATAGTGAATCTTAGCTCTCGTGAATTGACAACAGATGAACAGTCAGTATTGAGAAAGGGTTTGGGCTTTGTACTCACAAACAAGGGGGATCCCTTTGAGACTCGTTGTGAATTGGAAAGATTCTGTAGGAAGGTTCGGCTTCACTTTTTCTTTGAGACAAAGGATAATGCTTTGTCTATTGAGGCACAGGATCAGTTGACCAACACAGGGCTACGCCCTAAGTCCACATCGTCCTCTCGGATGCCAGAGAGAGGTACCGACGGACAGGTAAGGCTGCCTCTGAGTTAGACCCTGGGTACTTCTAGAATAGTCCTTAGACTAACTTACATTTTATAAACCATTTAATTTTAGAACACCCAGAATTTTGTGTATTTGTCCCTGGCCAAGTCCTGTGGGGTCTTCATCATGGTTCATGTTGGCTTTGTCTTCATTTAGAAAGTTAGATATAGGATGCTACAGCTAAAAGCCCGGGGCATTTAATTTTGCAATTCATGCCCTTTCTTTTTGCACCTTAGAGCGGGGCCTCATATTCCCGAGCGGTCGCCGGGTGAGGTGAGGTCATTTCCCGCGCAAAGCGCGGTGAGTATTCACAGTTAGGCTATCTTTTTCCTCTGTGAATGAGTGAGTTCACTCCTGAACAAACAGAGGACAATTTACTTCCGTTTGATGTGTTGTCTGTACAGTCTCTTGTGAATATATGGCTATACATGTGAATATATATTTTTCTTGTGCTTTTTTCAACAGGAATAAGATAGAATGCACTTCTTCCTTGTGAACATTGGGGCTCCAAGTTCCTGGTAGATATGAGTATTCTCATATAATTTTGGCACTTAATTTCATTTACATTTATGCACTTTCACTTTATTAGGTTGCAGTAGCTCATTTAGGTCCTGACGAAAGCCGGATAAAAATTTCCAACTTGGCTGAAACATGTCGACCGTCCTGCACATCGCCATAGTGTAGTTATATATTTAGACTACCAGGCATGATTTTAACCTTGGCACTCAGACATATCCTATTAAAATATTCTTCTTGCCTGAGTCGTTAATTTTAAGTCTTCACCACAGCACTGCACCACACACCTTGAGCACTACCCTTTGAGTAACAGTCTTGCTAGAGTTTCTACTCCACATCCATAGCCGCACCATCATTTGATGGCTTGGGCGGTTGGTTGGATGGATTAAACAAATATCCCATATGATGAGACTCCGCCAAAGGGTGGTCTGATGGGAATATCTCAGCCAGCTTTAACTCTTTTACTGTTTGCATGAGTCCTGTTTTCCCAGTCACTAGTACAGCAACACATATAAGACAGGTCATTTTTCGTTGTTATGTATGTCTCATGTAGGGAAATGAAATGACAGGTCGTTAAATATATTCCCTTGACCCTTTTCAAACTTAGTTTTTTGACAATGACTCACTGGCCACAACATGATTTGCTTCCCCAATAACAACCTAAACCCCGGTCTGCCCCTTCCACTCCACCCTCGCCGCATCCCACTCCCACCATGCTGAGGCCAATGTGGCCCTCGGACACACTACAGACCATACTTTGTAGCCCCTGGTAAAATGTTTGTGACTCCCCATGCTTTGCAGACTGAGCACCCGATGGACTGCAGCAGGAAAGCAAGCTGGTCTCCTCCTAGCCCGTAAAGGGCCTTGACCTAAAAGTAATCAGTTGTCCTTACTCTTCAGTCAAACACTGGGAGACACTGGGTTTGAAAAGCAATAATCACCATGGTCATGCCATCAGTCTGGAGTTAAAAAAAGGCTGTAAGTGCTTATTTGTGGAACGCCTCATTCTATAGTTTCCTTACTGAAGAAACTAAGGGCCTGATTTAGATCTTGGCAGATGGATTACTTCGTCACACCAGTATATAATGGGATCTATATTTCGGCGGATGGGATAAATGTCACCTTTTTGACTGATTAACCGACCGCCAAGATCTAAATCAGGCCACAAGCCTTACAGTTTGGATTCTCAGGGGTCCAGTCTATGATTCTTTATACATCTCGTCTTTCAGCAAAATTGCAGACTCTTTACCTCGTCATTTATAGAAATTACTAACATTTTATGTTTTTTGGTTAAAGAGCTTTTGTGTTAAATAGAACCCATTGCTTGTGTACCCTTCTGTAAAACAGTTTTTGAAGCTGGAGAGAATGAATGAAAACAGACATTTACAATATTTATAGTACCTTGATCAAAGCTGAAGTCAGTTGTGCTTTAACAAAACTGATGTCTGACTCCCTCACTATTCCTTGAAAGGTCTCACTGCTTTAAGCGTTGACTCTGGGACAGGCTACCAGTTCCTTATTGTGCATGTTTATGTGCACTAACTTTGTGAAAAGGGCACTATAATGCCCCTCCTGAAAAAGGCAACATTTGATCCTATTGACCTGCAAAAGTACGGACCAATGGTTTCCTCCCGACATTCGTACAATGATGGAGCAGTATCTGGCAAGGTGGCTCTGTAATCTTCTGAAATCATGAGGCAGCTTTGTATTGTCCCTAAAATGGTTTTTCATCCCAGATGGAGTACTCGGTTGGTTCTGCCTGATGCACTTAATGATCTGAAAAGCACAAGAGATTTGACCCTTCCCACTGGCCTCTCCTTTTGGACTTATCTGCTACCTTCATCAGATTGACATTTCCATCTTGATAGACCGTATTGGCGCAGTTGGACTTCCTGGACAGGTTATAAAAGCTGAAGTCCTTTCTCAGTGAGCAGACCCAGAATTTGGTTTTGCCACCCTTTAAGCCCAGGTATCTTCCAGTCCACTGTGGTGTGCACACATGGTATTAAACAGGATGGAGCTCTCGTCTATCCTGTTTAATACCTGTATGCATCCATTGGGTGAGATAATCGTATTCTTTGGCATCGATACCATCTTACAATTCAGAGCTTCGGCTTAGATTTGATACTCTGACCTTCACTAAAACTGGTTGCCTTAGTGTTTTACTGCTGTTCATGGGTGAATGACTGGTAACTTCCTAAAAATAAATGGGCCCAAGGCTGTGATTCTGCTGATGGGCGATCACTCATTGGAGATCCTCTGACCTCATCCAATGGGCATTTCCCTACTCCTTCAAACTACAAAACATCTTGGAACCTGATTAGACCAGGATATCTACTTTGAGATGCAGATTTAACAAGCCCGATCTAGCTGTATCTCAGAAAGGGTCTACTTTTTATTTATCAAGATAAACACCCATTAGTAATTAGCTCCTTGAATCTGCCTTGCCTAGATTACACTAATAGTCTGTACCGAGGTTTGCGAGGTGATCAATTGAGAAAACTATAGAGATTTCAGGACATGCAGTGAGAGTTATCTACGGCTTCTAAAAATGTGACCATGTTACAGCATCCCCTAGGGTGTCCCATTGTCTTCGGCTCTCACAATGAGTTCAGTTCAAAGGTCTTTGGTTTGTACCTGTTCAAAATTCCTGTCTGCATCATTATTTTTTCTACATCCCATACCTATGCAGTCAGGTTCTCCTTCCTCGAGGCAAGAGACCTCTAGAGTACTGGGACATCTCCTCTGAAAAAATTTCCCTTATCACCTTTAATGTCTTAAACCCTTTCTTTTGTGCTAAATGTTGCCTGTTTTTGGTTGTCTGACAGAAACATACATGTCTTAACCACGGGTGCCTCTGCAACGCAGTCCTAACAACGAATGCCCCTTTGCCACGCATTTTTATTGCAAAGGCATGTTTGCTAAAGGGATATGCGTGGTAAATTACCACTACCCCGACCACCCCACCACCCTAAGCCCTAAAATCCTATACCCCTATCCCCCCGCCCTAAGCCCTAAAATCCTATCCCCCTGCCCTGAGCCATAAAACCGACCCTCCCTTAAAATGACTCCCTCCCACCACTCTGAAGTCTAAAACCCTGCCTCTACCAAAAACTACCCTGACCCCCAGCTCCCCTGCACTGAGCCCTAAAGCGTACCCTGCGCTGCCCTTAAAACTACCCCTTCCCCCGCCCTAAGGCCTAAAACCCTGCCCCCTTTAAAAAAACGACCCCAGCCCTAAACACCCCACCACCCCCGTCCTCTGCTCTGAAACCGTGCACTCTTTAAAAATGACTCCCTGGACCCTAAACCCCCCCCCCCCCCCCCCCGCACCACCCCCCAGCACTGAACCCTAAAACCGACCCCACCCCTAAAAACTACCCTGCCCCTTCCAAAAACTGCCCTAAGCCCTAAAAGCGACTCTCCCTGCCCCTAGAAACTACCCCCCTACCAACCCAGCCTCACTTACCTGTCTGCATCCCCGTAGCTTTCTGTTCTGTCGTTTACTCTTCCTGCCCATCTGTACACAAGACCGCTATCTGCCTTACATGTTAAGGGAGATTCGTGGTTCAGACAAGCATTGCTGCACGTGCAGGGAAACAGCACGTGTGACTCAGCTTGCTTTGTAAAAACGCTTTCCCACTGTTCTTATTCTGTGGCTCTGTTCTATGATGTCGGTGTATTTTGTGCAGGATACCTCTAGGGGACAGAAGTGCTTTATAAATAGAGTAGTGCTTTATAAATAAAATAAGGAATGGTCATTCTTCAGGCCCCTTCCTTAAAGTAGACCAGCGTTTTCAATACCAATAGATCTGGTGTGAAGCACTAGAAGTAAACAGCATGGGAATCGATATGTATTTGTGTGGAAGCAAAGAGCTGTAGAATAATATTGGTGTAGCTTAAAAGGTCAGATGACAATTGCACTGTCAAACCAGGCCTAACCATCCACGTAGGTTAATGACTGGCCTACTCCCATCTGTGCTGCAGCCAGAGAAGAACACCATAAATGATCTAGTCATCTAAGACACTTTAATAGCATTGCAGTGTTGTGGGTGCTCCTGAAAGTTCAGTCTTGGGCGTCTGGATAAATAAAATGACCACAGGTGTGTGGAGGACAAGACTCTTTTTGAGGAGGCTCGACCTCTGCTCAGTCAGCATTTGCACTCCTGGCTCCAAACATGTGGGTGTAGACAAAGCCCCTCTTATTGTGATTCTCACACAATTGTCTGACAACAGTTGTGCTGTCAAGCCAGAGCATTACTAGCTATCTACAAATCACACTTTGCATCAATCGGAATGTTCTTTAGGTTTGTGCTCCTTTATTGTAGGTCTCTGCTCTCTGCATCATCCATTGGTCTGTGCTTTTCAGCTCGCAAAAAAATCTTTTTATGAAGCAAGCTCAGGATAAAGTTCATACATTCACAACAACGCAAGCACATCAATATTACAGAAAAAACTCATTGATAACTTCTCGTGTCTATAAGCGCAGGGCAGAGTACACTGTGCCCACCCCTAACTTAAACATTTTATCTATTCTACCATTATGATTTCTTATGTTATGTACATACCTATAATAATATTCCTACCCACCTACTCAAGTTTTGTTGTAGTTTTACCTTTAGTCTTGATTGGTGAATGATTTTAATTGTTCATTGCCCCAACCTGTCCTTACACACTTGCAGCATGTAGCAAAATAGTTTTTCCTTGTTATGGTGTATAAAGGATAGAACTAATATTTAAATACATTTTTAGTACTTGACTATTGCATAGTTACAACTGTGTTGCTTTCAAAGATGTAAGCCATGTGAATGAAGACCAATAATAGTCCATTGTGCTGGTCTGCAGGCTCCAGATTCATTGCCTACTATCTATATATATTTTTGGCATTCTCTGGTAGAATTGTGTGTGCTAGTCTCACATTTGTGTTGGCTGCACATGATATCTGTGCACAGCTCAAATGTATAAGTCAACATTGATGCTAAGAATATTTGCAGGTGGACCATTTTTAATGGCGCATCGGTTTAAGGAGATTGTGTAGCGTCAGTGATTTTAATGAATGATGTATTCGAGAACGGATTTGGGCAGATCTATTAAAAAAATCCTGTTTTTCTGAACCAGTTTACTTTACACAGGGTGTTTTCTCAGAATTTGACCATTTAAGCTCATTCATTCCTGGTTGGATGTTGCCATATTCCTTGCAGCTGAAAGCAGCAGTATCGCCCTTTCTTTTCTGTTGGCAGTTCCTTTTGTCAAGCACGTTTTGAAAAACCTGGAGCACCATTACTATTCCTATCAGAGACTCTAGGTTAGAATCGTTGGGCGGGGATTGTATATGTGGGACACTGGCCTTCGCAGTGGAACGAAATGCCGCAGCAGTGGGGTTTTGAGTTTTTAAATTTATTTTTTATTGACATTTTCAAACAGTCAAGTTACTTTACAATACAACAGGTCAGCATTTTTTCAAACAATACAGGAGCTCAAAGAAGCACAGTCTAAATAGCACACAATGCTTTGTAGCAGCATACACTCCACTCCGTCAGCTCTCCACCAGCAGGATATATATATGTCATACATCTAGATATTCGCATTGGTCAACAAGGTGCAACAGTAGAATAACAGTACATTACATATTACCACATAGAGGGCTTAAGTCATATCCGGCAATCACTTTCGAGTTCACATTACCCAGAAAAACAGACAGGGGAACAGACCACCGAGGTGGTTGGAGGTAAAATCCCATCATGTCGATGTCACAGTCTGAGTATCGCCCACATTCATTTCTCCATTAAATGTTTGCTGATGCTGAGCCCAGGTCAGGAATTGTTCACATATGTTACGAGGTCTAGAAGTGGGCGGCATAAGCTCCCAAAATGTACTCAATTGTGTGTGCCCATATGTGATATCCCCGATCCATCCCTTAATGGAGGTCACCCGTCTCCTACCCCAGTGGATTGCAACCTGTCGCTTCGTGAACAATAGGAGGAGTGCATGTAACTTACACAGCTTGGGCGGTGTATCTTTAACATAGCCCAAAAGGCCAAGAATAGGTGATGGAACTAATGACACGCCGAGGATGTGATTTATGGAGTCGAAAAGTAGGAACCAAAATTCAGCAATTTTGGGGCAGTCTCACGCTACATTCAGAAACGTGGCAGGGGTATAACTGCAGCGCCAGCACCTGTCGTCTTCTCTAATACCCATACGATGGAGACTTATGGGTGTTCTATAAAATCTATGCAGATATTTAAAATTAATCAACCTCATCCTGTAATTAGGAGAGAGTTCCCCACAGCAAAAGTCCCATTGGGCTTCAGTCAATGGGCTTTGAGTTTAGTGGTGGTTTTGAACACAGAAAGACTTCAGTACTATGAAGATTTCTGGAAATATTGAGTAATTCATGAAAAGCATTGCTAGTGGTCTGCTTCTTCCCAAACAAATAAGTTCAAAGCAACTGATTAGGTCCAGTGTGCATCCCAATGAAGCTTGCTAGACTTCGTACAACGACGAGTAAAAATCAAATACATTTGTATTTCATTTGCTAGAAAGCAGAGCCTGGGGATTAGGTGAATTTGTTTAACCCTGGCTGTAAAGGTACTGGAGACTTTATAGTCTTGTTCTCACAGTATGTGTTGCAAATCCCCAGGGCTACAAACGGAAACCACTGATTAACCCTAGCCTTTGTTAATTACTAGGCAAGAAGGCTAAGCCTGTAACCTATGAACATATCATTCTATTTTGGAGTCAAGTTGATTTCCTAAATGTTCATGATCTAATATGTGTGTTGCTTTGTATTGTGGTTGTATTTTGAAATGTTTTGTGTCTTCTTTGGAATTCTGATGTGTACTGTTTTTGTGTGCTCGAAGCAGCAGGTGTTTCCTAATAAACAATTGCATGAGCTATAGTCCCCTCACTAGTACCATAAGGAGCTTTGCATAGAAGGCTGTATTGTATTGTAATTACCTTTCCTACCAATGATAAACAGAAGTGAGACACCTTGTTTATTAACAGGTTCTAGCCTGCTCCTTTTAATATTTCCTTCTTGACTCATGAGCCCACTTTAGGTTTTAATTGAATGCAATTTTCACTTTTTCATGCTGGTTTGTTCAGACACATGACTGCTGTCCTGGAATCTTGTATGGTTTGAGTGTCTTCAGCAAATCAATGGCACTTTAACACAAGCCTTTCCGTGATCTAGATTAGTGACCTTAGATAAACAGGGAGCAACATTAGGGATATAATAGAATTCTTGAAACGCTTCATAAGATGTGATCCCAGATGTCAAGTTAAGTTGCAGTCTGCAGTTATGGGCTCATTGATAAACTAATGCTTGTTTTGCCAATCTGTACTTGAGGAAAGCTGCAGGTTTGAATGTTTGAATGTTGAAATTCACTGGCTTAAATTTGTATTCTTGTAGCTAGATGTAACAGGTACTATCATTGAATTGGTGGGTTTCAGTTTTGAAGTTCATTTGGCTAAGTGGATATAATTGCTATGAGTTACTTGCAGTGTTTTGGGAGCATTTTTAAATATAGTTATATATATTTTTATGAATAGGCAGCTGGCAGGCATCTGGAAAGTGCTGCCTTATTTGGGCATCCTCTAATCATCCAGAATAGAGTGAACAGTTTCCCAGGATGCTGGGACACCGTTGACTGGAAGCTTGGTTATAATCAACGTGAGTTATAATTTTCGATGTTTATGCCGTTGACTTCAGGTAGACTCAGTACAAATGTTTATTTTCAGTTAATGCTTTTATAAAAATGATAATTTCAGTGCACCTTACATTCCGGCTTCCATCATCTAGAATCTGAGATAAAACGTGATGGTGACTGCTACATGAACAGCCCAATTCCCGTAATCTGCTTTTCCCTCTAGACTCATTTAAAAATGGTTCTGTGATGTCTGTTCTGATGTTACAGCAAACAAGCATTCTACTGCAGGCACAGGCAGGCTGTGCCAGACAAATCAGTAATCCCCAGTGAGATTGAAAAAGTGCTGTGGCGACTCTGAGATATCATGGTATACCAGCTCTAAGCAAATATTTGTGTGGATTACAAAAATGTACTGTTTGTTCTTTAACACTGTACCATTCTAGGCATTCTGTATGTCAGCTGTTCTTCTTGAAGGCGGACAGTTTTTAGAGTATTTAAATGTGTGTTTAAGTCTTCTAATCTATTAATGATATCTGAAGGAGCTCTGTATTTGTCTCATCTTCCTCTAAAATGCACAAGGCCCAATTATCATGGCTCTTGAGCCTTTCAGGGCTAAATACATTCTAGATAGAAAAATGATCAAATTGGCTCATTTAGCTTCTGCCAGTAAACTATCTGAAAAAATGCTGGAATGTACATCCACTAAATTTCATTGTTGGCTAGCAGGCAGGATTGCTAGTGTAGCACACTATCTTTTGGATGTATCTTGGCACCATCGGTGCACCCATACATAATTAATTGCAGCAGCATGAATGTATTGATGGTACTTAGGTGGACTATCACTGTAGAAGGGCATCATGGTGCAGGATGTATGGGCCTGATGAAATGTAGGGCAATGAAAGTCTGGCCACCATTAAAGTAATGGGGTGACCCGAAAAGGTACTAGACCTGGGTTGTTTACGATACAGAAAAAATGATCCAAGACCTCTATATTTTCATTAATACCTGAATTATGCCACCCAAATGATGAAGCTGATCACCAGGCTTGGTGAATGATGGGAATCCACACACACAAACTCTTATGTCACCTTGCCATATCACAATTTTGATTCTTGCTAAGAATTTTCTTCTTTTGTTCTCTTATCATTTAGACGCTGGTATATACTTTGTATTTACGTGCTAAAACGCACACCTGCCTTACTCCTCTTTCTACCTTGTTGTGCCCTGATATTTACCCCGCCATCCCGATCCTTAGTTGTGCTTTTGTGTCGGTATGCAGGTAGGCCAAAAAGTGTACAAGGGGCTCTTCTAGGCCATAATCTAAAAGAATAGACCACAGTTTGGACCTGTTTACTAGGTCGAATGCGGACGATAAGTCCATAAACGCTAAATAGATTGGTGACGACCGAGCGATGGTATATTTGCCATTTACTAAATTTAAGTTCAGGCACTGCTCTGTCGTCCCAACCCCGCTTCTAAAGCCCATTTGACAGGGGTCTAAAACCCCCGTTTCATCTACCCAGTCATTTATTCTATTATATAGCACTCGCCCCAAAATTTTAAGAGTATTATCTAGGAGTGAAATAGGACTATAATTTACTGGATCTGTTCTCTCCCCTTTCTTATATATGGGCACTATTACGCTTGTAGACCATTTATCTGGCATTGGCACTAATGGTAGACTGTTAAAAACATTTTTTAAAATAGGTCCCCAGAGATCAGGTTTCCATTTGATAATGTCTATTGGGAGGCCGTCTGGCCCAGGGGCTTTGTTACCAAGGCTTTGTTTGATAGCCGCGATCACCTCACCTACACTGATCTCTAGAGGGCATAATTGGCCTGGTATGTAGTTACTACTAACATTTGGGGCTGTTGCATACACTTTGGAAATATGATCTTCCCACTGGTTGCTCGGGATGGTACAGCTTATTACTGACATTTGAGTTCCCATGTTACGCATATTTTTTTACTGCAGACCAGAAAATCGTTCCTTTCTTCCCTGCTGCTGAATCGGATAGCTCCTCCCAGCGCTCTGACAAAATAGTTGCAAACACAACAGGTGATGGACCGAATGTGGATCAATGTCACACACTCACCCCAGTCCAAAGATCTGGGCCCAAATCCATCGTTATTTTGCACTCCACACCACCCTGGGTTAGACAATGGCGATATGCAAATCAGCTCTGACCCTGTGCCCCATGGGAACAGTCCAGTCCGAACTACAAAAGCCATGTCCTTCCCAGAACGGAATCAAGCATCCGAGGACCGGACCGGCTTCGAGGTAACACCTCTCATCAGCCCGGCTAGCTTGACTCCAGTGGTGTGGAGTGCCTGGGACCCACCTCTGGGCATCCCCAGCGCACTTAGGGCGGAATATGCAAACACAACAGGTGATGGACCGAATGTGGATCAATGTCACACACTCACCCCAGTCCAAAGATCTGGGCCCAAATCCATCGTTATTTTGCACTCCACACCACCCTGGGTTAGACAATGGCGATATGCAAATCAGCTCTGACCCTGTGCCCCATGGGAACAGTCCAGTCCGAACTACAAAAGCCATGTCCTTCCCAGACCCAGGCACTCCACACCACTGGAGTCAAGCTAGCCGGGCTGATGAGAGGTGTTACCTCGAAACCGGTCCGGTCCTCGGATGCTTGATTCCGTTCTGGGAAGGACATGGCTTTTGTAGTTCGGACTGGACTGTTCCCATGGGGCACAGGGTCAGAGCTGATTTGCATATCGCCATTGTCTAACCCAGGATGGTGTGGAGTGCAAAAAAACGATGGATTTGGGCCCAGATCTTTGGACTGGGTTGAGTGTGTGACATTGATCCACATTCGGTCCATCACCTGTTGTGTTTGCATATTCCGCCCTAAGTGCGCTGGGGATGCCCAGACGTGGGTCCCAGGCACTCCACACCACTGGAGTCAAGCTAGCCGGGCTGATGAGAGGTGTTACCTCGAAACCGGTCCGGTCCTCGGATGCTTGATTCCGTTCTGGGAAGGACATGGCTTTTATAAAAAACGTAATCAAGGAATGATCAGTCCAAGCCAAGGGTAATACATCCCCGACTGTGAGAAGATTGATCTCAGAAAAGATCAAATCCAGTCGGTGACCTCCTATGTGAGTAGCTTGTAAAATGCGCTGGGAGAGGCCAAGAGCCTCACATGAATGGATTAAGTTGAGAAAGCCTGTATTGAGGGTACCATTCAGCCAGAGAATAAAATCCCCCAGAATCACCAAATGCGTATGACTGACAGCCAGCGTTGAAAATAATTCCAGCAATGCCTGCTGCTGGGCCAGCGTAAAGACTCACGGAAGTCTATAGCAGATAATACCAGTCACAGCGGGCCTCTGCGAAATTTTCATAGAGAACCAAATACCTCACAGCCATTACACTCTTCCAAATTAATAACATTCAAACTAATAGTATCTCTAAAAATCATACCCACCCCGCCCCCTTTCCCACTCATCAAGGCTTATGACACATTTTGAACCCTGATGGGCAGGCAAACCCGGCATCAACATCACAGCCGGGTGCCATCCAGGTTTCGGTCATATGTAGGAAGTCTAAATCGTGGGTCTCCAACAACAATTGAATGTCAACACAGTGTTTACAAAGAGACTTCACGTTCAGGAGTCCCCGCAACTAAGGAATCACCCTTCAGAATGTCTGCTAATGGGGAGGCCGTATGAGATAATAGGAGATTCCCTATGCCACGACCCCTCTCACCAATAGTGATAAGTTCCTTGCTGGAGTACCTTCGTGGTTCACCCTCAGCACCCGGTACACGTCCTGGCCGAATAGGGGCAACATCTCCGGCGCTGGGCGTGTCCTTAGCGCGGACGGGCGCAGACGGGCTTGCCTTTGGCGCGCCTTAGGCTTGCCGCCGGCGCGCCCGCTGCGCGATCGCTCCAGCGTCGGCTTTTGTGCCCCCGTGAGTGCCAGAAACTAGACCGCCACTCTGCTAATCAACCTACTTCCAAGATGGTGGGTCCGCTCGCACGGACGGACCCCCCACTCGAGGAAGAAGCAGAGTGAAGACGCGGCTGTTCCGGACCCCTTCTGCCCTAGGGTAAGAACCAGCAGTGCACAAGATGTTTAGAGCGTGAGTGGGGAAATGTCACAACCCGAATAAAAAAGACTGGAGACACAGAGATAATGCCCCCAGAATGCGTGTCACACGCAGAATAAAAACATAGCAAATTCAATTAAAAAAAAAAAAGTTAGTGGAAGCCACAACCGTAGTTCCAACGAGACTGTAGAGTGGCATTCAGTGGAATAGTGTAGAGTTCAGTGGCGCACAGTGGAAAGGCATAGAGTAGATTACCTTGGAATGTAGTGTCATTGAGTTGCGTACAGTGGAGTGGCGTAGGCTGGAGTGTCATAGAATGGAGTAGCATACAGTACAATAGCATAGAGTGGAGTGGCGTAAAGTGGAGGGTGTGTAAACAGACGTAGCTTGAAAGTGTGTGAGCGCATTTAAATGTAATGTGGCAGGAGTGTACAATATGAGGTGTTAATGTAATTTTGGTAGTGTGTGTGAAGGCTGTTGGTAGTGTTAAAGTTATAAGTTTTAAAAAACATTTTATATTTTGCAGCTCACTCTGATATTGCACTCTACACCAATCTAATCTGGCCTAGAGGAAAGTGGCTTAAAGTACAGTGGTGCACTACACTCTGTAATACTACTCTCTAAAGCTATACTCCATTAAACTCCACTCCACTCTGACACTCCACTATACAATACTCCATTCATTGCCAATCTCCAACACTACTCCACACTACGACGCCCTACGCAACTCCCTCAATTCCAGTTAACTGCACTCTGTTCTACAACACACAACTCCTCTCTATGCCACTCCGCTCTCCTACAATCTACCCCGCTCTATGCAACACCCATGTGCCACTCTAGTCTGTTCTACACCACTCTACGCCCTTTCACTCTGCGACACTCTAATTCCTCTGTGACACTCCACAACACTATAATCTATACCACTATGTGCCACTCCATTACACTCCACTCTGCTCTGACACTTCACTCTCCTTTGCCACACTACCTTTTAACCATGCTGAGCAGCATTCACGCTAGTGTACAACATGGCTAAAACATGTTGGTAACTCTAATGGCTCTTACATAGTTGAGACCTATTAGCTGTACCAATGCTTGTTTTTAAACCCACCCACTCTTCAATCCATCTTGCTACATATACCATCAAATTGTGGATATCATTCTTCTAACTACACACCATTCATACTCCTTTAGCCATCCCTCGCTCTTCCCTCTGGTCTTTTACTCACTCTTTCTTGCACTTACCCAGCTTTCTGGAGTCTCTCACTTCCCTCAGCGCAAACATTAATACAATACTTAGGCATTTGTTGGATGCTTTCTGAAGTCAACAGGCCTTCAGAACTGGGCATGTTTGAGCTGTGGTCATTGAAACGAGACCCAATATGTCTGATGCCTTTTCTGAAAGTAGTAAAAGTAGTCTGGTTGAGTTGTAGGAAACTAGAAACAGTACTGTAGGTGATGCTTCCAGAAGTGGGCCAGTACTTCAGATGAAGCATTCTGAACTGGACACAATACTCAAAGTGAGAACTCCAGAATATGAAGCAGTACTCTAGTGGAGGCAGTGAATCTGGACAACACCCCAGATGTGACGACCTGAACTGCACACAGCACTCAGTATGTGATCTTCAGAACTGGACACAACATGCTAGGCGAGACCTCCATAAGTGTGGTATCAGAACTGTAAGGATATAAGGTAAATATAGCCTCTAAAATGAGTAATGGCTGTTGTGGCATTAGAGAGTGCAAAATTATTCGATCTGGGGCTTCAGACACCTGATAAAATGTTCAAAATGAGCCCCCCAACACTGTATGCAGTACATTAGACGGAGCCTCTAAAACTGGCCATAAAACTCCAGTCAAGATCTTCAGACTCGAGCACAGTATTCCTGGCGTGTCCCACAAAAATAAGCACAATATTCAGTCTAAGCTTCCTGGACTGGGGTTAGTATTCCATTTGAGGGTTTCCGAACGGGACACAGTTTCATGCACGGCCTTCAGAATCATACTCTCACTTCAAGTGAGGGCTCCACAACTACTAATCTACCAGATGTAACATCTAAAACTGAATACACTTGACATGGCCATTAGGAGCAGTAGTAGTACACTGGTGGAATACTGGATGTAATACTCCAGCGGGGTCTTCAGGCACTTTAGACATTACTTAAGGTTACCCCTCGTAATGACCTCTAGAACTGGGGAAGAAGGATGGAAATACACACACTTAAACACTCTTTTCCTGTTATGTGTGTTGGGAGGACGTTCATGCTATTTCTACCCACCATTTTTTGTGTTAGCCATTCATGGTAAATGTGTCATACTACTGTCGGCACTATAACCAGTTTAGGGTAAATGGATGATTGGAGTGCAAACTCCAATAAGGAAGGCAACAGAGGAATGCAGCAACAGACTCGAGCGTCTGTCTGTGGCAGCTACTTGCAGTTCTGGCTGCAGACAAACCAGTGGAAGAGTAGGGAATCTGTCCACACAAGGGGAAAATTCATGGAACCCTTCCTGCATGACGATCACCCATTTATCATAACCATGCAATACTGTTGGTGAACAGGAACCTTCATCTGGTCTTGTTTGCTCTTTTGTTAGACAACTTTAGACTCTCAGAGTATTCACGTGGTTTTTAGGTTTCGCCTATTATCATTCGCTTGCGAATGTAATAGGCGAAAATTCAAGTGCTCCATCGACTCGTCAAACCACTGCGGTTTTTCCACAGTGCATGTGAGTCACATGACCACAAAAGCGGGTCACGTGACCACACAAGCACGCGCATCTCCCTAATCCGCCTGCCACACTTCTCCTCCCCTCGCTCACATTCCCGCCCCCCCACCAGGCTCTCCCGCCCCCATCAGGCTTCCTTCCGGCCATTTGCCAGCATATCAACACTGTTTTCGCTTTGCGATTCACTGCATCGTGGTCTCGCTTGAGATTCTGTAACCCTGTGTGAAATATGGATAAAATGCCTTTTTATGTAAAAGGGAAAAAGGACATAAACGCGATCTGAGGCAGGCCATAAAAAAGCCTTTTGGAAGACCTGCGGCGCCTTCTCTTTTTAAAATTACTCCGCTTCTCCCTCCCTCGTCGTCTCTTTCTCTCTATGCCTCGCTTTTTCTGTCCTGTGTCTCTTCCATTTGCTCTCCTGCTTTTTTTCACTCTTTCTTTCTCTCTACTCTCAGCGCGACTGTCTAGCTCGATCTGTTTCTCGATCTTATTCTTCCCTTGTCGCAATGTGTCTTTCTCTCTACTTCTCTCTCTCTCTATTTTCCCACCACTGTCCTTACTCTCTCTGTCTCTAATTGTCTTTCTCGTTCTCTTCCTCCCTATCTTCCTCTTTATCGCTCCCTCTCTTTCTCTGTCTGGCTCTCTCTAGAATCTATCTTCCCCACTCTTTTTCTCTCTTGTTTGCACTATTTCTCTTGGCCTCAAATCGTTTGTAACTATGATCCATTCGCTGTCTTTCACTGTTCTTTCTCTGGACAGTTATGCACAATATGTGCACGTGCGTGATATCATTTCAAACGTGTGTTTAAAAAAGCCACAAAGCACTTCTCTTCGAACCCGACGCTCTGTTTTTTAATTCGGACACTCATATTCGTAGTTGAGCACAGATGCTTTTTGGTTTGAGTTGCACTCTGTTCATGCACTTTGCACTTTCATAGTATACAACCCTGTCAAGCGTATGGACTGTAACCAGGCCTTAGGTGGGCCGGGTCTTGCCGGAGCTCAGCACCGGCAGTTCTATAAAGCAGGTGCCGAACCGTGTGTATCGGGCTCTCCATTTTTTGCTCTTGGAGTGAAAAAAAATCTTAAATCTGCAGCAGTACCACCCCTTTTACTGCCTTTGAGGTAACTTCAAAGAGACTCCCTATATTTATTTCACAGTTTCCTTATTCCAGAATGGAAGCATGTTCAATATTCATTACAACGAAGCCATAGTTGTTGCTGGCTTATCTTACACAAACAACAACCACTGGCAAAGCCAATAAACCTGGCTTGCTGCAGGTGTAATGTTACTTATTGCATCAGTATTATATATCTGTACGCAATGACAGAAGCATCAAAATACTAGTTGGGCGGCTCACCATGCTAATTTTTAGCTAGCGTATATTTAAGCCACACCTTTAATTACATCGAACACACCCCTTTGAGAGTCGCCCTACTTTTTCCATTCCACTTAAAGCCCTGCCTGTGCCATCTCATGCACAGCCCACGCGGAAACGATAAGCAGGTAGGAATTCCGCTCCGCGTGATGTGTTTAATGCTGGGCCGTAACACTGGCCCCTATAGTCTGTGAGGTGCAGGGGCCACAAACCCTTCAGGCGTTACAACCCTTCAGACGGCCCCGGGCAACCCAAAGCCAATGGATTTCAACAATATCTGTGTGCTATGAGAGGCTCAGAACACATTTTTTTTTTTGGAGGGGGGGGGCATTATTTTCTGTTACCCATGCGCGTGAGAAATACTCGGCAGAGCTCACAACCACGTGACAGGACAGCAACTGTGTCAACTCCGGCTCTCAGCTGGGCAGCCATGGGACAGAAACACGCCGCAGGGCAGGATAGCGTCACACAGGCACAATGTGTGCGCAGCGTGTGGAAATTCACACAGCCCTCCGCTCCGGCGTGATGGCTGGAATGCACTGACTTTGCACTTGTGCTTGACTGAATGGCTGACACAGACAGCATTGTGAAGCATGCACCGCCCCTCTGGGTCTCTGGACGTGGTTTTAAAACAGCCTGGACTTTAAGGTTTGCTTGGAGAGTCATACAGAGATGGGGGGGGGGGGGGGCAACATATCCACAGGCGTGTATGCACCCCTAGATACACACATGCGTTAACCTTGACGAGCACACGAAGACGGACATCGTCAGCAGGAGAAAGACGCACAAGGACAGTTACTGAGGCAGCCCCCCCTTTTAAACACAAGTACATACCCTGTTGTACGCAGGCAGACCCACAGACACGCACGTTTCAGACAAGACATTGCACAGGGTGAGTGTTACTGACAAACTCTGAAGTGATTCGAAGGCGAAAGACGTTATGCGGCCTCACTGCAAGGGGCTACAGCAAGTGGCGTTGGAAGGGCTCATTAGGCCATACTGCAAGCAAGGAAAGTCCCCATCCTCTTCCCTGGCTCTGTTGTAAAATTCGAATCTATTAACTATCTATTTTTTAGGCCCCTCGAGCCCATAGGGCCCGGTGCGCAAGTCACGCAATTCTGATTAACAGATTAGAGGAAGTAGGGGTAACTGGCCTTGCCCTACAGTGGCTGACATCTTACCTTGGAAACCGTCACCAGGTAGTGGCATTGCCACCGTTTAAATCCAACATCAGAAGAGTGGCGCAAGGTGTTCCACAAGGGTCGGCCATCAGCCCTATCCTCTTCAACCTGTACCTGCGGCCCCTAGTTGCTCTGATCAGATCTTTTGGCATAGCGGTGACGAATTACGCAGACGACACTCAACTTGTCTTCTCACTTGAGGGCAAGGAAGCAGTGACACTTGACACCTTCCACCGCTGCATGCTCGCAACTGCGGACTGGCTGAATCAGAATTCGTTACAGTTTAACAGCTCTAAGACAGAAGTCTTACACTGCACCACTGACCGCGTCCCTAGACCTCTTCCGCCGGATCTCTGGCCACCCTCCTTCCAAAGCACGACTGAGTCTACCACCTCGGTCCGTAACTTGGGAGTGATGTTTGGGTCCAATCTCCAACTGGATGCAGCCGTCAATAAAACAGTGAGTACTTGCATGGGATTGCTTCGTATGTTGAGAAAGGTCCTCCCGATGCTTCCCATGGACAGTAGGCCAGAGGTGGTGAGGAGCATCATCGTAAGCCGCCTGGACTACTGCAATGCTCTATTTCTTGGAGCACCAGCTACCTTGATAGGAAAACTGCAACTGGTGCAAAATCTTGCAGCCAAATTAGCGCTTGCTCGCCGCCGCCACGACTCCTCATCCCAGGCATTAGGAGGCACTATCTTGGGTAGCACATTCCCAGTGGGTTCTCCCTTTCTACTACACGCTGCGGCGGATGTCCCCACCGTACACGCATGTCCATATGTTTTACTCGGCTTCATGTTCCTCGACAGCCACGGCCTGTCAGAGGAGGGAGAGTGTTTGTGGAAAAGCTGCCTCGTCATGTTTGTGAGAATGAGCATCGCAGAGTTCTGCTGCTGGCACTTTTCCTGTTACCTTCTCTTTTTCCTAGCGCCCTGAACTGGGCTCTGTGTGAAGAGACATATCTGCGCTCTCACGCACCACAGCCCTCTCTTGAGGTCCGCAGAGGCGTCGGAGCCGTGACATTCGCACCAACGTCTAATAGCTTTATTTGACGACGCGTTTACAAATCCAGGCTAACGGACTGAAATCAAAACGTAGCCCTGGCAACAATTTTCCTTGCAGCCCATTACAGCAGAAAATCGCGAATAGAATAGGCCATGACATTGGGGGCAGGGGTAGTTCATGACAACGTATTCTGATCTGAAGCCCCTGGCCTGCAGCCATCCAGTGAGTGGCAAAATGGTCAGCCCAGCCCTATAAACTCTACATGGGACGGAAGGGGCAGAGCGCCGGCTCCGGGGTGACTCTCTTGATTAGGCCCCATACCGTTCTCCCTGAGCATCCTATAGCGGAGATGTCCCTTCCTACTATAGAACATGCCATAACATGTTTATTTTGCCCCAGGAGGACGCTCTTCGAGGAATCGATTGAGCTTTCCACTCCTACCTCTGCATCAGGTTGTGAACAACCCCTCCGCTCCCATTTAGCCTATGCACTCTGGGGCACACCGCCAGTGGCGTAACGTTACGTAAGCCCCCAAAGTGAGGGGGGTGGGCGAGCTCCAGGGCCCCCTTCAGAACAAGCACTGGCGTTGCCAATAGGTTTCGCATTTGGAAAGTTGGAGCTATTGGTTTTGTAAATGACATTTTATATTTATATATTGTTATTGACAATGCCAATAACGATATATAAATATAAAATGTCATTTACAAAACCAATAGCTCCAACTTTCCAAATGCGAAACCTATTGGCAACGCCAGTGCTTGTTATAGTTGTTGTGCCACATCCATCCCATGTCAATCTGTGGTTTTGGTTGGGCACCTTTCGCTGGATGCCATTTGCCACTTTCCCATCTCCAGTACTCTGCCTCCTGGTGCCTCTTTACCCCCTGAGCCAAGCTCCCTGATCTTATTCAGTAGCATTATTTCTTTAGTAGTGGACACCATCTGGCTTTGGGAGCTATGGCCCTCACTTTAATTACCATTTTGGGCTACCTCTAACCCCTTGTGTGCTCAGGACGACCCCCGGCCGTCCTACGTCACACTGGACGTGTGCTCAGGACGCGGCCGGTACCGCAGCGCGACGCTAATTCCCTGCCTGTGCGGACGAATTAATTAGTGGGCGGAGTTTGGCCGGCCCCTGGCCATCCTGAGCACACGCCCAGCTTCACGTAGGATGGCTGGGGGCCGTCCTGAGCACGCAAGGGGTTACGCCCCCCCTAATTATAGCCCTGCACCGCTGTAGAATTGGCGCTACAGGGAAGGGGTTAATTGCAGTCTTATTGATGAGCCACTTATAATTTAGGGTGGAAATATAAGTTCAGAAACCATTGTTCTTTCATGCTAATTTTCCCCCTGGTTCATGAATGAACCTTTGAGTATCCCCATATCTCTGTATACACGCTATTTGTTTTTGCCATCATTCTTTTTGCTAATGTTTTCTGATCCAGTTATTTCTGCTGCATTTTCCAGTGGCGGGTAAAAATGCATATGAATAGAGTCTCCTTTAGAACATTAGGAAAGCAGTGAGATTTCTTTCTTCATGTCTAAAAGCTCTGTTTCAAAGTATAGTATTGTGATGCTTCCAGACAATTGTGTTGCCATGGGAAGTGGTGCTGGCCTAGTTTGGTAAAAGCCCTGTCAACTACACTACATGCAGTGTTGTGGAGAGCACACTGGAGCATGCTTGGCCACCAGAGAGGTCTTCTTTGTTACTGTAATGTGTGTTTAAGTCTTGAAGCAATCTATACTTATTTTCTTTGTTGACGTTAGGAAGAAAGTGAAATATGTAGAATCACTGGGATCTGTAAGAGAAGCGGTTGGTCTGAGAGGCTGCATTGATAAAAAGAAATGGTCAGCCCAAAAAGTGATAGAGGTGATCATTTAAATTCAGTTTGAAGAAGAAACCTAAAAAGCGGAACATTTCATAAATCGTAATTACAAATATATAGCGCTTACTACCCCTGATGAAACTTTTATTTCGACTTAGTAGTAAATTGGATGGTTATAGAGATTAGCTTTGTTCACCCAAGGGTACCATTCTATGCATTCACTTCAGTGTCTTTGTGATGGTTTAAATTAGTAAGAGTTGTGTGATCATTAGATCATGCAGATGGTAGGTAACATTATTAGATGAGCCAGTGGAGATTAGGTATTGCTAGGCTACAAGGTATGACTTTCAAAGAAAGACGGTGTAGAAACCGTGGTCACTGGATTTTTTGCCTTTTTATGGACCTTATATTTTTACTTGCTTTAGAACTCTGCACTTTACCCTTGCTTTTCAGTAGTAAAGTGCCTATACCAAACCCCGGCCCCCTTTGTTAAAAAGGGGTTCCAAAGACAACCAGTAACCAAAGACCCTTTTTTTGTTGCCCGGCGGTATCGCCTCTATGACCCACCAATGTTAATCAATGAAGAAGCA
The DNA here is from genome assembly GCF_964263255.1 of Lissotriton vulgaris. Taxonomy (NCBI): domain Eukaryota; kingdom Metazoa; phylum Chordata; class Amphibia; order Caudata; family Salamandridae; genus Lissotriton; species Lissotriton vulgaris. The sequence continues at coordinate 1,739,478,734 of NC_141693.1, forward strand.
GGCGCTGGAGACTGGAAGGCAGGAAACGAGGATTTTATTCTCTCCGGAGGAGAACACATCAATTCAGACAGCAAGTATCGTCACGAGGTGCTCTTGATGGGGAGGGGAAGCTTCCTACCGTACGGGGTAATAAACAGTATCCGCAGGGCCAGGTGGCGGCCTGGGAACAAGGAAGACAAACTGGGACACAGGAAAAAGGGGGTTTGCATCAAAAGGATCTGAGGCCATGAAAGGAATGAGGGGAGGTGTCGCGCTGGGAACAGGATGGGATTCCGTGGTGAAGCTGCACTGAAGAGGGGTTTATGACCCAAGGCATGAGAGAGCGGGGGTTGCCAGTGTGCGGGGGGATGCTTGCGAGGTTAAGAGAGAGAGAGACGCGCTGGCTATCAGCGAGGGACAGGGAGGCCATGGTGCTCAAAATGGCTGCCGCTTACGCGCACGAATGGGCTTGAAAAGGGGGCAAGATGGCGCCGATAATGTTGACGTTTGCAGTCTAATCTTTAACAGTCCTCCCTTTTCAACATATCTTAGCCGGCTTGCTTACTCAATGTCAATCTTCATCAAATTCCTAACCTCGGCATCATATATTGCTCTCATATGCTCGTTTCCAAAGTCCACGGTCTTAGGGCAAATACAATTTACGCATAATGAACACAGAGGTGGTAGACATTGAATTCCTAAGCATAAACCGCATATTACAACCACAGGAATCAGGATAATGGTGAATAGTCTCCAGCCCCAGTTCTTAACGGTGCTCCAGAACCACCCACCCAGCGACCATTCTTCTTGTTCTTGGTGGACTTCTGAAGAGAGTCTATGAAGATGTTCGATGGCCTTGTACACTGAGGGTGAGTTGTCCGGTATGTACGTACAGCAGCTGGACCCAATAATGCGGCATGCCCCACCACGATCCGCAAGAACCACATCTAGGACAAGGCGGTTCTGGAGGGCCACCAAGCGGACCGCTTGAAGTTCAGCGGTGTTGTTAGCAAGGATACCAGCCGTGATGTTCATTGTTGTCTCAACTGCTTGAGTCAGATGTCGGATGGCACGGCTGTTTGCCATCGGGCCCCAGAGGGGGACAAGTCCTTTCATGGCATCGATGAACTGTGCTCCTGTTGAGTCGGCTTGTTCAATGTCCTTGGCTCGTTTTTGTCTGTGGTGATTTGCTGGTGCCACATAAGTCGGAGGAAGGATGAAGGAAATGAAACAAGTGCCTCCCCAGCCTTTGGGGAGCCAGGTGTAAGCCTTCGTGCCGCAGACGAAATACGTGTTTGGAGATGCCACAAAGGAAGGAGGGTCGGTGGAGTCCAGAGTTCTGGAAAATCGGCAAGCACTGTGGCCTACCAGTTGAGTCCCAAGCCCTTCCAAGCACATGTGGCCGGTGACGTTGATGACTGACAGGGCCACAGTCAGAGTGGCAGCCGTTCGTTTTCGCAGGTAGGAGAAGGTGGTTCTGGTTGGATTATTGAACACTTGCATTTCAACTTGTTCTTTAGCAGGAATGTCCAAGTGGATTGTGTTGTTGGTGGTCTGCGGGCAGAAGTGTGTCTTTGTTCTGTTCCGCCAGACCCCGTGGTAGAAATGCGTTACGATTTTGCTGGAGGTGGCATTGTCCTTAAAGCTTTCTTGCAGAAGCATCAGCCAAGCAAGACAGGAGCCGTGAACTGAGAAAGGTGAAGGGATGAATGGTATCGAGTGTCCAGTGGCGTGGGGTAGCAACCCACAGATCCAACAGTTGGTGGCATTTGTGGCAAGGTTGTGCTGGTGAAGTAGTTGTACGAAGGAGTTATTCCAAAATTCCTTTCGCCTCTCTCTGAGTTGGGGAGAGAGCGAAATCAGATAATGTTCCTTCATGGTGGTAGGCTGGACAGTGGTCAGGAATGTTTCGTGAGCAGGTGCATCTTCTTCCACAATCCAGAGTGTGGTCATGAGGAGAAAGCAGAAAAGGATTGTGATGAAGAGTGCAATAGTCTTTGGGCTATGGAGTCTGTCTGCTTTTGGGTTTCTGCGGTGGGTATTTCCTGTTGCCTTCATCATCTTCTTATTTGGCGCTTCCATCATCTTCTTATCTGGCGCTTCCATCATCTTCAAGGTGCTCGGTAGCGGGCAGAACCACAGACTTTGTTTCGCTTCTCTCCGGGTAACCCTTGGTAGTGTTTAGGTCGCCGTTCTGAGATTTAACTCAGTCCGTGGTCTACTTAGCCGAGGCTCCCTCCTTTCGACGCAGGAAATACCCTTCTTTCGATGGCACTGTGGGATCAGGGAATTTTGAAAGTTCAAGTGTTTCGGTATCAGGATAGCAGGATAGTGACGGTCGGTCCTTGTTCAGGAGCTCTTCTTGATTGTCGATGTTTTCGGTCGAGGTCAGGGTCGAGGAGATCTTCTTGCAGTGGTGTGCATGCAGCCAGTTGCGTTTTCCCTCAACCCGAAGTGCTGTTCGGGTGGTGATGAGGACTTGCCAGGGGCCCGTCCACCGGGGTTCCAGACTCTTGGCACGCTGGAAGTTCCGGATCAGGACGAAATCCCCAGGCTGGATGGTGTGTCCGGGACCCCGGGAAGTGTCAGGGATGGCATGCAGCACCTGTTGATGGATAACAGACAGTGTTTTAGTCAACTGACATAAGTAATCAGACATTAGGACGTCCGGGACGTCATGAATGGAAGTTGGTTTCGGTGCCGACCAGACATTCATAGGCCGGCCGAATACAACCTCGTATGGTGTCAAGTGGTGTTTGGTGGGGGTGGAACGCATTGAAAGCAATGCCAGGGGGAGTGCGTCTGGCCATTTCAGTCCTGTGGTAGCTACTATTTTGGCCAATTTTAGTTTCAGTGTGGCGTTATGTCGTTCAACTAGTCCAGCAGATTGGGGGTGGAAGACTGCGTGGAACTTTTGTTTTACACCCAACCCCTTCAAAATGAGTTGGATAACTTCGGCTACGAAGTGGGGGCCATTGTCGCTCCACAAAATTCGACAAAGGCCGTAACGGGGGAAAAACTCCTTTAACAGTACTTTTGCTGTGGCCATAGCAGTGTTGTCACGGGTTGGGTATGCTTCCACCCATTTGCTAAATGCGCATACCACCACAAGTACATATTTCAGGCCTTGACATCTGTCTAGTTGGATGTAGTCCATCTGCAGGACTTCAAACGGGTGATTCGGGACCCCAAACCCTCCCCGGGGTACTACAGTTCCTTTCCCGGGATTGTGTTGCAGGCATATCAAACATTGTTGGACCAGGCGTTTGGCGGACTCTGTGATCTTATCATTGTGCCAAACTCTGGAGACAAGTTCAATCATGGGGGCTGATCCTATGTGGGCAGGGGAATGTGCCATAGTCAGTATGGGAATCAGATATGAGTCAGGTAACAACCATTTGTTTGTGTCTTTTGTCCGCCAGCAGCCTTCGTCATCTTTCAATCCCACCCGTGTCCATTCAGTCAGTTCGTGTTGTGTGCTAGCCATTTGAATGTCTCTAATAGTGTCCCTAGCGTCAGACCATTTTTCTGCTTGTGACCTGGTCACGTACATGCGTGTTGTCGTCCTATTTTCAGCTGTCGTTCGGGCAGTGATGTCGGCTAGTGCATTCCCCTGTCCAATAATGTCTGTCACCTTTTTGTGTGCCTGACATTTGATGACTGCAAGCTTTTTGGGGAGAAGGACGGCTTCGATCAAGGCGGAGACTAGATCCCCGTGCAAAATGGGGGTGCCGTGTGAGGTCAAGAATCCCCTCTCCCTCCAAAGGAGCCCAAAATGGTGAACCACCCCAAAGGCATACTGGCTGTCGGTGTAAATGTTTGCTGTGGTTCCTGCTGCTAGAATACAGGCTCGTGTCAGGGCAATCAGTTCCGCTGCCTGGGCAGATCGTTGCGTTATGCGGGCTGTCTCGACTACAGTTCGAGCCGTGGTGACTGCATAGGCAGCTGAAGTGGTGCCATCGGGGAGTTTGATGCAAGAACCGTCCACCCACAGCTCTCCGTCGGGGTTGGGAAAGGCCGTGTCTCTGAGGTCAACCCTACTTCTGGTCTGTTCGTCTGTGAGGGTCACACAGTCGTGTACAGGGTGCGCATTGGGATCGTTTTCTGGTAAGGGCAGCAGGGTTGCTGGGTTCAGTGTGGTGCATCTCTTCAGAGTGATGTGGGGTGCGAGCAGAGTCAGTTCGTATCCTGTCAGTCGTGCACTCGTCAGGTGTTGCGTTTTGGTTTGGTTTAGGAGGGTGTCAACTGCATGGGGTACCAGTACTGTGAGGGAATTCGAGAGCACGATCCCCTCACTCTGTCGGATAGAGATCGCAGCAGCAGCTACGGCTCGAAGGCAAGCAGGCAGGGCTCTGGCTACAGGGTCAAGAGTGGCTGAGAAGTAAGCGCATGGTCGTTGCTTTGAGCCGATGGACTGGGTCAGGACAGATAAAGCACACCCCTCCCTTTCATGGGTGTAAAGGGAGAAGGGCTTTGTGTAATCGGGGGTACCCAACACAGGGGCCGAGCAGAGGGCATCTCGTAGTTGCATGAAAGAAGCCTGACACTCAGGGGTCCAAGGGAGTGGGAGAGGGATGTCCTTTGCTAACAATGAAAGCAGTGGTTTTACTACAAGGCTAAAGTTGGGTAACCACTGTCGGCAGAAGGAGGTGAGGCCTAGTAGAGAGCGGACCTGTTTCTGGGTCTTAGGGACGGGGGTGTCGAGAATGGTTTGGATCCGGTCAGGAGTCAATTTCCTTCCGTCTTTGGACAAAAGGTGGCCTAGGTAAGTGACCTGGGGTTGGCAGAATTGCAACTTCTTCTTAGAGACCTTGTGGCCATTTTCTGCAAGGAAATGCAGGAGTTGAATGGTGGCTGTGACAGCTAGTGGAGTGGTGTCGGCTGCCAAGAGGATGTCATCGACATATTGTACTAACACCACTCCATCGGGTAACTGGACTTGATCCAGTTGTCTCTTGAGGGCCTGGCTGTAGATGCTAGGGCTTTCTGTGTAGCCCTGGGGTGCTCGGCAGAACCTATATGAGCGGGCTTTTAGGGTGAAACCGAAGAGATATCGGCTGTCTGGGTGGATGGGGATGGAAAAGAATGCGTTTTTGAGGTCAATGACAGTGAAGGTGGTGGCAGTGGAGGGAATCAAAGTCAGGATGGTGGTAATGTCCGAGACCACAGGGTACTGGGGTACCACCACTTTGTTGATCTCTCGAAGGTCAATGATGAAGCGGTATGCTTTCTCGTCTCCTTCTCCCTGTTTCTTAATGATGGGCAAGATTGGGCTGTTGCAAACGTTGCTAACTACTTCCTCTACCACTCCTGCGTCTATCAGTGATTGGATGATTTCTACCAATGCCTTCTCGCCCTCGGGCGATATCCGATATTGTGGAAGTTTTGGGAGTGTTGCATCTGGTCGAACAGTGATGTGCACTGGGTCAATCATCATGCGCCCTACATCCGAATCCGTTTTGGCCCACAGATACGGAGGCAGAGTGTCAAGCAGGGAAGTGTCAGCGTCGGTGATGGAAAACATGTGTCTGGGGGGGCAATGTCTAAGCAGAACAGGATTGTCGTAAAGGAAAACTCGGACTCCATCTTGAAAACATCTAATCGTTGCTCGGAAGTGTTTCAATAAGTCGAGTCCCATAATTGCGTCAGGGCTATTGGAGGAAAGCAAAAACGTAGTGTCAGTGGTGTTGTTTTCTAAGTCAAAGAGGATTGGGGCGGACAAAGGGTTAGTGGAGGGCGTCCCATCGAAACCTGTCGATGTTATTAGTGAGCCAGACAAGGGTGCCCTTGGAATCAGTCGTTTAGATAATGCACTACGTGTTGCGCCAGTGTCTACCAGGAATGGTGACTTTGTACCCAAGACCTTAGCAGTGACATAAGGGCCTTGCTGGTCAACATGGAGCTCGACTGGATCCCTCCCTTGCCCTAGGCAGTCCTATGCAAAGTCATGAACATCATCGTAGTCAGATTGCTGGCATTGGTTCTGTCGGGGTCGATCAAATGTGTTTGGCCTACTTGATCTATCATTAGTTGCGTTGTTTGGGGGCCCTCGCTGTGGTCCCCTATTTCTTGGTTCGTTTGCTGAATCTCTAGGATCTCTATTTCTGGTGAGTTCCAAAAGAACTGGGCACTGAGATTTCCAGTGGCCCGATCTTTTACAGAAGGCACACTGGTCCTCTCTAATGTCTGTACGTCCAATGTGGGGAGTTGAAGTACGGTCTTTGGGAGGTGCCGTTTTAGGGACGTTCATCTGATGGTTTCCCCGGTATTGGTCTCGTCCCAGAGTCACCCCTTGCAGTTGAGCCATCATCACCCTCTCCTTTAATTCTTTCTTCTTTCTCTCTGTTGTTCTATCGTTTTCGTTTTTCTGATGTTCATAATATTGGGCCATCTGGAGGATAGCCGTGGGTTTGGAGGCTGCCCAACTACTTTCGCTGGCCTGTAGTTTCTGCGAGACCTCCGGTGATAAGCCCTTAACGTAATTCTGGACGAACAGATGGTGTCCGGTTGCAGTGGTCAGGTCCTGGCCACTGTAATCGGAGAACACCGTTTCAAACCGGGAGAAGTATTCCGATACATCCTCCTGAGGTTTCTGGCGACAAGCCGTTACTATCGACCAGTCCACTTTCTTTTCTGGGATCAGGGTTTTTAATTTCTGCACGATTTTATCCGGGAGGTCTAAAATGGCTTTCAAAGGCTTTTGTCCGGGTTCTCGTTGTCTGTCTATGCCATCAAGTTGTGACCAGTTATGTCCAAACAGCTCAGAGTGGTCGACTTTCCGGATTTGCTTCCACACATCAGCTGGTAGACATAACCCGAAAAACAAGTCGATGTCAGCTAGAGTCATAATCGTCGATCCTAGGGCCGTACCCAACTCAGTATAGAAGGCAGTGGGGTTTTTACGTAGGTCAGGCAGAGATTTCCGGAAGGTCAGAATCTCTTGCCGGTCCCATGGTTGGTAGACCCAATTGTACACTACCCTTCCCTTTGCATCTTTGTTGTTTGCGTCATCGTGAGTCCCTTCACCTCGTGGAGGAACCCAGTAAGGGGCAGCCTCTCGTATCGGCATCATGGTGTTAGGTCGTTCAGTTTGTGGGTCGGTTGCTACGGATGTAGTGGATTCGATTTTCGGCTTTTGTTCAGTGAGGTGGCGGAAAACCTCAAGCGTACGCGCAAGGAGGTCCGTCACGTCACTCTCACTCTCATCCCCGATATCGACCTTCCGGTACAGAGTCGTTAGGCTCTGGGGACCTTTTTCTTGATATCGGTCCTCGTATGCGTTTAAGACGTGGTAACACAGTTGTACAGTAAAGTGTCGTCTGTGACTCCCTGTATAAGAATTAAACACATCCGTGATGGACTCTTCATCTTCCCTCTTCTCTACCAGTATCTTTGCTATCTTGTCGACCCCTGCCCGTTCATGTTTGCTTAGTCTATATGTTCTAGCAGGACCAACCCTTCGGGCTTCTGGGTCGCCCAGCGTTGTCGTTTGTGTAGCATCCGATACAAGGAGTTCAGCCGGCACGGAGGCCATGGGGGCTGAAGCCGTGGTGCTACTCTCGCTTGTACCTGGGGATAGTGGGTGCTGGGCTAAGGGTTGGGAAGGGGCATATGGAAGGGGCATGTGGATGATCGGAGGACCTAGCAGCAGATCATCGTTGGTTCGCTGTTTCGAGTGTAATTCAGGGTAGAGCGTGGAGGGTGTTCTAACCAGACACTGGCTTGATGTCTCTATTTCTAGCTTCTGTTTGGTATCCTCTCTTTCTTTTATCTCTTTCTCTAGTTTCTGGGCCGCTAGGTGGGCTGCTTTCCGCAGCTCTTTTCCCAACCTACTCTCAGTTCTCTTTTTGCGTTGTTCGGCTTCTTTTCGCCACATGCCGAAGCTGTCAAGCATAGTGGGCGTCGTCTTGTTTTTACCAAGGGCTGTTTCTAGTGCGATTATTCTATCGTTTTCGAAGGATCCTATCAGTGGCCACTGACTTTCTCGATCCTTTTTCGTATATTTATGCCACAGCTGGCTATAGGCTATAGCGACTAATCCATGCTTCGTGAACATGTCCTTATTAGGGGTGCCCTCCAGCGGAGCCGGATGGTTCATCTCTAATAAGCGGTCCGGGCTAAACAGGCTACTAACCAGTGGGGAGAAGACAGGCATGACGGATCACAATGGGGATAATAGTCAGCACTACCTATCTTATCACTGCGCGCAAAGACTAGACAGAATATTTCTATTCTACGTTGTTTGCACGTAGTGAATACCTCATGAACCAATCTTGAGCAATCAATGTTAGGTCAAAAATAAAAAATCAATATGGTCAATGGGGAGAATAAGTAGGCTCGCAAAGGTTCGCGTCACCTACCCTTTCACTATCTGCAAAGAGGGGACCTATTCTTCCCTGTTTGCAGACAGAGAATCTCCAGAAAACAATCTATAACAGTTAATCAATGTAGGGGGAGGGGGCAATTGTTCAATGGGGGAGAAAGATAGGTCCGACGGGTGCGTACCTATCCTTCGCTGTTTATAAAGGGAGAGCCTGTTGTTTCTCCGTTTGCAGACAGTGAATCTCCAAATAAATTAACAAAAAGTAATACTAGTATTTTCTCATCAATTATCAATCACTTTCACTTATCAATCACTTTCGCAATTTGTCGTGTTTACACGACCTTACCCGGACCGCATGGACAGTTTCTTGTCTTCCGAATCCAGCGCCCGATCGTCCTCTTCTCTTCGTACTTCTCGTGGCACTCCTGATGGTTCCCAGTCAGGACCGCAGATCACTCGAGAGAGGTCTGTTCGGAACCAGTGAAGTTCGGATGATCGGCTGTCAGACGAGGGTCTATCGGACAGGGTACCTTCCGATCGTTGCAGTCGTTCACTCTGTCGTCAGGACCTCTCCCACTGGATCCACGAGTCGCTGATGGGCCCCACGTTTGGGACGCCAATTGTTAAAAAGGGGTTCCAAAGACAACCAGTAACCAAAGACCCTTTTTTTGTTGCCCGGCGGTATCGCCTCTATGACCCACCAATGTTAATCAATGAAGAAGCAGGCGCTGGAGACTGGAAGGCAGGAAACGAGGATTTTATTCTCTCCGGAGGAGAACACATCAATTCAGACAGCAAGTATCGTCACGAGGTGCTCTTGATGGGGAGGGGAAGCTTCCTACCGTACGGGGTAATAAACAGTATCCGCAGGGCCAGGTGGCGGCCTGGGAACAAGGAAGACAAACGGGGACACAGGAAAAAGGGGGTTTGCATCAAAAGGATCTGAGGCCATGAAAGGAATGAGGGGAGGTGTCGCGCTGGGAACAGGATGGGATTCCGTGGTGAAGCTGCGCTGAAGAGGGGTTTATGACCCAAGGCATGAGAGAGCGGGGGTTGCCAGTGTGCGGGGGATGCTTGCGAGGTTAAGAGAGAGAGAGACGCGCTGGCTATCAGCGAGGGACAGGGAGGCCATGGTGCTCAAAATGGCTGCCGCTTACGCGCACGAATGGGCTTGAAAAGGGGGCAAGATGGCGCCGATAATGTTGACGTTTGCAGTCTAATCTTTAACACCTTTAACATGCTCGAATTGGCGTATTTCCATTTGGTATATTTGAATTCCTAGGATATATACAAGGTGTACCTAGGACATATACAAGGTGTACCTAGGACCTGGAAGATAATGGACGGCAGCACCTGTTGTGTCATCGCCCATAGTGGCGGTGCAAACATGACTTCAGTCGTGCAACTGTAGCCTGACTATAACAGTGCAAAAGACATACTGCAATGTATTAAAATAAACCCCTTCTGAAAGTTAAAAATCTTACTTTCTAATATGAATTGAAACCCCCACCCCCAAAATGCGTTTGCGATTTCTGTTGCTTAACATTTTGACTTTACTACTGTTTTGGCACTGCATAAATCCTTTACATTTTACCCCAAGTTAAGACTTTGTGCCATGTGCCTTAGCTACCAGAGATTTGTGGTTGGTTTTATTTAGTTACGTTGATAGTTGACCCTGACAGGGGTAGTGTAGTGATTTGGTTCTCGAGGTAGGTAGTCTCCTATCCCAAATAATCCAATTTCTTACAGACCGGTTGTGATCTTTGAGAGGCGTTGAGGGCAGTTTGATTTTGAGTGAAGCTCTCTCCCTCCCATTTACCAACACCACTATTGATTATAACAGTAGTATATTACATTAACCCCTTCGCCGCGGCGCAAATTACGCCGCGGCGCAAGGGATAAGCATGGCGCTGTAGTGCTCATGCCGTAACCACGCAGTCATTAGTCATTGACGGTGTGTGCTCATGACGGCGTGGTTCCGTCACTGCCCCGCCCGCTCATTAAGTCGCTAACACAGGCGGGGAATTAATGCCGCGTGGGCAGAGCGGCAGCCTCATGACGGAACCACGCCATCATGAGCATAAGCCGCCCGTGTCTCATGACGGCGTGGTTCCATCCTAAGCACGGAACAGGTTAAGTACCATATTTGTATACCCATCCCTGGAGTCTGATGGCCTGCGAAAGTTTGCCTTTGACCCATTCATACCTCACCTCTTCTAGCCCTTTCCTTCTATCCCACCTTTCCACTCCATTATTACCAGTTCTCCTAACTGTTAATGTATATTAATACCCAGGCTTTGTATGAACCCACGCCACACTTTGATGTTTAAGAAGTCTCTATCGCCATCTCTACAGCGGCCCACTAGTCGAAGTACCAAGGCAAGGGACGGGATGATAGGTTACTGTCTCCACTTATCGGTCTGAATATACTGTACAAGCATCTGGATACCTGGACTTTAGGCACTATATTGTGAGAAATTGGCCTGATATGCAGTGCTCACTATTCTAGTGATCACTATGTATCAGTCCAAATGACCCTTATTGATGATTGGTTGTAAGTCAACCGTAGACCAGCTATCCTAGTAGCATGGACAAGAGCAGTCTTTAGGCTAGACTCTAAAAGGGGGTGTTAAGTCAGATATTATACCGTCACATATACCCCTTGAACACCAAGTGAAAGGACACCACACAAGTTGTTATGAAAATAAAAGGATATTTATTTAGAACACAACAGCCCTGGACTCTTTGAGGACAGGGCGCTAAGCACAATACAAAGCTCTTATGAAAATACTTTAAGTCGCACAATTTACACAAATGCCCGCGGGGCACGAAAAACCATATACTCTAAAAGTGGAATGCGAAATTACTAGCAGGTAAGTACTACTCTCATAGGCTTTAGAAACGCTGGACCTACAATGCTGAACCCTTAGATTAGAAGCAGGAGGCCTAGGGACGTCGTGTGCAGAGTGGAAACTCTCACGCGTAATGCGGGTCAAGGTCTATGGATGCTAGATTTCGTAAAGTTAGTGTTATCGGACGAATCCGACTAGGTAGAGCTGAAACGAAAAAGGATCTGGACACTTAGATAGTTAAGCTATGCTGGAGCACCGAAATGCTCAGGTTACCTAGCCCAGGGGCTGCGGCTGCATAGGGCTGAAAAGACGTCGGGAATCCTCGTTGCAGTCTATGGAGCCTGAAAGAAGAAGTTGCTGGCAGGCGACCAGTGATGAAGTTCGATGAGATCCAAGCCTGGATCGGTGAAGGAGACCTGTAAGCAGAGGGGACCAAGTTCTGTATCACTAGCCAGTGATTAGATGGGCACCAGGATGGCACCGGACGAAGTCACCTCGACCAGGTGAGTGGGCGACGCTGGGCTCTGCAGTCTCTCGGACCAGGAGGCGTTGTCGGCGACCAGGATGGAGGTGCGAGCTGTCCCACGAAGGTGTCTGCTGTCGACGTCGCTGGACCCAGGATTGGGGCAACAACTCTTGGCAAATGCAAGCCCACGCGGTGGACTCAAAATGGCGTCTGGAGTGGACCAGGAGGGTCCCGGGTGCTCCTCTGTTGGAGGGGAGCAAGGGCCAGTCTGGAGCAACCAGACCAGCGTTGAAAATGTTGTCGTTCGTCGTCATGAGGGCCACAAGCCAGCAGGCAAGTAGCCGGACAACCCGGTGAGCAGCAAAGAGCAGAAGGGCCCCACACAGATCTGGTGGATGATGGGGGGCTGGACTTCGGTGCTGGAGCTGCTCAGGGTTAGGGCTTCTCGAACCCCAAAGCACTCACTCAAGGATCCCTCGGCGGTCGTGCTGGATAAGTGTAGTGCAGTTCTGAAGATAGCCGGTCCCTCGAGGTCTCGTCACACCCGCGAATCTCAGCGTGGCTGATGATGCAGGTAGAGGTCAGAGGTGCCAGGGAAGCCGGGTTTCGCCGTGCTGGTCGGTCTGGTTCCGGAGGAAGGACGTGCAGCAAACCGCAGGTCACTTAGTTGGTGCCCGCTGATGCAGGGTGACTACTCCTTAGTCACAAGGGAGAAATCTTAAGAAGAAGTCTTGAGTTCCTTTCGTAGAAAGTAGTTTCAGGATTCAAAGATGATCTAATCTGGGAAGGGGGCCCGCTCCTATCTTTATACTAAGGAAAGGGGCAGGTACGCGACTAGGTCCTGCCCCTGGGTGGGACCAGGAAGGGGGGTGGTTACACCCCTCTCCCATGCCGGACTTTCCCCAGCTCAGGGGCTGGTGTGCCCCTGGAACTGGTTCAAGCCGGCTTATGCATAGTGAGCACCGGGGTGCCACTTGCAGTCACCTTCCTATTCAGCCCTGCCTACCCAGGATACACAAAACCATGTCTGGGATGGTGCTAGCACCGCCCCTGACAGGAAACCCTTTGTCCAAGCCCTCCTCGCTGGTAGGACTCCCAGCAGCAGGAGGTCAGACTTGTGTCTGTGGTGGCAGCATCCATTTTGTGATGCTGAGGCTCGAGTTAACTTTAACCGGGGTTCACAGTTACACACATGTCGTGCCCCTCTAGAAGGGTGGAATGCTAACCCCGTCGCCAGAATTGGCGAGGGGTTAGTATTCCAATTCGTATGACACCTTACTCGACATGTTTTGATAAAGCGATGCCAGAGTTGGCATATAACCGCGAGGATTATAATGCACTTAAGAGTATATGGTACGCGTTATCGTAGAACAGCTATTAAGACTTGGTTCCGCAAGCTGCAGACGGGCTCAGCTCATGCCAGAGCACCATCTCACATAATTCCAAGCACTCTGCCTTCAGGATTGTCAAGGCCTGCCATAGGAGTGACTGATAGGAATTCATGTGTCCATTTTAGGGTTAGATATAGGTATACTATATCTAAAGCAAAGGGTGATTACACCACCTTGCCCCAGCTGTCGTGCAGCCAGTTGTGTCAGATTTAGATGGCCAGCCAGGGGTGGCATAATACATGCTGCAGCCCCTGGTAGGCCCTGGGTACACCTATGCCCTGAGTTACAGGGTCTGATAAGGTGGCCCAGTACCAATTGGTAAATGCACCTAAGGTACATGGAATCGATTTTACAGAGAGAGCAGTAGGCCTGGGGTCCTGAATAGCAGGGTCCCAGGTCAACTAAGTCGGAAAACCAGCAAAACACCAGGCAAAAAGTTGGGGGCAACCATAGTCAGGTATCCACCCTCCTACATATATGGATCAATGTATCGTAGCATTGGAAGCCTCTTACCAAGAGTGTGCTTTTTTCTCCCCCGATGTGTTCCCTAGAATTACACAAATAACCAGACTACAGGTGCTATATGAATTTCTGAATCATATAGCGTTAGGTGCGCACATGCAGTAGGAGCATTTTTTTCGTCCATTTTTATCACTCTTTGAACTCAGCCGGTTTCCCTTTACACTTTCAAATTTCATTTATCTTCATGGATGTGCCATTGGTTTGTGATGACTGCTACACATTTGTACGTATTTAAGGTGAAATGTCCCACTTTATAAGTGTTTTGGATATTGGGCTTTTTTAAATTCATGAATGTGTTTTGTTGTACTGTATATTAATTCAGATGTGAAGGTTATTGAACATGTATACTGTTATTCTTTATAACGATGTGCGATGCAGTATATCTCTCTTGAATATAGTTGTGGGGGAAGGGGGAGTCGGATATGTAAAGTATCTTTTTTTGTAAAAAAAAAGTGATGTCCTGTCGAGCGTTCTTTTTCGTACAGATGTCATGTGCTCGCATATATACAAATGCAATGTGCCTACCTTTATTCATAGAGTGTGGGATGTTGTGTACTTCTATTCTTCATACAGGCATGGGATCTAATGTACTCCGATATTGTGTGAGTGCCTGTCTCAGTGTATTTTTCAAGTAGCCATAGTCTAATAATATACTGCTTTTTTTCTTAGACAGTTGTAGGGGGCCTGTACCTGTCTTACGGTTAATGTTGACATGATTTTGTGTGCCATTCATTCCTGAAGCAGTTGGCACAGGCTGCCCCCTTTTCTTTCTGATATATGAGGGGTAGTGTAAAAATTTACTTTGTCATACAGTTTGGGGGTTTGTGTCTTTTAGCCTTCATCTATATGTGATGTGTAGTGCATGCTTTCTGTTCGCGAAGGGGTAGGCATAATGTAAAATTGTTATCTTGGTACTCTGTGCAGCATTCTAACTCTCATGTTTCTATACAAAGGTGTTTGCAGTGTTAATTATTCGTGTAAAATAATGTCCAGAGTGATATTTTCTATATTTATTTTTTCTTTTGCGCTCCTGTTTAATGCTCATTAGTATCAGTGCAGAAGGCCTCTTTAAAAAATGCAGTGTTTTTCCTCCTCGAGCGTGCGAAACATTCTAGAAAAACCTGCTCATAGCAAACGTTAGACGCTGTCTCGGTTTCTTATTAAATATGCTGGTGGCGTTGCTGCAGCTCCGGCTTGGGGGCATGTTGAGACCTATTCTGTCAGGGATGGCTGCTGGCCTGGTCCTGCAGAGATTGGAGGTTAGAGAAGGCTGTGTGGACTTCAGCCGCTGCCTCGGCGTGGCGCTGTGACGTGAACTTAACTTTGAGGGCTGCCCAGGGACGTGTTTGAGGCAGCATGCTCTCTTCGCCTCCCCAGGAGGCCCATTATTTTGTTGTAGTGTAGACATTTCCTCGTGATCTTTCAAACAAAACCCACTTGATCATGTTCAGAGAGACGGTTTTGCTGAAACTATGTATTAGGGGTTATGTGAACGCCGCTAATGCTCTGCGTCTTTGCATTTTCGCTGCTGGGATGCTAAGCTTCTGCAAGAACGATTTTTTTCTTAATAAATATTACCTTCTAAGGGCAACCTTCTGTCGTGGCTTCCACCCTCGGCCGAGCCTTCATTTTAGAAGGCCCTTCATGAGTCGGATCAGAACTCCTCTGCCGTACACATCACTCAAATACGCGTTTTGCTGTTTGCCGCTGGCTCTCACATCCTTCCTTGATGATGATTATTTTTTTGTGCGGTACTGTTCGGGGCTCCGAACTTTGGTGGGTGAAAGCGATGGAACCAAGTGTTGCATGTAGTGTATGACAGTCATCTGTGTCTTTGTGTCGCAAGTACGCAAGGCAATTCTAACTTCCTGATGATTAAATAACTCTACTTTAAGAAGGTAGCACACAGAATTACTTATGCGTGACAAACCGTGTGTGCTCTGTGGTCATTTGTTGCTCCAAATACAGTAAGGGAAACATATTGCAGTTGCATTGATACAGACCGAGTTACCCACATGCAATTAAAGGTGCTGACTGGATCTCTTTCCACAGTTCAATTTATGAGAAATGTTTAAGTCCTGCCTAGGCAGTGCTTGAACTGTCTCTTCGAGGCATGCTGTATTCAGGATATGTGCATAAAGCTCCGCCCACTTCCCCGCCCATCTTTTTAATTGGCTCCTGTCCCGGTCCTTTTGTAAAGGGTGGCTTTTTATTGGTCAATAGGCTTAGTAGTCCCTGCTTAGTAACCACCTTGTCTCTTCCTGTAACCTCCCATGAGGACAACCCCTGTTACATGTGTGGTTACTGCCTAGGTATTAATTACAGCCTCGAGGGACTATTTTCTTAAAAGGCTTCAGGCAAGACGCTCTCTTGGTCCTAAGCTAGGCTGGCAGTGCTTACTTCACTCACAAGAACATCTCACATTTATATGAGACCGGCTATTAATGTTAATTTCCCTTCCTCCGCTCCACACAGTGTAGAGCCTAATCCAGAACTAATATAATAATTCTGTTGTCACATTTCAAGCTACTAATTTTATATATGGACATAGCTAGTTGAATGTACTCATGGTACTGTCTTGCATGCAATGCATTATGGGTAGGGTGGATTTACCATATCTTCTGCAGGGTGCAGTACCATATGTGGCCAAAAGAGGTTCCCTCGGACCTATTTTGGCCACATATGGTACTGCACCCAGCAACATGTCTAGATAAAAAACAAGCATTGGAAATGCAACAGGTCTCTCACATTTATTTGAGTTTGAGCTATTAGTACTGTAAACTGCATTTTTTCCCCAATGTGTTAAGAGTGTATATAATTAGTGTGTGGTGGAAATATGTGTGTTTTCTCGTATTAGTTAGCTGTGTAATTGTGTGGCATTGAACTGTGTGGTTTGTAGTGTATTTGTGTAGTGGAATTATGTGGCATAGTGTGCTGTGAAACTATGTATAGTAATTATGTGGTATTGAGTGTACTGGAATTATGTGGAGTGGTATTGTATGTAATGAAGTGTAATCATGTAGAATGGTATTTTTTATTGTGGAATGGTATGTAGTGGAGTTTAATTATGTGGTGGGCTGTTGAATTTTGTGGCATGATGTGATAATGCGTGGTGTGGATTGGATGTATATGGTGTGTTGTGTAATTGTGCTGTTGGTTTGTTTTATGTTACAGCATAAATAAAACAAATTTTGTTGCGCACACTGCATCGCATTTGGCAATGCAGCGGGCGCAAGGAAATTAATTTCATTTATTTGTTTATGTACTTACCTCTGTGAGGCCGTATTCCGCAGTTTACTACCCCCCAACCCTGCCCTTCCCCCACCCCACCCTAGCGCCCGCCAGCACTCCTACCACAGGCCGCTACTGCTTATGGGGAAGGAGTCTTTAAAACAAGACGATGCTCTGTATTCGAAGCTGGAGGAATGCTACTTCTCCTGCCCGAGCACATTTATGTGTGCATTGTTTCAAGTACCACAGAAAGAGGTAGTAGGGCAATAGAACAGAAACGTGTTTTGCTGCCTGGACAGAGGACCCCTTCCTTTAAGAAAACCATTTATCTTTGGCCCCTATGCACACAAAATATTAAATGCTGTTTTTGTTTTCAGAACAGCGAGGTATTCAAATGCACTAGTAGGTGTTAAAACCAGGGTAGGATGCCTGTAGGGCAACCAGCCCGATTGGCTGGTTGGTACAGATCAGTGTGCGGGCCAGTTTTTTAGCAGTTGTGCGTCGGTTTTAATCAATCAATCAATCAATCAATCAATCAAAGCATTTATATAGCGCACTACTGACCCGGAGGGTCTCAAGGCGCTAGGGGAGGGGGGGTCCGCTACTGCTCGAACAGCCAAGTCTTGAGCTGCTTCCTGAAGGCAAGGTGGTCCTGGGTCAGGCGGAGGTGAGTCGGGAGGGAGTTCCAAGTCTTGGCGGCCAGGTAGGAGAAGGACCTTCCTCCTGTGGTGGCTCTTCGGATGCGGGGGACGGCGGCGAGGGCGTGGCTGGTCGATCGAAGCTGGCGTGTGGGGGCGTAGAAGTTGAGGCGGCTGTTGAGGTATCCTGGGCCTTGGTTGTGTAGGGCTTTGTGTGCGTGGGTGAGGAGACGGAAGGTGATTCTCTTGTTGACCGGGAGCCAGTGCAGATCTCTCAGGTGTCCGGAGATGTGGCTGCGACGGGGGATGTCCAGGATGAGTCATGCTGAGGCGTTCTGAATCCGCTGGAGTCTCTTCTGGAGTTTGGCGGTGGTTCCAGCGTAGAGGGAGTTGCCGTAGTCCAGACGGCTGGTGACGAGGGCCTGGGTGACCGTCTTCCTGGTCTCGGTGGGGATCCACCGGAAGATCTTGCGTAGCATGCGCAGGATGTTGAAGCACGACGAGGAGACGGCGTTGACTTGTCTGGTTATGGAGAGGGAGGAGTCCAGGATGAAGCCCAGGTTGCGTGCGTGGTCTGTTGGTTTGGGTGCGCTGCCCAGGGCGGGGGGCCACCAGGAGTCGTCCCAGGCGGAGGGTGAAGATCCCAGGAGGAGGACTTCCGTCTTGTCCGAGTTCAGTTTCAGGCGGCTGTTCGTCATCCAATTGGCTACGTCTGTCATCCCTTCGTGTAGGTTGGCTCTGGCGGTGGCGGGGTCGTTGGTGAGGGAGAGGATCAGCTGGGTGTCGTCGGCGTAGGAGATGATGTTGAGGTTGTGTTGGCGTGCGATGGCTGCGAGGGGGCTCATGTAGACGTTGAAGAGGGTTGGGCTGAGCGAGGAGCCTTGAGGAACGCCGCAGATGACTTTGGTGGCTTCTGATCTGAACGGGGGGAGGCGGACTCTCTGTGTCCTTCCGGCGAGGAACGAGATGATTCATTCCAGTGCCTTCTCCTGGATTCCGACGTTGGTGAGGCGCCGCACTTGGGTACGGTGGCAGACAGTGTCGAAGGCCGCGGAGAGGTCTAGGTGGATGAGGGCCGCTGTTTCTCCGTTGTCGAGCAGGGCTCGGATGTCATCGGTGGCTGCGATCAGGGCGGTCTCTGTGCTGTGGTTGGCCCGGAAGCCAGACTGCGAGAGGCGAGGGATCCGTTCGTCTCGAGGAAGGCGGCCAGCTGCTTGTTGACTGTCTTCTCGATGACTTTTGCAGGAAACGGGAGCAGTGAGATGGGGCGGTAGTTCTTGAGGTCGGTAGGGTCGGCTGATGGCTTCTTTAGTAGAGCGCTGAGTTCGGCGTGCTTCCAGCTCTCCGGGAAGGTAGCAGTGTCGAAGGAGGTGTTGATGATGTCCCGCAGGTGGGGTGCGATGACAGCGTCGGCCTTGTTGAAGACTTGGTGAGGGCAGGGGTCGGTCGGAGATCCGGAGTGGATGGAGTTCATCGTGCGGATGGTGTCTTCAGTGCTGATTGGGGTCCAGGCACGGAGGGTGGTGGTGGGGGGCGGTGGTTCAGTCGTGGCGTGCTTTGGTTGAGTGCTGAAGCTGTTGTGTATGTCCGCGATCTTGTTGTGGAAGTAGGAGGCGAGGGAGTTGCAGAGGTCTTGCGAAGGGGTGATGTCGTAGTTTCCGGCGTTGGGGTTGGAGAGCTCTTTAACGATGTTGAAGAGTTCCTTGCTGTTGTGTGCGTTGTTGTCCAGTCTTTCCTTGAATGCAGTATTCTTGGTGGCGTGGATCAGTTGGTGGTGTTTTCGGGTGGCGAGCTTGAGGGCAGTCATGTTGTTCGTTGTTGGGTCTCTGCACCAGGCTTTCTCGAGTGCTCGGCAGTTCTTCTTGGAGCTCTTGAGTTCGTCGGTGAACCATGGGGCTTTCTTGCTGCCGGGTCTGCTAGGCGGGGTCTTCAGAGGAGGCGAATTCGTCTGCGCAGTTGCTGATCCACTTCGCGAGGTTGGTGGCCGCCTGGCTTGGGTTCGTTGCGCTGATGGGAGGGTTCATGCTCAGGGAAGTTGCGAGCGGGTCGGCTGTGATCTGGTTCCAGCTTCTGCGTGCAACCTGTTGCTGGTGGTGGTGGATCGTGGTCCTTCTGAAGCTGAAGTGGACGCAGCTGTGGTCCGTCCAGTGGAGTCCGGTTGCGTGGCTGAAGGTGATGTCCTTGCTGGATGAGAACACTGGGTCGAGTGTGTGTCCGGCGTAGTGGGTGGGGGTGGTCACCAGCTGCTTGAGACCGAGGTTGGCGAGGTTGTCCAGCAGGGTGGTGGTGTTGCGGTCGTTGTTGTTCTCCAGGTGGAAGTTGAGGTCCCCGAGGAGGATGTAGTCAGCGGAGAGGAGGGCGTGCGGGCTGATGAAGTCGACGATGTCTTCGCTGAATTGTGTGCGTGGTCCCGGGGGTCTGTAGATGAGGGTGCCTCTGAGGGTGGTCTTGTGGTTGATGTGGATCTGGAAGTGCAGGTGTTTGGCGGGTGCGAGGGTGTCGTCGGTGTTGGTCGTGATGCGGATGGTGTTCCTGTGGATGATGGCGATGCCTCCTCCTGTCTGGTTGACGCGGTCCCTCCGGATGATCTTGTAGCCGTCCGGGATGGCGATGGCGATGTCGGGCGCTGAGGAGGCGTTCATCCAGGTTTCCGGGAGGAAGGCAACGTCTGGGGCTGTGGTGTCGAGCAGGTTCCAGAGCTCGACGGCGTGTCTGTGGATGGAGCGGGTGTTGAGCAGATGCACTTGAGGTGGTTGCTGCTGGTGCTCGGCTTGGTCGGTGCTGGTGTAGTGCAGGTCCGGATGCAGGTGAACTTGCAGGAGTGGCAGCAGAAGGGTCCGTGGGTGCGTCTCGGGGTGGCTCGATAGCAGCCCGGGATTCGACCGACGTTGAGTGCGTGGAATTCGGTGGCGTCGTAGGTCCGGCGGGTGGGCTGGTGTCTGCAAGAGCCAGGGGTCCTGTCACTGGGTGCGGTCCAGGCGCGGACGGGCGCAGACGGGCTTACCTTTGGCGCACCTTCGGCGCGCTTGGGGCGCGGCCGCTGCGCGTCAACGCTGAGCGTTTGCCACTCTCCCATATAAGGAGAGTGGGGGGGGGGCCGAGCGAGGGAGGAGCAGCTGGGAGGCGGGAGCGGGGCGGCGAATGGGAAGGTAGATAGAGGGAAGGGGGGCGGGGCCGCAGGGGGGCAGCGGCGGGGAGCGGGCGGGAAACGCGACCGGGGCTGGAGGGGGAGCAGCGAGGGGGAACAGCGAAAATCAGAGGGCACAACAAGCGGACAACATAGAGGTAAAAAGGCACAAAATAAGATACTTAGAGCTGGGGGCAACGCAGGGGGTAAACAATGGAGAAAACAAACTGGGGTCAACGCTGACACAAGCGACGTTGGTTACCGCAGCGCAGCAGAGGAACTACCGCTCCAGCAGACCAGGAGCACGGCTGCGGGCAGTGGCGGCAATCAGCAGGGTTGGTACCTGGGCTCGCTCGCAGAGAGTGTGCGCGGTGCGTGGGGTGACTGGCCCAGAGGGTCAGAGGCCATGTAACCCACTTTTTACTGTTGATTTCCCTGCTAATACCACTTTTTAGGTCTCGCCTGTCGATGCGCATGCGCATCGAGCAAGCGAGACTATGGGGGCTCATCCACTCTTTATCTAACTTGCAAGGAATCGTGGCGATTCCTTGCAGTGCCCGTGACTTTTAAGCTCAATGCGCATGCGCATTGAGCTTAAAAGCGCGTGCACATGCCCCCAGCCGCCTGCCTTGCCTACTCTCCCGCCCCCTCACTTCTTGATTGCACGGCCGCTAGGCCGTGCCTCCCCTACTCTCCTCTTCCTACTCTGTCTGTTCCCGCACTCCTCCCACACCCCCGCTCCGCCCCCTCCCCTGCCTGCCATGTCGCGTCGCATTTCTCCTCCCCCCAGCCGCCTGCCTTGCTAAGTCCCACGTGGCCTAGTCCTATCCCCACCCCGCCGACCTATCACTGCTCTGAGAGGGTGTATTGTGCAAAGCATCGAGGCATATTTATTATGCACAATATGAGGCCTGCGCGAGCGGCTCCCCACAGGCGCACCTTACAGCCAGGGCTGAATGAGACCTGCAGATATAATGCTCATCTCCAGATGACATTAGTGATTCCTGCTTCTTTAATCCGCCCGATAATTGGTTTACTCAGACTGCGCGCCTCGGTCGTTTGCTCAGAACCTTCGTGTTGACTCTACAGAACTCGTAAGCGGGGTATTTTAATTCAGTTCTTTCAGCCTGCGAGCGAGGCCGGCTTTGCTCTATTTTATCTGTTAATCCGGTCGTCGTGGTACTTCCCTCAATGCTACAAAACAAATTACTTAGACTAAAGACCTCTTCCTACTGCTCAGACGCCATCACGCGCCTTCCCTCCAACCTGCGACGACTGTAATCAAATTGTCAACGCCTTTGAATTACAAATTTGAATAATAATGACCCACGCGCTTGCCAACGAAATTGAAACGGCCTGTGGGCTTTTACCTCCTAACCCCCAAATCTCTGAGGTTGACGCCCTCCTCGCGCCCCGGCTTGCTCCTGGTGAAGAAGGTATGTCTCCCGCACCTTTCATGGGCTCCAAGCAGACTGGTAGCACGTGCATGGCTTTTGGCACGGCAGTCTGCTAAGTGACTCAATGCAACACTTGTTTGAAATCCGCAGGAACTTGGCACCAAGAGTGTTGTTTATGTGCGCGATTTGCTCGACTTGAGGAATCGAGCGGCTGAGCTCTCACTGTTTCACTTGTGTCCTGGGCGGAAAGCAAGAACGGTTATATAATTCAGCAGATGGTTTAAACTTTCATAACGCTTCTTCCTTTTGGTTTTTCCATGTCCCCCTTTCTCTAATGAGAACAGATCGGAAAAAAAGGCTTCTTGCTATGCGGCTGGTTCCTCTTGCCCGTGTTTTGAAATGTATGCTTTCTGAAGAGATTTCTGGAGGCCATGGGGTTCCATTATGAAGCAATCATTTCTCAATTGTTAGGAAACTAAACATAACTAGAGCAGCCCTTCTGCCAGTAGGAACCGGGACATATAATATATAAAACAATGGTTTAGCCTCCCCTACTCTCCTCCTCCTACTCTCCTCCCCTCGCCCGCTGTTCCCGCACTCCTCCCACACCCCTGCTCCGCCCCCTCCCCTCCCTGCCATGTCGCGTCGCATTTTTCCTCCCCCCTCCCCACAGCAATGCCCTCCTAACAACACACAGTGCTCCCTGATGCAACGTAATCATCCGTCATATTAGGAGTACTTTGTTAGCTAACAAGATGGTTGTACTGATGGCTTGTTTTCATTTTTTTGGTGCTTTTGGACCATCATTAATAAAAATGAACCCCGTTATAGAGTCATCATCATGTCTCTTCTCACCACCCTCTGGGTCTACATTAGCCAGTCAACTAGCCCTTTCAGCGTCATGTGACCAGCGCGCCCCATTCAGCTTTGCTGGTGTCGTATCACATGACCCAGGCATGGCCAGTCGTCAGGTTGCACCGCCCTTTGGTTCCCGAGCATGCCGTTCTCAGCCTTCTCCAACATTAACCAAATCGGCAGCGGCCTCCTCGACCGCCCACTCATTCTCGGCCATTCAGCTCAGCTGTTTACATTGCCAAATGTCTTCACAACATCTGCAGCAGCTCGGCTAAAAAAAGCAGGAAAAATCCACAACACCCCCTTCGCCAACCAACTAAATACATTGCAACACCTGGCAAACCTTTTTCTGTACCCTGCTGCTTAACACCCTCTCCCCCGCTCCGCCCCCTCCCCGCCATGTCGCATTTCTCCTCCCCCCTCCCCACAGCAATGCCCTCCTAACAACACACAGTGCTCCCTGATGCAACGTAATTATCCGTCATATTAGGAGTACTTTGTTAGCTAACAAGATGGTTGTACTGAACCCCTCACCCTCACTCACCCTCACTCACCCACCCTCACCCACCCTCACTCACCCTCACTCACCCTCACACTCACCCTCACTCACCCTCACTCACCCTCAACCCCTCACCCTCACTCACCCTCACCCTCACTCACCCTCAACCCCTCACCCTCAACCCCTCACTCTCACTCATCCTCACTCACCCTCAACCCCTCACCCTCACCCACCCTCATCCACCCTCAACACCTCATCCACCCTCAACACCTCATCCTCACTCATCCTCACCCTCACTCACCCTCAACCCCTCACCCTCACTCACCCTCACCCTCACTCACCCTCACTCACCCTCACTCACCCTCACCCTCACTCACCCTCACCCTCAATCCCTCACCCTCACTCACCCTCAACCCCTCACCCTCACTCACCCTCAACCCCTCACCCTCACTCACCCACCCTGACCCTCACTCACCCTCAACCCCTCACCCTGACTCACCCTGACTCACCCTGACTCACCCTCACTCACCCTCAACCCCTCACCCACCCTCACTCACCCTCAACCCCTCAACCTCACTCACACTCACTCACCCTCACCCTCACTCACCCTCACTCAGCGCAACCACAGCATCTTCACTAAATATATTTAATAAACTTTACGCTATTGGCAATATAAAATAAAATCCATTTTATTTACGTATTAATTATTAATTGTTTTTTAAAGCCATTGATTTTTTTTATATCAACACATAAGTCACATATAAGTCCCGTTAATACAAAACATGTTGCTTTACAAATGCTAGAGGTGTCACATTTACAAAAATTATAACTATTGGCTTTGTAAAGAAGAAAGCTATTAATTTAGCTATTTAGAAAAAACAACACATAAATAAAAAACAAAAATAAATAACACCTATAGCTCAAACTTTACTACTGCGAGACCTATTGCATTTCCAATGCTTGTTCAACTATCTCCTTTGCTAATGGTGGCCACTTTTCTGTTGGTGCGGGGCCCTATCTTTTGTGCCAGTCTGACACTGGTTAAAAGTCACACAGCTCAACATTAGTATGTTATCGACATCGCAAAGATGAAATTCTGAATAGCTTCACCGGAATTCGAACCTCAGACTAAGGGGGAAGGAGAGCCCCGTGGGTTGACCACCTGCTAGGGAGGTCTGTACATAAGGCTGCGGGATAAAGGTCTGTACCCTAGAAGTACATTTACTATGTAAATTTGATAACTGTACTTTCTCCAGTATTACATCTTTCATAGATTCACATGCTTGTATCTTCCCCGTCGTCATGGTAGGAGTCTCACGGTAACCGAATGACCAAAGCAGTATCATAGAGAAGAAAACTGCATAGAAAAGCCCATAGGGACTGAAGTATTTGGTAACCAGACCTCCTCATTGTTTGGTCCAAAAGTTAGCCAATCAGCATTGCTGCCCTGCCCTCACACTCCCCAGCAGAAGCTTCCTGCCTCAGATTTCCAACTGCCTTCGTGTGAGAAAGGAGTCTCCCTGAGCTCTGCTCAGTTTGCTGTTCCTGAGCGAACTATTGACCTTTTAACTTCTACTGTCTTTTCTTCTGGATTAAGGTATTGTGTGTACCTATTTTCTTCATAATGGCTGAAAGCTCTAAAAAGAGGCTGCTCAGGCCTTGCAGATCCTGTGGAAAGGCCAGGCTTTTCTCTGAAGATCCTCACAAGGACTGCCTATATTGTCTTCATCCTAAGCATGTGGCCAATGATTGTAAATATTGTAGAACCTTCTCTGCTAAAACTCTGAGAGACAGAGAGGCTCGATAGCTGTTGTGGCTTCAAAAGAAGAAGGCCGCATCAGACTCAGATTCTGGGGAGGAATCTTCTAACCCGACACCTAAAAAGAAAAAGGCCTCTCATTCTGAGGAAAAAGTGGAGTCTAAAAAGATTAAATCAAGGGAGAAAGCAGTGTCATCTCTCCCTATTACTCCTCTCAAGAAGCTGTCAGGTCAGAAAGGGACAGGGTCTGCTCCGTCGACCAGTTCCCTAGCTTCTTCTGCAAAATCTGTGGAAAAATCTTCAGCTCCGTCGACGACGACTGTTTCGACGACAACGACGGCTTCGTCGATGACAGGATTCAAAGTAGCGTCGACGGCAACAACGTCGACGACAACGTCGACGAGTATGATTATCCCGTTGACGAAGAGACCGTCGATGACGACTAAGATGTCAACGGGGACCCCGTCGACGGTGGTCCCGTCGACTATGGCTTTGGTGCCGGCGGCTCCGTCGACGGTGACTATGACTATACTTTCAACGGCAAAGGCATTTAAATCGCCACAGTCGAAGACTATGATTTCTATTCGATCATTTCAGTCGTCAAGGGGTTCGGCGACTAAAAGCAAATCTGCAGAATTCACGTCGTGGACACAGATGTCACCTTTACCTCCATCTTCTTTATTGGAACAAGATTCAGATGGAGAGGAGTCCTCAGGTGCTGCCTACAACCCATCGCAACTCAAAATAAAGAGCCAGGACACAGGCGAGGAAGAGGTATTTTCCTTCAAAGACAGAGCTCAATCTTCTAGATATGAGTCTTTCCAGGAAACATGTGATTATAATGAGGATGAAGAGCAACAAGAGGAGTCACGAGAGGAGGAGCGAGAGGAGTCAGTCTCCATACCTGTGTCTCTTGTCTCTGACCTCAGGTTCATGATAAACGATTATTACCGCTGTTTTTCGGAGGCAAATGCTCCTCAGTCATCTACGCCGGTGGCTTCATCGCAACCTCCAAAGACCCAATCTACCTCTCAGGAGCAAGTGGTGAGATCACCGCCAGTGATAACAATCCGGGATGATCTAACGGATTCCGATGAGGATGATCAGCCTGAGGAAGGGGAGCTTGTACATGATGCTACGGGGCAGGAATGGAATGAGTACATTTTGCCATCGGCCCCGTCACCTACTCCACTGCCAACCACTTCTCCTCCTCAAGACATCGGAGGGTTCCATGACATTATGGAGAAGGCAGCTACGAGATTTAATTTGGATATGGAAGTTAAAGAAACTGAATGTTTCTTGTATGATTTCAAAGATGACGCCAGGAAATCGACTCGCTCAATCCCGATTATCCCTCCCGTTTGGGAAGAGGGCCTAAAAAAGACACCGGCTTCCATAGCGGTTTCAGTTCCAAGAATCGAAAAAAAGTATAGAGTGCCAGAGTCTGCTGTAGCCTGTCTAATAGGACACCCGAGACCAGAGTCGGTCGTGACGCAGGCGGCGCAGAGGAGTTCTAAGAACCCGGTGGCTACTTCATTGGTGCCGCCAGACAAAGGACGGAGGATGGACGGAGCCGGGAAGAGGTTTGCGGTCATGGCAGCCTCTACGATTACAGCAGCCAATGCTATGGCCCTTATTAGCCGTTTCAACAGACAAATGTGGTCGGATCTGGCACCCATTCTGTCTGCACTACCGGAGGATAGGAAAGAAGAAGAAGCAGCGGCTATCCTCAAAGACGGAGCAAAGTCAGCTGCTGAATCAATTGACATTGCCATGGACGTTTCCTCTATGGCTTTCAGGCAGATGGCTGGAGCAGTTTCGCTTCGAAGACAGGGTTGGATTAAAGCAACATCATTTCGTCCGGAGGTGCAGGCGAAGATTGTAGATATGCCATTCGATGGCGAATATTTATTTGGAAAACATATAGACGAAGCGCTACAAGGTATCAAATCTGACACAGATACTGCTAGAGCGCTGGGAGCCCTTCAACAAAGACGGTTCCAGTCCTTTCGTAAAAGAGGTGCAAGAAGTCAATTCAATCAGAGACCTTCATATCAGAGCAACAGATATCAGCCTTATAACCAACAGGGATATAGGCAATACAATTCAAGCAACCAGTACAGGCCTTCCAACTCCTCTTACCAGCAGCAGTCTAGGGGCAAATCTTCCAATAGAGGGAAGAATCAACAATCTAACAGACGTCAATGATTTCAGGCCGGCGCTCCCCACACAGCAGATCCCGGAAAACGACCACTATCTCTCTCAATACTTCAACAACTGGATGTCCATAACTTCGGAGAAATGGGTTTTGGATGTAATAAGCAGCGGCCATACCCTTGAGTTTGTAGAAATGCCACCAGATCATCCCCCGGTGCTCAGGCACAACCAACATCGTCAGGAGCTGCAGAAGGAAGTCCAGTCACTGTTGCAGAAGGGGGTATATAGAAGAAGTGCCGCAACAACACAGAGGGAAAGGCTTCTATTCGCATTTCTTCCTCATCAAAAAGAAACAAACTCTGAAATGGAGACAGGTATTGGATTTGAGGGATCTGAATCAATACATAAAAAAGATTCCCTTCAGAATGCTCTCATTACAAGAGATCCTTCAAATGTTAAAAGAGAGACTACATGGCGTCATTGGATCTCATGGATGCGTACTTCCATATTCCAATTCATCGGAAGCACAGAAAATATTTAAGATTCATCGTGGAGAGTCGCCATTTTCAATTCAAGGTCCTTCAATTCGGCCTCAAATCGGCCCGAGGGTGTTTACCAAATGCATGGCCCCGGTGGCGGCCCATTTAAGATTGCAAGGGCATTACATTTACCCATATCTGGACGACTGGCTGACAGGTCCATCATTCAGAGAAACCACAAGGTCTTTTCAGTGCTGCATTCGACTATTCCAGCGATTGGGACTAAGGACCAATTTGGAGAAGTCTTCACTTAGACCAGCTCAGGGCATCCACTTCTTGGGAGCATGGATATGCACCAAGGCAGTGAAAGCTTATCCTTCCGAGGATCGGATGAAGAAGATAATGGGTCTAGCAACGACCCTTCAGACAAAAAGGTTCACTTCTGTGAGGATGTTAAATCCATGTTGGGGATGATATCTTCCTGCATCCCACTGGTGCCAAATTGCCGTCTTTGAATGAGACCTTTGCAGGAACAACTGGACGAGCAGTGGGTTCAGTCCAAAGGAACCTTCGAGGATCGGATTACCATCACTCACCGTATGAAGGTGGCCATGTCATGGTGGAAGGTTCAGAAGAACTTAAATCAGGGTCTGAATTTTGTACCTCAGGATCACGATTATGTGATGACAACGGACGCCTCGTTGCAAGGATGGGGCGCGCACCTTCAAGAGCTGGAGATCCAGGGCCTCTGGTCAGAATGGGAAGCACAGCTTCACATAAATATGTTGGAACTCAAAGCAGTGTTTCTGGGACTTCAAGCATTCCTACCCAGAATCCGGCACTCGTCGGTGCTCATTCAAACGGACAGCACCACAACTATGTTTTATCTTCTAAAGCAGGGCGGAACAAGATCCAAACAACTGTCTGCGTTGGCGCAAAGAATCTGGAAATGGCTGATTAATCACGCCATTTCGATTCAGGTACAGCATATACAGGGCATCCTCAACACACGGGCAGATCCCCTGAGTATCACAGCGAGCGTGACGCACAAGTGGGAACTGCACGACACTCAGCTTCACAAACTGTTTCAAAAGTGGGGCACTCCCACATTAGACGTGTTCGCAACCAGAGACAATTCA
This sequence comes from Lissotriton vulgaris, assembly GCF_964263255.1. Classification (NCBI taxonomy): domain Eukaryota; kingdom Metazoa; phylum Chordata; class Amphibia; order Caudata; family Salamandridae; genus Lissotriton; species Lissotriton vulgaris. Next base: position 1,739,507,548 of record NC_141693.1, read on the forward strand.
AAATGCGTCCAGTTTGCGTCCAGGTACCCTCAGCAAGATTCCAGGGGAAATGCATTTCACATGGACTGGACGGGAAGGTTTGCCTACGCGTTCCCTCCAATTCCCTTAATACCGCGAGTACTTCGCAAAATGAGGTTAGAACCGTGTCATGTCATTCTGATAGCACCAGCCTGGCCGAGGCAGGCATGGTTTTCGGAACTGCTACAGATGTCGAGGGGCAACAAAGTACAACTCCCGACATTCCAGAACCTCATTTCCATGAACGACGGTCAGATTCTGCATCCAGACCTACAATCGCTAAAATTATCCGCATGGAACCTAATGAGCGGGAATTCCAAGATTTGAGCATTCCACAAGACTGCAGACATATTCTATTGCAAGCCAGAGCTATGTCAACCAACAAGACATATGCAGCAAAATTGACTTGTTTCTGCCACTGGTGTGCTAGTCAAAACCTACACCCGTTGACGGTACACCCCGAAGGTATTCTGCCTTACCTGTTGTCGTTATCGAAGGCAGGTCTGTCACATGCCTCGGTAAAGGTGCATTTGGCGGCAATATCACGTTTCAGGAGAAAGCCAGATGAGCCGTCTCTCTGGTCTACCAGGCTAATAAAGGAGTTTATTAGAGGACTTTTTAGAGTTTTTCCGCCCATTCGGCGCCCGCCAGTGCCCTGGCACCTCAATACAGTTCTGGCGCAACTTATGAGGCCGCCTTTCGAGCCTATACACAAGACAGACTTACAGTTCCTCTCGTGGAAGACAGCCCTGCTGCTCGCCCTTACATCTGCGAGGAGGGTTAGCGAAATTCAAGCCTTTTCAGTGGAAGAGCCCTTTTTACAATTTCGCCAGGACAGGGTTATATTACGGACAAATCCAACGTTTATACCCAAAGTCCCTACATCTTTTCACCTCAACGAGCCAATTGTTTTGCCTATTTTTTTCAGCAATCCTTCATCTGAAGCAGAAAGAGCTTTGCACTCTTTGGACATTGCTAGATGTTTGAAGTTCTACATTGAACGAACAAAGACATTCCGCAAATCCAAACAATTATTTATCGCATTTGAAGGACAAAGGAGAGGCCTCCCTCTGTCAAGACTGAGTATTGCCAGATGGATATCATCGGCTATCTTGAAATGTCATGAAAAAGCGGGAAAGCCGCTCTTTTCCAAAGTGAATGCACATTCCACAAGGAAGATGGCGACATCAATGGCCTTGTTCGCAGGAGTGTCGCTGCCCGACATCTGCAGAGCGGCGACGTGGAAGAGTGTGCATTCATTTACCAAGCACTACTGTCTTGACACTGCGTGGAAAGAAGACACAGCAGTGGGACAAGCTGTTCTGAAACGCCTATTTCATTAAGGTATAATTTGATTATGTTAATATTCTATTCAGTACATTGATATATGTATACGTGTGTGTGTGTGTGTATATATATATATATATGTATATGTATATGTAGTATGCTATCGTTAGATTGTTCTATTGTGTTTTCCTTCAAGAACTTACACAATATATTTTGAAAGGGAATTTGGTTTTTATTCCTATCTGACTTGTGTATTTTAGATCATGTTCTAACATTGTTTTCCTGCAGACCTTCCTTCTGGGTTCTATCCTGGAAATGCTGCAGGTTTTGTGAGCACTGCTTACTACTCTGATACAAGCATGTGAATCTATGAAAGATGTAATACTGGAGAAGGAATTAGTTACTTACCTGTACACCATAGTTCTCCAGTATTATCTTTCATAGATTCACATGCGCCCGCCCAACTCCCCGTTTCTCAGGCAGAACCTGTTTCTCGGTATTTATCCATGTCTCGCACTCGGGGACGGAAATCTGAGGCAGGAAGCTTCTGCTGGGGAGTGTGAGGGCAGGGCAGCAATGCTGATTGGCTAACATTTGGACCAAACAATGAGGAGGTCTGGTTACCAAATACTTCAGTCCCTATGGGCTTTTCTATGCAGTTTTCTTCTCTATGATACTGCTTTGGTCATTCTGTTACCGTGAGACTCCCACCATGACGACGGGGAAGATACAAGCATGTGAATCTATGAAAGATAATACTGGAGAACTATAGTGTACAGGTAAGTAACTAATTCCTTATACAAGGGTTCTTCACTCGATTGTAAAAGAACATAGTTTAGTATCGCTATCGCACATTCAGCCAGGGGGCTGAATCCATGTAATTAAATTACTTAAATGATAAAAGGCAATCTAGTTTGAGGCATTTCATTTTAAAGGTTAATAATATTTAACCCATAACTGATGCCATATATGTCTAGCCAAGGAAGTCACTTTATTGCTGCTCTGTCAACCGCTGATAAACTTTAGTTGTATTGCCCTTAAAATGATAACCGTGAGCATGCATTACAATCAAGTCTCTGATATGCAAATTGAGTAAAGACTGTCACAGCAGCCACCTCCTGCTCAAGTATTTTCTGACACTGTTATTTGTGAGCTACCCTTAAAAATATAATCTCTTCAAAACACGCATTAACCCAATGAGCTGACTTGAAAGGACTTAAACGAACACATTACAGGTCTTTGCAGCATACATATTTTTTATACGGTAACCGAGCATAGCAGAAGTTGATATGTGCAAAGCAGGCGCATTAGCCCCACGAACATCCTTTCTAGGATTATAATCTTCACCATCCTCATGACGCATACTTTGCAGCCCAAACACCCCTGCTTCCTTACCCTACATTGATTTTGAGCCTGCACTTCAGACAGAATTTCACTGAAGTATGCACATTAGCCCACTGAGCTACATTACTATACCCTGCATTGATGGGTCACGCTCAGGCCACTAGATAACTCACTGAGCAGTTTTTGGTAAACTACTACTCGGCAAAGATGCATTCATGCTGCTGATTAGTTCATGTACGAACTGGGTTGCAATCCGCCGCTTTAAGTTAACACATTCAGCTTTGTTCTTATGAAGAAAACGTGTTTAACTATAATCTTCCACAAACTCGGTTAACCAAGATAAAAACAAGAGATTAAAATATTTTGGCAGAACGTGGAAAGAGCAGCAGAGCTAAAACAACCGAACATCATCTAAATCAAAACTTGCCGGTTGAATGGACCTCTTGTTGTTTGGGTTTCTGCAAATGACTTCAACCTTTCCTGGCATTTATTGTTCGCAATTATATCCTTCACCTGTGACAGCAGCTCCTGTTGCTTCATCTGTGACAGCAGCTCCTGTTCTAGAGACTGCCTCCAAATAGTCCAGGGTTGCCACTTTAGAGGTGGAAGAATGTTTTTCCGGGTTTCACATGTGCCAGAAACAGGTAAAACAACTGGCTTTGGAGTTGTGTAGAGCAACAATGCTTTGATATTCTCTTGTATTTTCAATAAGCGATGGTGACGCACATAACCTGGACCCTCTAGACTGGTGCGTTTACAGTGAAGTGATTAGAGAGAATTACTGCGCGAACGTCCTGTTCAAGCTCGGAACTCGTATTTCAAAAAAGTAGAAGTACATTTTTGCTCGACAGAAAACCGTGTGCATTGTTTGCGAGTGGCTGCGGGTTGATTTCTGGGGGTGGGGCTGGTGCATAGAAATAAAAATACATGGCACGGCACACTTGAAGTATTTAAGGCATGTCCTGTTCACGCTCGGAACTCGTATTAGTGGGTTTTAAGTAATTTCAACATTCATTAGATAAATGACATGTTCACTCTGGAATCATGAAAACAATTAAAGGAAAATTATATAAAAATAGACACATGGCTGCGTATGTTGGCTATCACTATTATAAAAGCGTGTCAGTAACTTAAGACTTCGTGTCCAAGTGGTCGCATGCCACGGCAATGCCACCACGACTATTTCTAAAATTTACATTTTGACGCTACAAGTCACAGAATGGAACATACGGTTTGGGAGAGGTCATGAAAGAGCCTGACGCAAGATGAAGCACATAACATGGGGCCTCTTGACAGGTGTGTTTACAGTGAAGTGTTTAGAGAGAATTGAAAGAGCTCTCCATTGCTAGCCTCGGCCAGACCCACAGGAGGAGGAATGTGGGCCATCACACACCGGGGTAGAAAGAAGCGCGAACGCCGATATGATAGCCAACAAAAATGTTCAGTGAGTGAAATCGCATGGGAGGGAACCAGGCACTGAAAGGAGGGGCATTTACAAAAAGTACGGCCGGCAGGCCGTGGGCAGTGAATAATTAAGGGAGGAGAAATGCCTGAGGCAGAGCGCACGCTGGGGGGATGCTTCAGATGCCTGTGGGAGGGAGGCTGGTGGCTTTGATGTGCACGCGCTTTTCACGGGCACTGCATGGAATCGCCCGATGGTTAAGCTCTGGTTAAGCCCCAATATCTCTCGCAAGCTCAATGCGCAAGCGCATTGGCAGGCTCGACCTAAAAATGGCATTTATAATGCCTGTAATTCCAACTCCAGCAAATGCAAGACCAGTTGCATTTGCAATGCATTAGGTCTCGAATCTGTTAACATTAGAGCTGTTGTTGTTGAAAATGCAATGTTTTTTACTTATGTTTTTTTATACCATTGGCAATAGTGCAACGCAAATATAATAATTCCACTGCAAATAATAATTTGTCACATTTAATAGCTACAAATGTTATATATGGACATAGCTAGTTGAATGTACTTGTGGTACTGTCTTGCATGCAATGCATTATGGGTAGGGTGAATTTATCACATCTTCTGCAGGGTGCAGTACCACCAGTAGCTAAAAGAGGTCCACTGGAACCCCTTTTGGCCACATATGGTACTGCACCATGTAACTTGACTAGGTAAAAAACTTTGGCATTTATAATGCCAATAACTCCAACGTTGCAGAGTGCAATACTGTATGTGGTCAAAAGAGGGCCCATGGGCACGCTTTTGGCCACATATGGTACTGCACCCTGCAACATGGCTAGGTAAAAAAAAAGACATTGGCATTTATAATGCCAATAACTCCAACTCCAACAAATGACACCGGTTGCATTTTCAATGCAATAGGTCTCACATTTGAGCTGTTGGCATTGAAAATGACAGTGTTTTTTATTACAATTTTTTATACCCATGGCAATAGTGCTATGCAAATATAATAATTCCACTGCAAATAAAAAACAAAACTAAACTTTCTGCCCCATCTTTTAAATTGGCTCATGTCCCTGTCCTTTGTAAATGGTGTTTTTTCATTGATCAATAGGCTTAGTAGTCCTTCCTTAGTACCACCTTGTCTCTTTTTGTAACCTCCCATGAGAACATCCCTTGTTATTTGTCATTACGCCCTAAGTTTTATGTACAGCCATGTTTTATGTGTTATTACTCCCATATGTTTCAAGGACAGCCCCAGAACACTATTTTCTTAATGGGCTTTAGACAGAATACAGGCTCTAGCCTCAGAGAAATCTTGCAGTGATGACTTTACTTACTAGCACACCTCACATTTATGTGAGACCTTCTATAAATTTCCCGTCATCCGCTCCAAACAGAGTAGAACCTAATCCGGGATAAATATAATAATTATTTTGTCACACATCAAAGCTACTAAGTTTATATATGGACATAGCTATTTGAATGTACTCGTGGTACTGTCTTGCATGCAATGCATTACGGGTAGGGTGGGTTTACCAGATCTACTTCAGGGTACAGTATCGTAGGTGGCCTAAAGAGGTCCCATTGGACCTCTTTTGGCCACCTATGGTACTGCACCCTATAACATGGCTTAGCAAAAAACATTGACATTTATAATGTTAATAACTCCAACTTTGCAGGGTGCAGTACCATAGACCTCTTTTGGCCACATATGGTACTGCACCCTGCAACATGGCTAGGTAAAACAAGCCTTTGCAATGCAATAGGTCTCGTATTTACGCGAGTTTGAGCTATTGGCATTGTAAATGACTGCCTTTTATTTATGTTTTGGTTTTTAAAACCTAAATAAAAGGCATTGTCATTTACAATGCAAATAGCTTAAACTCTCATAAATGCGAGACCTATTGAATTGTAAATGCTTGTTTTGTTTAAGTGGTTGCCTGTCGTGATACACTGCAGGCATTTGCACTCCCTTCTGTATTGCAATCAAGAAGCTCAGACCAACAAGGATGTATTCCTGAGCTTAAGTGTGAAGAGATTTAAACAGTATGGACTATTAAGTGGTCAAATCCGTTAAAAAAAAGACTCTGGTGTCCAAGGTGTGTTTGGAGTAAAGTCCTCTGTATGTCGCTGCAAAGTTGGGCCTTCTACCTGTTACAAATGTTTCAAATTTTATGGCCTGTGCAAAGCTTTTATTCCAGTCACTTTAAAAATCTACAAGTACCTAGGAGGTCTTTCACGTTTTATCAGTGCTATTCATCGACAAAGCTTAGCTTCGCCTGACAGGTTGACACCCAAAGAGTATCACCATGTTGAGTAAGGGTGGCTGATATTCTCGTACCTCTCTCTGGTCACTGCTGGTAATGGTCACAACTTGATTCTAGTTCAGGGAGAGGGGCCTTTTTATCTGAATATCCAAATGAAGTGGTCTAACCACTTTGCCCTGTAAAGGCCACCAATTCCCCATAACTATGCTCCCTCGGCATGTTATGCACATTTCATAAGGTAAGGGGGCATGGCTGTGTTTGAAACACTGTATTTAAGCTGCACAAATTGGTTAATTTCGCTGCACGTTTTCTTTATACTTTTTGTAGGGGCGAGAGACTGCATGCTTCTTCCCTTGTCTTTCTGTGGTTGTGAAAGCCCCTCCTTTTCTTCCCAATGGGTTTCACCCGCTATAGTGAAACTCTGCACTCGCACCAGTTAATGGTGGCCTACCCTGATCAACAAAATTACCTTTACCACTTCTGACTGGCCTACTTTGTGATTCCCTAGTACAGAAGTCTGCTCACCCAGGTCACAAAAGGGGATAGGCACTGTTCTCGGATTGGAGAAAGAATGAAACTTTTGAAAAAGCAGCACTTTGGCCCAAGCTCCTATGTGGGATATATAGTGGGTCCTTAAAGCCAGTATTTTCTGCTTCGCTTGGGCAAACATGGAACTCTGGGATTAAGTGGAGAGCAAATGCATTGAAAGGACCGAGTCTCTGGTTACTGCCGTTCTTCTACGTATGCTGGGTCGTAAACAATCCTGGTTACTGTGACCTGACCTATGAGAGAAAATAGCTGACATGTATTGCACTAAGAAAGGCTTGATTGCCCCTGCAAGAAGGGGTCTTACCTCTCCTAGGAAGATCTGCTTAAGGACTGATATGCATAAGGCCCAGACTGTAGAAGCAGCTTGGAGTCACCTATAAGGAACAAAGGCAGGTAAGCCCTTGTCTCTGCATTTGCGCTTATCAAAGCATGGATTGTGGATTGGCCGTGTCTGAGTGAGTACATAGTCTTGCACCTTACCACCCCTGAAATGGGGTGCAGTCCTTTTAAATGGGTAAGATCGTACCGATTCCCTAACAGGCTGAACCGTCATTAAGAGTCCGGATATATCATTATTTTTTCTTGGATTTTCTGACCTTCAGTCTAATGGGAAGTGAAAGAAGTCTAGTGGTCCAGCTGGCAGCCACAGTCCTTGATAGCAATTCAGTCAGTAGTTTCTGAGATATAAACATAGGCACTCCTGGGTGACTTCATAGTGGCTGTGGAGCCTCTATTATAGCTGCCTTCTTTATAAAGGTTACCAACCATTTGGTGCCTTGAATGGTTTTGTGAAGTACTGTTTCCTTAACAAACAGCAGTTACCGGACTGCAAATCTCTGTTTGACAAAGGGACTCTCATAGAACCAGAGTTTTATTTTTATTTTTTTATTTTTTGAGAAGTTCAGGTACTTTTTTTTTTCTATGTTCCTTTTTAGATGACTGGAATACTGCACCATGGGCTTCTGCCTTTTGAGTTCTCCAGTCTTGTTACCATACCCAAACCCAAAGAAACAGGCTAAGGCATATAGTAAGGTTGTTGCATTTTTTATTTTTGTATGGCGCTGGAGTATCTGATTATCTGAGCATGTTCACTTTTGTGATTCGTGGGTTACCTTGTTAGTATCCTTATGGTGTATTTTGTATATGATGGCTCTGGTGGTTCTAGGACATTCGATTGTTCTTTTTTCAATTGCTGGCCGTTCTTGAATTAATGAGGTCCTGTAAAGAAGTTATTTTCTTCGAAGATATAGCACTGTCTGGCCACTAGTTTATTTACTATGCAGGTCATAATCTCCTTTAGTTTAACTCAAAATACAAATGAATGAATGAATGAATGAATGAATTAAACTTATATAGCGCACAACTTACCCTGGGGAATCTCAGCGCTTGCTTAGGGAACCCGTCCTGGTATTCCCCTGTGAGATAACCCTGGCAGGGTATCCACAAGGTGAAAGCCAGGCATCCCACCGCGAGGGGCCGTTGTGGAGATTAAGCAAGCTATTGCCCAGAGTCGCAGAGTGTGAACCCGTGAGTTGAGAAGGCACCGGAGCGAGAATTAACGAGTCCGTGGAATTTTGAGCCCAAGACCCGCCGAGGCGGGGAATTGAACCCTGGTCCAGGGCCGAACTCAAGCTCCAGGTCTGCCGCCTCTAACCCCTGAGCCACACTTCCCACAAAAGGGGTTTAATGAGCGTTCATAACCCGACCAGATACGTACTACTATAAATATAAATGTGCTCCTAGTCCGGGAGAAGGTGGAAGTGTGTGTGTGTGTGTGTGTGTGTGTGTGTATGTATGTATGTATGTGTATATATATGTGTGTGTGTGTGTGTGTGTATATATATATATATATATATATATATATAATGTCTGTAGGTAATATACATTGTGAGAACATTAATTTTTGAGGACAAAAACCCTCACCCACCCGAAGGTGGCATGCTTCTTCATTGGGTCCTCTCACACCAGGACCAACGGTACCTGGTTCGGGCTACAACTCTCCAAAGGAGAGGAGCTGAAGTGTTATCTTTTTAGATGAGGGTCAGGTATGGGCTAGACGCAAAGTGCTATATATTAAATTGTGGAGAGTTACAACTATCTCCTGGTAAGCTAAGTATCTGTTTTATTCTGGTTCCCCCAGCGGATAGAGCTAAAAACAATTAGGGGTAGTTTGGAAATAATATTCCCCTTATACTTTTGACTTGTTTCTGCCCTCTAAGTGACCCAGTACAAGGTTCAGGGGCATTCTTCAGGACCAGTTGTTACAGTCTCTCTGTGATAGAAATCAAACATATAAAACCTAATATTGGCTTAATGGGGGTAAGCCAGCTGATACAGAAGATGGCCCACAATCTACTTTTTGTGAGGGTCCACCGTCCTAATTCTCTCTTAATGGGATATTCAGTTAACTCTCAAGCCTTACGTAGGCTGCCTAGATCGTGGAGCATCTTGAAGTCTCAGCTCCCTCGGTTTGGTGTTTAACTGCTACCACCACCTGTAGTAAAACTTTACTGCTTGAATACCCTAACCTTGGAGAGTAAAGTGCCTAAAGGTAATAACATAGTCAGCAAGTGGAAAGTGTTATAGTTTTGGTAGCCTTGGGACGGTATCGATATACAACACTAGCCACACAGGTTTTCCCGGTCACCCTTGTCTGCCACAGTACCTCAAAAATGAGACCTCAAACATGGCATTTTTGATTGGTGCTAGGTACAGTAAAAATGTGCATAGTTTGTCCTGGCCTAGATGCTCTTCTGTTGCATTAGTCCAAAGATCTCAAGAATTCTGGAGGTGTTAATGCACTGTTTTGGTGTTTGAGGTGAGATCTTAGCCGGGTTTCAAGGGTGGGTTTCCACAACAAAGATTTTTGGTTGAACTTTTCTTGTCGATAAGAACTAGACTTGACTAAAGAGTTAACTTGGGGTTAATGACAAACACTTTGTCGACCATAATAAATATATTGGCTTGCTTATGTGGCTTTAGGGCAGGTGCGGGGAAAGAGTCGAATAGGAAGTCTTTCTCTGCCAAAATGTATTCCTTTGCCATTCATCAAGACACCTGTTTATCGTCATTCAACTTCAGCCAGCAGGATCTCACTCAAGTCTTGCTGTGTCTGATGCAATTCCAGAGATTGTGCCCTATCCCAGTAGGTCCACATAGCATGCTTTCTAGGTCTAAGCCTACCACATATCGCAGCTGTCTGTTTTGCTAACGAGATATTAGGAACATTCGGAAGGCTTCCTAGGGAATGCATTTCCCAGTTGTTGACCATTCGCTTTGTAACTCACGTTTGCTTCCTTTCTCCTTGCTGGTTTAATTTATTTTAGGCTGTGCAGCTCGAGTTTGTCCCTTCCCTTGCCCAAGTCCTATTTACTATACGAGTCCACCAGTACCCTATTTCTGTAAACAGGTCTTTAATTCTTGTTCTTATGTTGCCACATTTGCTCTCCATTCTAAGACTGAGTTCAAATGTCAAGCTCTGTCTTCCAGGGAGCTTGGTGTTTACTTTTCTTTTGTGACTTCAAAGTGAGCGGATTTTTGTGTCAATCATGCTGGCTCTGGGTGGGTGCTTGAGGAAGGCTGGAGGATGTTATTTTTTCACTAGCACACTCCAAAATTTAAATTTCTAAAAATGAACTGTGTAGATATTTCGGAATTTGGAAAGCTCAAACTAAGAACATTTTTGGCAATTCTGAATTGTTGTGAAAACACGTTTTAAAACGATCAAAACAAATCAATACACTAACTAGGTGATGACATTTCCACACATTATCGTTTGTGTGCTGTTTACTTTCATCCGTAAAACTGTACATCTTTGCAAATATAATGGTGGTATCAACTGAAGATTTGTTGTCTCTAATGGAAGAGTGCTAACTACCCCACATGCATTTTCCACTCTGACACACTCCAGTAAATGCCCCACTCCAGTAAACACCCCACTTCTTATTGCTGTGCTGTGTTGCAGAAATTCTTTGTAAATTTGGCCCAGACCGCATAGAAATTAATCAGTGTCCACTTTTGAAATTGCAAAACAATTTTTACTGCAACAGCGTATCTTTGGTTCTAAAAAATAAATATACAAAAAGTAATATTTTTACAAACAGTTGGTCTCAGATTTAGTCATTGAGTGTGCGTATTCATTTCTTGCCTCTGTGTGTACAGCAAATGCCTAATACAGCCCTCTGATAAGCCAAACTGCTCCCCTACACTACCACAAAAGAGCGCATTAGTATTATCTACTTTATCCTCTAGGAATCTACTGGACTCTGTGCACACTATACCTTACTTTGGTATAGAGCCAGCTTCCTACATACTGTACACCACTTTACGCTATGCTAAGGCACTCCACTTTGTGCCACTCCACTTTGTGCCACTCCACTTTGTGCCACTCCACTTTCTGCCACGCCACTGTGCGCCACACCACTCTGCAACACTGCACCTTAATGTCACTGCACTCTACACCAATTCAATCTGTTGTGTACCACTCTGTCATTGCACCTTACACTGCACTGTACTCTGCAATACTCTACGCCAATATACTGTGCCGCTCTGCGCCACTCTCAGTGCATCCTACCCCACTACACTCTGCCACTGCACTCATCCCCTCTCTCTGCCAGTCTAATCTATTCTGCACCACTGCACTCCACGCTACTCCATTCTTTCCTGCGCCATTGCTCTCCACCCTGAAACAATCTACACCTCGCAACTGCAATCACCCCAGGCCACTCTACGCCGCTGCACTCTACGCCAATCTACCCGTACTTTAAAACACTACTCTCTACGTCAATCTACCCGTACTTTACACCACTTTACTCTACACCACTGCACTCTGTCAATCTGACATTCCACTCTACGATATTGCACTCAGTCTACTCCATTAAGCTCTGCCACTCTGCAACAAAGCTCTATGCAACTCCCTCTATGCCACTCCATGCCACTTTACTCCACTCTATTTTAAGACACACTACTACACTCTACGCCACTTCATTCTGTGCTATTCCACTCTGACACTCTATGCCACTCCACTCTGCTCTACACCACTCGACTCTACAATTCTACTCTGCCATTCCACTGTCCCTCAATACTCCACTCTGACAATATACTCTGTTCTACGCCAATCTACTCTACAACACTTTACTCCACTCAAAGCAACACCCTCTACGCCACTTCTCTCTGCCCTACACCACCCCACGAGACACTGTGCTACTTCACAGCACTCTGTTTGTTACTCCACTGTACGACGTGCTATTCCGGCCCGACACTCCATGGCACTCCACTTCACTCTACTGCACTTAATTCTACTCTATGACACTCCATAATACTCCACTCTACTTTAGGACACTCCACACCACACTCCTTTACCCCACTAACTGTTAGCCATGCGGAACAGCAGCCTCGCTGGTGTGCAACATGGCTAAAACATTTTGGCAAACCCAATAGCTCCTACATAGGTGAGACCTATAGGCCTCACCAATGCTTGTTAGTCATGCACATGGGTGTATAGCTTATGCAAGGCTTCCGGCTGTACAGCAAAAGAAAAGGTGGGAATCCCTTTAGTGTAAACCAAATTTGTCCCACAAATTTGCCACTAAGTTGGTAAGGAGTGGAATAATGGTACGAAGTTAGTTGTAGATGTTTAACAATACCAATCACACAGATGTATATGAAGCTGAGGGCTAAATTACAAGACATAAGCCAACCAATATAGTCATGAAACCACCAAAAATTAAAAATTAAACCACTATGGCACACATTCCTTAAATTCAAGTCAAGATAAAAAAGAAAGCCAGAAAGTTGTTTTTTGGAAAAATATATATACTTTGTGTATTTATTCAAATGTTAACATTTTATCACAGTGATAACAAATCATTAAAAAATATACATGAAGTATATTAGACATTTCATTAAAAGCATAAAAAATCACAAAAGGTAAACATTGGTTTAAAAGTTCAAAAGAACAGGGGTCGACGCGGCGTTTCGGTTACGGGCTAACAATAGACAACCTTCTTCAGGACCAAGTTCTAAAAGGAAACAGAAAATTACTTTTTTTGCATTTCCAATTTTTCATCGACAAAGCATTTTTCCAAAACAACACTATTTATTGGCTACACTATTCGGTGGTTGGCACTAATCAAAAGTAGGTGATTGTTGACATTATTGGTATTGCTAAAGCACATAACTTATTCATAGTGGTACCATTTAGTGAGTCCCAGTGTCTATTATCGGGAAGACTTTTATGGTATTGACATTTTATTCATCATGTCTAACAGTAAAGTTACCTGTATTTAGTAATGGCTTCCAGATATATCCTGGAATGCCGTGGGCCGGTTATAAAATCCGGTCAGAAACTGTTATGAGTTCGCGATGTTTTGGTCTAACATACGCTGTATTGGTATCTGGAAGTGATAATAAAGTATAAATCAATAATTTGTGTGCTCTTTTTTAACTTAAGGGTAATAAATCAATATAGCACGTCACTACCTTGTATTTGTATAGGGAAGGATCACGCTCTGGTAGTAGGAGCCACCGATATTGGTTTTCAGATATGCTGTAGATAAATACACATCTTTTACCATATTGTAATCAAAGGAGTGATTATCAATTGTCATGTAGGATTTTAGTTAATTATACTTACCCAGATTTTAATTACTGGCAGCTTAATATTATCACGAGCTTATCAATGGGCTTGTGTATCAGTTTTGGCGTTCATACCATGGCGGGGATTCTCCTGCCACTGTTTAATATAAAGGATGGAATGTTTGTTAGGATCCCTATTTATTTAATAGTTCTCAGTTGTAGTTTTAACGTGAAATTTCTAGTCACAACCTCTCTGTTAGATTAGTATATATTGTCATAATGCAAGTTTTACTAAACAAGTTTGTGGCTGACTGGCTTATTGTTAGTGCTATTATCTGTTTGAAGCAATGCAATCGCATGTTTTACTAAACAAATATGAGGCTGGCTGACTTGTTATTAGTACTGTTATCTGTTACAAGTGGTGCAATTACGACCAATGGTATGATCTTTAAACACGTTATTCATACCCATTGTGCCTATATTAGTGATGTTGGTATTCATGTAACTTCATTTGAATACGCTATTTTATACTTTATATTAGCGCCGGAGTCCTATCATGGCGAAAAGTTAAATAACACGTCTGGTTTGTTATTGTGTCCATGACGCGTACAAAATATAATTGGGTTTGTGGCACGTCGGAGTGACAAATACGATAGTTAATCCTCCAGCGTGTAGTAGTCATTTACCCGCTAAGGATTTGTGCAACACATTTAAAGACCCACACGCCAGTCTAATTGGGTGAAAGTTTACAGAAAGCCGAAAATTCATTAAACGCAGAACAGCCAGGATATTGAACAGATTATGTTCAGCGTAAGGCAAGTTAACCGGTAACAGGGTCGATCGCGTTCTGCTTACCTCGGGCTATGGATTCGGCCTCCCTGCTCCTGCTCCTACTCCGTCAGCGTGTACGTGGATCTGGTCAGGATGAAAGTATCGAGTAAACGCTATTTTCGCTATATTTATAGTACGGCGTGGCTGATTGGGCGGTCAGTCTCCTGCTTGTCAGTTGGACGACAGAATGTCACCTGACCTCTCGTATTGTTTACAAAAAACCATGAGTGGCGCGTTATCCACCGTGATTACCGTGATGTAATCAGATTAATATACGCGATAGTATATTGTATATCAGCGAATAATATGCGATATTTGGGGCAGAAAAACGGGTTTATGTAATAAAATTTAAGTAATGTCTGCTATCAACTCGCCTGTAATTTATATGTAATACAATACTGTATTATTTATTGACCGTAATAGAAGTCACAGGTTGTTGGGACTGCTCTTTAGTCTGTCGCCCATGTTGAGGATGTGTCTATATTTGGGGCGTGTAGGTAATTCTAAGGAATTGACGATAAAGGTTATGTAAGCGCTAAATCTGCACATTATACAGTTATGTGCCAGGGTGTCATGTATGGAGACATGATCGTGTTCCACAAATTGTAGGTTTAGCTAGACACTGCAAAGTATTTATTGTAATTAGAGATTCTGCATTGACAGATTGGCACATACGTGTTGTACCTAAATGGAATGTTTGAGGAACATTATATGTTGAAGGACATAATTACATCATTATGCAGCGCAAATATATGCATATATAAAAAAAGAGATTTTTTTGATAATAAACCCTTGATACAACTATAGGGGTTATCACATGCCTAATGTTGATTAACCATAGTTCTCCTGTTTTAGATTATCTTTTCCCAATCTTCTCTGCTGTTGAGGCCGGCGCGAACACTGTTACATTTGGACATGTAAAATTGCTCGCGTCTTTTTCTTTTTTGGGTCAAATTACCACCTCTTGTGCTTAAACTGACATGCTCAAGACAGCACCAACGAAGATCATTAATCTCGTGTTTGGCTGTCCTCCAGTGTTCAGTTAGAGGGGCCCCTACCTTACTTGTACGAAGAGCAGATCTATGCTCATTCAATCTTGTTCGAACTTCTCTGGAGGTTTCCCCTATATAAATAAGTTTGCAAGGGCAGCTGATGAGGTAGATTACACTGCATGTTCTACAATTCATGAAACTCGTTGGTTTTAAGACAATATCTTTGATGGTGACAGTATTTCCACGAATGATGTTTTTACAGTTAATACAACCTGAACAGGGGAAAGTACCTGTTGGCATCGGTGCATTGTCAATACAGGGTTGGATTGCTCTATTGGTTTCCCTATATGTATGAACCAAGCTATTTCTGATGGTTCTGTTCCTTCTGTAGGAGAACATAGGTTTGGGTAATCTGTTTTGTTGTTTATCGGTAACTAGATGCCAATTTCTGTTAATAATGTTTTTAAGTTTATTGCTGATTGGATTATAATTCGTGACAAAGATTATAGGCTGGTTAGTGGGCTCTTCCTTTTCTTTAGGTTGGAATAGGCTCTCCCGGTTATAATATTTGGCACGCTTGTATGAATGTCTGATGAGTCGTTTGGGATATCCACGTTCTAGGAATTTAGTTCTAAGAACACTGGCATGTTTTTCGAAGTCTTGGGATGTCGTACAATTTCTCTTAAGTCTCAGAAATTGACCAAATGGAATATTGTTAACTTGACTAGGTGGATGGTTACTTTTATGATGGAGCATAGTGTTTCTGTCGGTAGGTTTTGTGAATAGTTCTACGTTTAGTGTTCCATAAGCGTTTTTAATGATCAGGTCAAGGAATTCACAGCTGTTGTTGTCTATGTGAGAAGTGAACTTAAGGTTATTGTCACCAAGGTTGAGCCATGTAATAAACTCTCTGTGTCTCTATAGGGCCCGTCCAGATAAAAAAAGACGTCGTCTATGTAACGGGACCACATTGAGACGTTTTCATAGAACGGTGATACTGTATTAAAAATGTGATGTTCTTCAAAATTTGACACATACAGACATGCCAGACTAGGGGCACAGGTGGCCCCCATGCTGGTCCCCTTAGTCTGTCTAAACAGTTGTTTATTGAATAAGAATAGATTATTTTTCAGTACTACAGAGATACAGTCTATAATGAACTGTTCGTGGGCTGTGAGGTCCCTATCTTCTTTATTAAGCATGGAGGTGACAACTTCTATTGTTGCGTTTTGAGGAATGTTTGTATATAATGATTCAATGTCTAGTGTGACTAGAAATTGAGAATGGGGGTCAAAGGCTAGACCTTCTATTTTGTGGATGATGTCTGTTGTATCCTTAGTGTACGCTTTTTGTGTGGTGACCAAAGGTTGTAGAAAGACATCTGCGTACTTACTAATTGGTTCCGTGAGGGACCCGATACTAGAGACGATAGGCCTCATTGGGGGGTTCAGGATATCCTTATGAACTTTCGGAAGTCCATAAAGGGCTGGGATAATTGGATCTTGATTAAGAAGGAAAGAAAATTCCTCCTCGCAGATTACATCGTCATCTCTGGCATGTTTCAATAGGTTTGCAATAGATAACTTCAAAGACGTCCATTCGTCCATGTGTGCTAGCTTGTAATGTTCCTTGTTATCTAGTAAATTCAACATTCTATTGTTATAGTCAGGGGTGTCCATCACCACGATGCCACCCCCCTTGTCTGCCGGTTTAATGGTCAGTTCGATGTTGTTTTGTAATGTCTGTAGTGCCAATGTCTCGTCTTTGCTGAGATTATGGCAGATCCAGTGTCTTTGTTTCAGTAAATCATCCACGCTCTTATCAACGCTACGTTCGAAAGCTTCGATGTCTTTAGGAATCATGTTAATACTGGGGGTCCACACAGATTTGTTTTTGAGGCCTGACTTATTATTGCTGGGATGCTTCTCTTTTCCCTCAAAGTACATAGCTAACCTGATTTTTCTAAAAAAACTTTGGAGGTCTCTCTCCAGTGAGTATCTATCAATATTGGATGCTACTGCATATCCTAACCCTTTTTAGGTCGAAGGCCTAAAAGGCTGCGCTTGCGCAGTCTTAGGCCGGAGATTTAATGAGTTTGAGTAGCGGCGAAGGTCCCGCCTCCGTGCCCCCTCTCTCCTTCATTGGCTGGCTTCCTAAACGGAGGCCAGCCATTGGAGGAGAGATGCGTCACTCCAAAGAAGCCCCGTCTTTTTCGGATTTGGGGGCGTCATTTTTGCTGTTCTTTAGACAGTGACGTCGCCCGTCACTCAGAACAGCAAAATACGCCCCCAATTCCGAAAAAAAATCTGAAGCTTGTGGCCGCCATTTTAAGTCTTCTTGTGATGAGGTAGGCTGCTGTCCTCGTTTCCCGCTGTCCCTGTTTGGCAACCCCTTCCCTCCGCCCGCTCGTCTGGTTTCCCTTCCTCCCGTCCCTGTTTGGCAACCCCTTCCCTCCGCCCGCACGACTGGTTTCCCTTCCTCCCGTGTGCCGTTTTTCGTGCTTGTGTCCCGTTTTTTTTGCCTGTTTACTTAATGACGCTGTTCGAGGTTGCGGGCTTTCACTATTACACGAGCATCCTTGCCACCAACAACAGGCTAAGGGCTTTGCCTTCAGAGCGAGCGAGCGAGTCTGCAGTAACTCCGAATACGAAAAATGTCATAGCTGCCGGACGCCATTTTGCTGCTCGAGCAGCGTCAACCGAGGACATCAGGTAAGCCTCTGCTCCCCTGTTTGTGCCTTTCTTTGTGCCCCCCCCCCCCGCCCCCTGTTTGTGTCGTTGTTTCTTGCCTCTGATTCCCTGTTTGGCAACCTCTTCCCACCGCCCGCACGTCTGGTTTCCCTTCCTCCCGTGTGCCGTTTTTCGTGCGTGCTTTCTTCGTGCCCCCCCTCCCCCCTGTTTGTGTCGTTGTTTCTTGCCTCTGATTCCCTGTTTGGCAACCCCTTCACTCCGCCCGCACTTCTGGTTTCCCTTCCTCCCGTGTGCCGTTTTTCGTGCGTGCTTTCTTCGTGCCCCCCCCCCCCCTGTTTGTGTCGTTGTTTCTTGCCTCTGACTCCCTGTTTGGCAACCCCTTCCCTCCGCCCGCACGTCTGGTTTCCCTTCCTCCCTTGTGCCGTTTTTCGTGCTTGTGTCCCCTGTTTTTTTTTGCTTGTTTACTTAATGACGCTGTTCGAGGTTGCGGGCTTTCACTATTACAAGAGCATCCTTGGCACCAACAACACAGTAATCGAGGAACAATGCACCCGGATCGGTCAACCCCAACACTTGCAGCCTGGAACTATCCTCCTTCCGGTGGCCCGGGCATCCACGCCTCTCCACAGAGAGTGTAAGCTTCAGCTCTCTAACACTCTTGTACTCTAAGCTGTCTGAGGCTCCTGCCCTCAAAGCGCTAGAGGAACGTAGCGCTAACAGCTCTCTGAGGGCCCTAGCACTCACAACTCGTTGAGGACCCTCACACTCACAGCTCTCTTGGGGCCTAGGCACTCATAGCTCTCTGAGGGCCCTGGCACTGGCTGTTCTCTGAGGGTCGCGACATTAAGAGTTCTCTGAGAGCCCTGGCACGCACAGCTCTCTTGGGGCCCTGGCACTGACAATCTTCTGTGGCCCCTGCCGCTCGCAGTGTCCCAGCGCCCTAGCAACCACTGCTCCGCTCTAGAAATCTGACACTCCCATTTCTCCGATGACCCTGGAACCCACAGTTACCCGATAGGACATTGGCTCTCGGAGCTCTCCCTAGCGCCCTGACACTTTCAACTCTCTGAAGCGCCTCTACCCACAGCTCTCGAAAGACCCTAAAACAGACACAGCTCCCCTTAGGGCTCGAACACCCCACTCTCCCGGGACCACCCACAGCTTCCCGAGGTTCCCAGGCACTTGCATACCTCCGCGGACCTGGCACAGATGCCAGACGCACTCGTGTAGCTCCGCGGACCTGGCACAGATGCCAGAGAAGCCTCAGTTCACAGTCCCCGGGACGGTGCGCACTTTACTGGCCGGCCGAGCTCCCCCGGGGCCCGCACGCCCCTGCCCCTGGGTCACTGAGTCCTTCGGAGCACTCCGCAGTCAGCTCTCCACGGATCCTCGCCTTCCTTCCACAGATCCGTGGGGCTGAGCGCAGCATCCCACTCAGAAAACACAGACGCGCTATCTAAAGTGGCACATGAATTTAGCATGATTAGTATTAAAATACGAACTTGCAAAATTAAGTTAATGGATTCCTGGTCTGCTTAAATGCAGTGATTTTCCCATAGCGTATTTCCACACATTACTTTCCTTATTATGGATGTTTGCATAATTTAACTAGCCATCTGGGAAATTTACAGGCCTGCGTTAACCTAATGTTCGTTTTTTCCCTGAAAATATCAATATTGTGAGTTATATGAACTGGGCACGAACAGTTAACTTTATCAGTATAAACAGATTTACTTTTCTGCTGTGAAAAGAGAAATGGGAATTAAAATGCTCCGTGAGGTTTTCCCCCATTAGAAGGGCCGCGCTAGAATGTTCCATACATCATTTGTTGGCCTCGCAGCACCGTGGATATAAGAGCAACTCTGGGAGGCCTGCAGTTCTTGGGTGCTGTGGCCCCCAACCTCTGCTGGCATGCTGCCCCCTCAGACTTGCTGAACTTTGGGGGAGCACGCTGAGGGGGCCCAGAGGCGATGCAGGTGACACCCAGGTGAGCAGATGTGGAAGTTGACTGCCGGTGGTGGGGGCTGCAGTGTGCTGGGGGTGTGCTGGAACTCGAGGGCTGTGGTGTGGTTCCTGCCAGAAAAGCCTCGCCCCCCAGCAGTGGCACTCTCCCGGCAAATCTTATGGCAAGGGGGGGGGGGGGGGGGGCATGCGTGAGTGACCCCGTCTGAGCACAAAGAAGAGATGCTTGCCCGCAACAACGGGATGAAAAAAAACTGAACACCGAGGACATACACTGTTCTTCCAATCCCCTATTAACCCCCTCCTCCCCACCCCATTTTCTTGACTCCCCCTATCTGGGTCGCTGCGGTGTATCTCTTTCACTACCACCCTATCTTATCTATTCTCTCCATTTCCTCTACTTCATTGATTGCCAGGAATCGTGTGATGTGCATGTGCTCCTGGATAGAGCCCTGGCCTGGTGCTGACTATATTATACTAAATATAAAAAACAAAACTTACCTCAGTTACCGCCGGTCAGTGTCCACGCCACCTCTGTTCCCCGACCTCTTGGCGCCTCACGGCACAAATGGAGACTGGCAGCCCTCGCAGCCAATCCTGGCGCTTGGGGCACAGGTTTCTCTTCGCCCACAGCACGCCCATTAGGAGCCCAAAGGGCTCCTAATGGACATGCGCAAAAAAGCGCAAACGTAAGTGCGCATGCGTGGGCACGGGTAAAAAATTCAGCCTCCGTCCCCACTCATGCGTACTTGTGTTGCTTGCCCTGGTGACATCATCATGTCAGTCAACATGACGCCACCCCGCCCACCCCCTTCAGACTCTGAAGGGGGTGGGCGATGTGATGTCATGCTGACTGACATGATTGGAATGTCAGTTCTCCTGCCATGGCGTCTTTCAACAGAAATGCAGAGGGAGCTGCGGGCGGGGGGCTACGCCCCCGCGCCCCAATGGACGCACCGCGCCTGGCAGACAGGTAATGGTGTGGCAAACACTGGTACTGAGGGTATTGGCGGAGAATACACTGGTACTGAATGTACTGGCGGGGCAGACACTGGTACTGTGGATACTAGCTGGGCAGACACTGGTACCAGGAGCGGCCCGTTCAGGTAAGAGCGGTGGTGCCGGGTGGGAGAGGGGGATTCGACAGATGAAGGCGTTCTGCCCCATGATTGCACTAGTTTTTCTTGTTTTGTAGGTGGCACTATGTGTGGGTGGCTCTGTCTGTGTGAGGGTGGCTCTGTGTAGGTGGCTCGGTGTGTGTGGGTGGCTCTGTGCATGACTGTGTGGGTGGCTCTTTGTGGGTTTGTGGCTCTGTGTGGGTGTAAATGCAATAGGTCATGCATATGCGAGCGATTAAGCTATTGGCATTGTAAATGACAATGCCATTTATTTATGATTTAAAAAAAAAAAAGAAAAGAAATGTCATAAGCAGTGCCAAAAGCTCTACCTTTAATGATGCCGAGACCATTGCATTGTAAATGCTTGTTCTAATAAGGCGATTTGTTGGTTGGTGAGTTTGTGTTTAGAAAGATTGATGATTGGTGCTTTGTTATGACTAATTAGTCCCAGTGTTTCTGACTCCGTGTGTTTGGATGTCGTTGGAATTGGGGTGTCGCATTGTAGTTCCCTCGCCCTCGGCCCCTTCCTTTCGGGGGACCGAAATTTTGTTGGCGCTGTTCCAAAAAAGAAAGGCTGTTTGAGTTGGACGTGTTAGGTGTTTCTCTTTCTTTTGTATTACCATTATCATTTTGTTGTTCACCCTCCGAGTCTGAGCTCGTATATGAGGTATCAAAGAACCTTACTGTTTTCTGGAAATTACGAGGTTGATTCTGCCATGGTCTACGTTGTGGATGGTTCTCCCTACTTCTCTCATAAAAGTCTTTCTGTAGGTACGGATATACATACTCTGGGTTGTAGTTAGAGATGTCTTTACGTAATTTATTACTTTTCTTGTTGGCTAGGTAGTCGGTATAACTGGAGACATCCTTCTCTATTTCATCTAGTTTCTGTTTAGCTTCTTGGAGTGCTGTGCTGTTTAATTTGGTTTCCATTTCTTCTATTTCTTTGCGCTCTACTACTAGTACCTCCTGAGCAGTATCTATAATAAGGATAATCCAATCGCGACTGCAGCGATTTGCTACCAATGTCCAATTCTCTATGAATTTTCTGTTGTTGATAAAGATACCAGGTTCATTAACTACTTGAAGACCTTTGGGAATCACTCCTTTCTTACAATACTCTACCAGAAATTCTGCGTGTAATTCAGCCCTAACAACCTTCTTTTTTAAATTCCATAGAGCACGCCACTGCTCTTCGTCTGATTTATCCAGGCGGACTGTGGAGATGTTTTTTACCGAGGGACCGTTGATTATCTTATTGAAGTGATCCTCCGTGTAGCTAAGTACTTTTATACCTTCCATGGGATCCCATATTTAAGTGTTTGTGTTAACAAATCAGTGGTCTAATAATACAGTAGGAATGAAGTAAACTAGAATGTTGAGTGTGTAGATGTATATGTCATGAAATGTGCCTCCTCAGCTAACCAGCTGGGTATAAATCATAGAAAGTAAAAGGAGGCCCCCTTATCTGTCAACTTTGGGACAGGGGAGGTATATTGTAAACCAAATTTGTCCCACAAATTTGCCACTAAGTTGGTAAGGAGTGGAATAATGGTACGAAGTTAGTTGTAGATGTTTAACAATACCAATCACACAGATGTATATGAAGCTGAGGGCTAAATTACAAGACCTAAGCCAACCAATATAGTCATTAAACCACCAAAAATTAAAAATTAAACCACTATGGCACACATTCCTTAAATTCAAGTCAAGATAAAAAAGAAAGCCAGAAAGTTGTTTTTTGGAAAAATATATATACTTTGTGTATTTATTCAAATGTTAACATTTTATCACAGTGATAAGAAATCATTAAAAAATATACATGAAGTATATTAAACATTTCATTAAAAGCATAAAAAATCACAAAAGGTAAACATTGGTTTAAAAGTTCAAAAGAACAGGGGTCGACGCGGCGTTTCGTTTACGGGCTAACAATAGACAACCTTCTTCAGGACCAAGTTCTAAAAGGAAACAGAAAATTACTTTTTTTGCATTTCCAATTTTTCATCGACAAAGCATTTTTCCAAAACAACACTATTTATTGGCTACACTATTCGGTGGTTGGCACTAATCAAAAGTAGGTGATTGTTGACATTATTGGTATTGCTAAAGCACATAACTTATTCATAGTGGTACCATTTAGTGAGTCCCAGTGTCTATTATCGGGAAGACTTTTATGGTATTGACATTTTATTCATCATGTCTAACAGTAAAGTTACCTGTATTTAGTAATGGCTTCCAGATATATCCTGGAATGCCGTGGGCCGGTTATAAAATCCGGTCAGAAACTGTTATGAGTTCGCGATGTTTTGGTCTAACATACGCTGTATTGGTATCTGGAAGTGATAATAAAGTATAAATCAATAATTTGTGTGCTCTTTTTTAACTTAAGGGTAATAAATCAATATAGCACGTCACTACCTTGTATTTGTATAGGGAAGGATCACGCTCTGGTAGTAGAAGCCACCGATATTGGTTTTCAGATATGCTGTAGATAAATACACATCTTTTACCATATTGTAATCAAAGGAGTGATTATCAATTGTCATGTAGGATTTTAGTTAATTATACTTACCCAGATTTTAATCACTGGCAGCTTAATATTATCACGAGCTTTTCAATGGGCTTGTGTATCAGTTTTGGCGTTCATACCATGGCGGGGATTCTCCTGCCACTGTTTAATATAAAGGATGGAATGTTTGTTAGGATCCCTATTTATTTAATAGTTCTCAGTTGTAGTTTTAACGTGAAATTTCTAGTCACAACCTCTCTGTTAGATTAGTATATATTGTCATAATGCAAGTTTTACTAAACAAGTTTGTGGCTGACTGGCTTATTGTTAGTGCTATTATCTGTTGGAAGCAATACAATTGCATGTTTTACTAAACAAATATGAGGCTGGCTGACTTGTTATTAGTACTGTTATCTGTTACAAGTGGTGCAATTACGACCAATGGTATGATCTTTAAACACGTTAATCATACCCATTGCGCCTATATTAGTGATGTTGGTATTCATGTAACTTCATTTGAATACGCTATTTTATACTTTATATTAGCGCCGGAGACCTATCATGGCGAAAAGTTAAATAACACGTCTGGTTTGTTATTGTGTCCATGACGCGTACAAAATATAATTGGCTTTGTGGCACGTCGGAGTGACAAATACGATAGTTAATCCTCCAGCGTGTAGTAGTCATTTACCCGCTAAGGATTTGTGCAACACATTTAAAGACCCACACGCCAGTCTAATTGGGTGAAAGTTTACAGAAAGCCGAAAATTCATTAAACGCAGAACAGCCAGGATGTTGAACAGATTATGTTCAGCGTAAGGCAAGTTAACCGGTAACAGGGTCGATCGCGTTCTGCTTACCTCGGGCTATGGATTCGGCCTCCCTGCTCCTACTCCGTCAGCGTGTACGTGGATCTGGTCAGGATGAAAGTATCGAGTAAACGCTATTTTCGCTATATTTATAGTACGGCGTGGCTGATTGGGCGGTCAGTCTCCTGCTTGTCAGTTGGACGACAGAATGTCACCTGACCTCTCGTATTGTTTACAAACAACCATGAGTGGCGCGTTATCCACCGTGATTACCGTGATGTAATCAGATTAATATACGCGATAGTATATTGTATATCAGCGAATAATATGCGATATTTGGGGCAGAAAAACGGGTTTATGTAATAAAATTTAAGTAATTTCTGCTATCAACTCGCCTGTAATTTATATGTAATGCAATACTGTATTATTTATTGACCGTAATAGAAGTCACAGGTTGTTGGGACTGCTCTTTAGTCTGTCGCCCATGTTGAGGATGTGTCTATATTTGGGGCGTGTAGGTAATTCTAAGGAATTGACGATAAAGGTTATGTAAGCGCTAAATCTGCACATTATACAGTTATGTGCCAGGGTGTCATGTATGGAGACATGATCGTCTTCCACAAATTGTAGGTTTAGCTAGACACTGCAAAGTATTTATTGTAATTAGAGATTCTGCATTGACAGATTGGCACATATGTGTTGTACCTAAATGGAATGTTTGAGGAACATTATATGTTGAAGGACATAATTATATCATTATGCGGGGGCGTGGCCAAGCAGCATGGCCGACAGGACGTGAGCTCTGCCAGCTCCCGTCCTGCGGACCCGTAAAATCCTGTATGTGATCCTGCCCAGGCTCCGGTGAATAGCCCTGACAGTCCGGAGGAATCCCTGAAGCTGCGGGGAACACCCCTGCCGATTTTCAGCCGGCGAGAGTGGCGGTGTGACAGCGGAGCAACTCCGGTGATCCGGTGCGGCCGCCGAGCCTACGCAAGGCCGCGGTCGGGGCCTGGTCGGCCGGGGGAGGCCGCATCCTGACGTACTGCGGAGGGCCTGCAGAGCGGTCACGGAGCTTGTCCCGGGTCTGGACCTTGACCCGGGGGACGACGCCGTGTGCGAGGGCGTGTTGAGCGGCGCTGGACCGAGGGACGCCCCGGGAGGAGACTCAGCCCCGAAGAAACAGGCCGTGGCTCCCGAGTACAGGTCGGGGGGCCCCGGACCCGTGTGGGAGCCCTGAAGTGCGCTTGCCTGGCTGCCGCTGCCTACCTGGGGGACGGTCGGTTCTCCTGGACCGGAGGGGCGACGAGAGAGCCGAGGACCAGTGCGTGCCCCTCCCCCCACCGGGCCGCCATCTTGAGGTCGGCCGTCGGGCTGGGGAGGCGGTGAGTGACCGGCGGAGCCTGCTGATCGGGGTCCCGGCAGAAACTGTGTGCCAGTGGGGTAGGAGCAGGCTGGGGGCCCAGGAGAGCACAGGCGAGCGGCGCAGACGGGGCAGGCACCAACATTAAGCCCCTGACACTCTGTGTGGGGCCGTCCTGGTTCCTCCGGGCTTTCCTGCCTCCTGGAGTGCGGGGAGGAGGGGGAACCCCATTGACTCTTGGAGGAGGCCCCGGGCCACTGGAGGTCATATCGGTTGAGGGGTGCAGGCTGGACTCCTGATTGCAGCGCCGGAGCAGAGCGCCTTGAGGGGCCCCCCTCCTACCTGACCACTGGCTGGGTGATCGGGGCATAAGAACTAAGCCGCCCGCACGGGCCGGGTGCGGAGCATAGAAGGGCCTGCTTCCTGTGGGGTACGACTGGACGAAGGGACGCGGAGCCGCCCCCGCTGGAGGCCACAGGGACCCACGACGAGATCGCGCCGCCCCGCTGGTGGGGTGTAGTTGCCGGAAACCCCCTTGCCGGTGCAAGAAGCTTCCTCACGGTGCCTGCGGTCCCTGCGACCTGCCTGTGACGGGAGTGTTGGGAGAGTGGGGTCGCCCAGCTGACTACACAAGGGTGAGAGCTCGAGCGCGACTCCCTGCGGAATTTGCCACCGGCTGGGTGGAGGCGGAGGTGGACTTGTTGCTACTCTACAGGCGGGCCATCCCCGCACTAGGATCATCCTGAGGATGCGTAAAGACAGGGCGTCCCGCTCGTCGCAGGCCAATACGATCACCCAGTACACCACGCAAAGGCTGCCGCCCCAGAGGATTACACGCCAATCGGGCCAGGATGAGGAGCCCGGGGACCCCGGTGAGCCCTCCCGTGCAGAACTCCTAAAGGCTATTCAGGGCTCCCACTCAGCGCTGGAGAGGCAAATTGAAACAGTCTCCATCGATGTCAATCTCCTGCGAACGGACCTCCGTAAGGTGGCGGACAAAGTCACAGATGCGGAGGCTAACATCGAGCAGCTACAGGGGGAGGTGGCCTCTCTCCGGAAGACGGTCACACAACTTACGGCTACGACTGGTGCCCTGGAACGGAGAGCTGAGGACGCAGAAGGGAGGGCGCGTCGCAGCAACATTAGAGTCCTGGGAGTCCCGGAGAGGCTGGAGGCTGGAGACCCTGAACGCTTCCTGGAAGCATGGATCAGGGCGAAGTTGTGCCCACAGGGTCTCTCGGAAGTGTTTGTTATCGAGAGAGCTCATCGAGCCCTGGTTCCCCCGCCACAACCGGGGGCCCCGCCGCGAGCTCTGATTGCCAAGATATTGAATTATCTGGATCGAGACTGCATCCTGCGAGCAGCAAGGGAGAACCCGGACCTGGCCATTGAAAATAGCCGGATTTCAATATACCCAGACTATACCCACCAGGTTCAGGAGATGAGGAAATCCTTTCTGGGGGTTAAGCAGAAGCTCCGGGCGATGGAGTTACAATATATGTTGCTATATCCCGCCAAACTTAAGGTGCTGGCTCAGGTAAGGCGCACTTCTTTGAATCGCCGGAGGAAGTTTGGGAATGGCTGGAGGTTAGGGGAGATGGGGTTCCACCGGGGGCCCGTGGTGGGTCCAAGGAGACTTGGGGGAGCCGTCCCCAGCGGCAGCGGAGGCCCGAGGCGGACGCAGACGACGCTCCACGTCGGAGCACACGGAGGAACCTAGAATCACGGTGGGGCCTGATGGCGGAATGCTCCTGGAACCCGTGCTGCAGGGGGCCGAGGCGGAGTCTCAAAATCCGCTGGAACCTGCGGAACTCCTGGTCCCGGACACGATACCAGCTGCGGTGAGGGACATGGCACCGTCGGACCTGGTGATTCAGGAGACTGGGGGAGCTGGGGCCCTGGAGGTGAATGGCCCACCCTGAGGTGATGTAGAAGCCCTATGTACTTTGTCATTGGATGGCTGCGGCGGCTCTCGGGGTGGAGAGGGGTATAGGTGGACACTGGTGAGACATTGTACCCGGAGCCACCAGACTTTACATACTGGGGAGAAACGGAGGCCAGTAGATTACGCAAACACAGCCTCCGCATAATCTCCTACGCCGACGACACCCAGCTGATCCTCTCCCTGACCAACGACCCCGCCTCCGCCAGAGCCAACCTGCACGAAGGGATGAAAGAGGTAGCCGAGTGGATGACGACCAGCCGCCTGAAACTGAACTCTGACAAGACGGAGGTCCTCATCCTGGGCTCTTCCCCCTCCGCCTGGGACGACTCCTGGTGGCCTCCCGCCCTGGGCACCGCACCCAAACCGACAGACCATGCACGCAACCTGGGCTTCATCCTGGACTCCTCCCTCTCCATGACCAGGCAAGTCAACAACGTCTCCTCGGCGTGCTTCAACATCCTACGCATGCTACGGAAGATCTTCCGGTGGATCCCCACCGAGACCAGGAAGACCGTCACCCAGGCCCTCGTCACCAGCCGACTGGACTACGGCAACGCCCTCTACGCCGGTACCACCGCCAAGCTCCAGAAGAGACTCCAGCGGATCCAGAACGCCTCAGCCAGACTCATCCTCGACATCCCACGAACCAGCCACATCACCTGATTTGAGAGACCTTCACTGGCTCCCCGTCAACAAAAGAATCACCTTCCGCCTCCTCACCCACGCACACAAAGCCCTACACGACCAAGGCCCGAGCTACCTCAACAGCCGGATCAACTTCTACGCTCCCAAACGCCACCTCCGATCAGCCAACCACGCCCTCGCCGCCGTCCCCCGCATCCGAAGAGCGACCACAGGAGGAAGGTCCTTCTCCTACCTGGCCGCCAAGACCTGGAACTCCCTCCCTCCCGACCTGCGCCTGACCCAAGACCACCTCTCCTTCAGGAGGAAGCTGAAGACCTGGCTGTTCAAACAGTAGCACCCCCCCCCAGACCCCCCCCCCCCCCCCCCCGCCCCCCAGAGCCTTGAGACCCTACGGGTATGTAGCGCGCTCTATAAGTGTCACTGATTGATTGATTGATTGATTGCTTTTTGGGAGGCGGGGGCGCTATTGTCGGACTTGGTCCTGCATGGTCGACTACGGCTGGGCCGGAGCCGGGCGTACATCATGTGAGCATTGGGTCTTGCGGGGAGCTGGGGGGGGGGGGTTTGCAGTTTGTTGTTGTTGTGGGTGTGTGATGGGATGTGAGGGGTGTGTGGGGAGGCTGTGCACGTCCTGGCACCAGCGGTGGAAGGGTGGGTTGACAGGTTGGGTTGTTGTCATTATCTTGCTCGTGGGTGGGGGGAGGGGGAAGTGTTCTGCAAATGTTGCAACGTTGAGGGGGGGGGTGGATGGGGGGGTACTGTTTATAAATGTTGGTATAGGCATCATGTGTATCACTGTTCAGGCCCCTAAGAGGCGGTATTTTGGCGGCAGACTACATGGCCCGACGGGGCACTTACTGGAAAAATGGGATACAAATTCTTAACGTGGAATGTGCGTGGGTTGGGCACTTGTACCAAACGTTATAGGGTCCTGTCCTTCCTCTGGAGGCATGCCATCTCGATTGCTTGTTTACAAGAAACACATCTGAATGAGGAGGGGGCGCAAAAGCTGGCTAAAAAATGGCGGGGTCAGGTCTTTCACTCTTCCTTTTCGACATATGCGCGTGGGGTCTTGATTTGGGTGGCACCCGGGGTCCCCCTTGCAGTACAGTATGCAGAGGCGGACATCGAGGGCAGATACCTGCTGCTGAGAGTGAAGTTGAATGGCAGGGACCTTACACTCCTTAATACTTACGCACCCAACGTAGACGATGCGACCTTCTACCCACAAATGCAAGACGTCTTAGTGTCGGACGTGGACAGCCCTCTCCTGTGGTTCGGGGACTTTAATTGTGTCTTGGACCCGGTCCTAGACAGACATCCTCCCCGTGTGGGGACGAAACCTCGCATGACGGCAAGACTGCGCGAGGTCATGGCGAACTTGGGAGCGATAGATGTGTGGCGTCAGTCACCCGTCGCAGAAACTGTACACCTGCTACACTCCTACACACGACACCCATAGCAGACTAGATAGGATCCTCGCCGCGAATATAGACGCGTCGTATTCCCTAAAGGTCACCCATCTGGCCCGCTTCCTGTCTGATCACTCCCCGGTGTTGTGCGCTACGCAGGACATCGACCAGCCCAGCCGCCCCCGTACATGGCGGATGCCTGCGGACTTACTGCAGGACCCATTGGGTAGAGATCATGTGCAGACTACACTCACTAACTACGTAGACCTCAACTGGGAGGGGGACGACCTGCCTCTGTCAACGAGGTGGGACGCACTGAAGGCGGTGGTGCGAGGGGAATGCATGGCTCTTACTTATGGGGTCCGCCGACAGCTGACCCGCGAACTGAGGGAGGCTGAAGACACCCTGCGGACTCGCCAGGCCTCACCAGATCCTGGGGAACCGGAACTGGCCCTGGAGCGGGAAACCCAGGAGAAAGTCCACGATATCCTTACGCGCCTCGACAGATACACGCTGGGTCAATTCAGACAGCGACTCCACAGGGAAGGGGACAAATCCGGCCGATTGTTGGCCTGGATATTGAGGAAAGAATCGGCACCGGTTCGGATACTGGCCCTGAGGGGCCCTGACGGGAACATGGTGCATTCGGAGTCCGGTATATTGCGGATTCTCAAATCCCACCTGCAGCAGGTGTATACGGCAGATCCGCTGGTCACGGAAGCATCCTATCAATCTTACCTCCGTGGAGTGGCCCTTCCGGCCCTCCCGAGCAAAGCAGCGGAAGAATTAGATGGGGCTTTGACCCTCCACGAAGTGCGGGTGGCTATAGCCAGCCTACCGACGGCGAAATCCCCAGGAGGAGATGGGTTTCCTTCCGAGTTCTACCACGCATTCGGAGACGTCCTCGGCCCCCTCCTCCTCCAGGTCTTTCTTACAGCGCTGGAGGATGGAGCTCTCCCGCCCACGATGTACCAAGGCGAGATCTGCATGATCCTAAAGCCGGGCGGTGATGGTTGTGACCCCGCGGCGTACCGCCCTATCACAATGATTAATACGGATGTCAAGGTCCTAACCAAACTCTTAGCCGCTCGGTTGGCACCGCACATGGCCCAGTTGGTCCACCAGGACCAGTGTGGGTTTATCCCCGGGCGCAACACCGCGATGAATCTGCGACGATTAACCCATATTATGCATGAGGTACGCGGCAGAGAAGATACCCAGGTCCTGGTTTCGATAGACTTGGCCAAGGCATTTGACACGGTTAGCTGGGGATACCTATCGGAGGTCCTTCAGCAGGTGGGATTGGGGCCAGTGTTTCGCAAATGGATCCAGATACTGTATCGGGCGCCTCGGGCCAGAGTCAGACTTGGGGCCGCACGCTCGGAGGACTGGGCGTTGGAGAGAGGCACCCGTCAGGGATGCCCCCTCTCGCCGCTCCTGTTCGCCCTGGCGATTGAGCCATTGGCGGTGGAGGTCCGCACCACAATGGACCAATGGGGGATCAAAGTGGGGAGTAACATCCACACGGTGTCCTTGTATGCGGACGACGCTCTGTTTTATTTAACGTCTCCGCAGGACGCGTTACCAGCTTTGCTACAGCTGCTGGACCGTTTTGGCGCAGCTTCGGGCCTGCGTATCAATGCAGGGAAGTCCCTGATCTTCCCCCTAGCGGGTTGCAATGTGGACGCGCGCGGGGACTTGCCACACCTGGGTCTGCGGTGGGAACTGGAGGCCTTCCGCTATCTGGGGATACAGGTGGCGTCGTCGGATGAACAATTGCTGGCCCGCAATGCGGACAGGGTAGTGCACTCCCTACAACAATCAGTGGGATTCTGGAACATGTTGCCTCTCTCCCTGATGGGACGTCTGGCAGTGGCGAAAATGGTGATGCTGCCGCGGGTACTGTATGTGTTACAGAATTCGCTGTGCCCACTTCCCCCGCGGATGTTCCGCACTCTTAATACGCTCCTTACGTCTTTACTCTGGGCGGGCAGGCGTAGTAGAGTTGCCTTGCACACGGTGGTCCGCAGCTGGGAGGAGGGGGGGTTGGAGGCACCGAGATTCGACCTCTACTACTATGCAGCTCAGCTGTTGCCAGCTGCCAGGTGGTTCGCGGATGCGGACACCTGGGAACTTCGGCTCCTTGCGGGTAGTGCAGATGAAAGAGCGGTACAGATGGCCCTGATGCGCGGCAGGGGCGCGGATGCGACGCTGCCATATATAGTGCGCCACACCGCAGCCATTTGGCAGCGTGTTGTGGAAAAAATCCTACGGAGGGCCCCCTTTCACAGAGAGCTGCCGATATGGATCATGGCCCCGGTGGCGGACATGGAGGTACACATGCCTTTCCATGACTGGAGAGCGGGTGGGTGCGAGCTGTTGGCAGATCTCTACCCAGACGATACGTTCCTATCTTTCGAACGGGCGACAGAGCCGTTCGGACTCGGTGAGGGACAGTTCCTACACTTCAGGGGCCTCCATGCAATGGCACGAGACACTTGGCCGCAATTCCCTGATGCGCCCCCTGTGTCCCATACCCTCAATATTATCCTATCCTGTGGTAGGGGCAGGAGGCTGGTAACACTATTGTACTCAGCCATGCGGCAGGACTCCACGCCACCGGAACCTCCGACATGGGCGGCCTGGGAGGCTGACCTGGGAGTTGCCTTAGACCCAACACAGCGCAAACGCATTGGTACACTCACCCGGAAGGTGTCGTGCAACGCATGGTTCAAATTGACACACTTTAACTTCTTACACCGAACGTATGTGACTCCGGTTGCGTTGAAGCGTATTGCCCCGGACAAGCGCGATAACTGCCCAAGATGTGGCGCGCCGGGGGCCTCCTTTCTTCATATAGCACTGGTTTACGCCTTCTGGCAGTCGGTGGTGGCGCACATTTGCAGAGTTACTGCACTCCGGATGGAACTGACCCCCCTTCACTGCTTGTTAGCCTTAGTCCCCAAGCCCAGGAAGTGTACTCTGCCCTACAAGATGTTACAGCTACTTCTAGTACTGGCGAGGAGGAGGGTGGCCATCACGTGGATGGGACAGAGGGCCCCGGAGATGTCACATTGGCTTAGGGATGTGGGGGAATGGTCTCTGGCGGAGGAAACCTTTATGCAGACTGTGCGTAGAGATGTAAAACTGCAGGACGACCTGCTTGCGTGGAGAATGATGCGAGTGCTGGGTGAGGCAGCCGAAGGTTCGGATGGTACGAGTGCGGAGTTGTTCACCCCTGGGGATACAGAGTCTGAGGATGAGGCCGGTGAGGGCGGTGGAGAGGGTGGGGGAGACCGGTGAGTTGGGGGAGTGTCTGACCGCACACGCACATGTAGGTTACAACTGGGAAGTATTATGTTTTGTATCTCAAGGAGTCATTCCTAATGTATGCACCGACCACTGCTATGCCTGCCAATAGGAGTGCCATAATGAGGTGAACGACCTGTGTACACATGTTTTAGTCATGAATGCCGAAGTTTTGGGGGGAGGGGTGCCTTTGGGGAGTTGGGGAGTAACCTGTATTAAAGAAACTCGAAAGAAAAGCAGATCAGAATATCCTGCCGTGCAGTCACAGGGCTAGGTTCAGGACCTGGCTTCTATGATACCAGCTACCGCCGCCCGGCCCTCGGGTTGTGGGCTGATGGGCCGTGTATACAGAAAAATGTTCTATGACATAATGTTGTTGATTTCCTGTGGCTGTTGACGCAACTGTTATATGCTATCATTGTCTGCACCAAAAATAAAGTTAAAAAAAAAAAAATTATATCATTATGCAGCGCAAATATATGCATATATAAAAAAAGAGATTTTTTTGATAATAAACCCTTGATACAACTATAGGGGTTATCACATGCCTAATGTTGATTAACCATAGTTCTCCTGTTTTAGATTATCTTTTCCCAATCTTCTCTGCTGTTGAGACGCGAGCAATTTTACATGTCCAAATGTAACAGTGTTCGCGCCGGCCTCAACAGCAGAGAAGATTGGGAAAAGATAATCTAAGGAATTGACGATAAAGGTTATGTAAGCGCTAAATCTGCACATTATACAGTTATGTGCCAGGGTGTCATGTATGGAGACATGATCGTGTTCCACAAATTGTAGGTTTAGCTAGACACTGCAAAGTATTTATTGTAATTAGAGATTCTGCATTGACAGATTGGCACATACGTGTTGTACCTAAATGGAATGTTTGAGGAACATTATATGTTGAAGGACATAATTATATCATTATGCAGCGCAAATATATGCATATATAAAAAAAGAGATTTTTTTGATAATAAACCCTTCATACAACTATAGGGGTTATCACATGCCTAATGTTGATTAACCATAGTTCTCCTGTTTTAGATTATCTTTTCCCAATCTTCTCTGCTGTTGAGACGCGAGCAATTTTACATGTCCAAATGTAACAGTGTTCGCGCCGGCCTCAACAGCAGAGAAGATTGGGAAAAGATAATCTAAAACAGGAGAACTATGGTTAATCAACATTAGGCATGTGATAACCCCTATAGTTGTATCAAGGGTTTATTATCAAAAAAATCTCTTTTTTTATATATGCATATATTTGCGCTGCATAATGATATAATTATGTCCTTCAACATATAATGTTCCTCAAACATTCCATTTAGGTACAACACGTATGTGCCAATCTGTCAATGCAGAATCTCTAATTACAATAAATACTTTGCAGTGTCTAGCTAAACCTACAATTTGTGGAACACGATCATGTCTCCATACATGACACCCTGGCACATAACTGTATAATGTGCAGATTTAGCGCTTACATAACCTTTATCGTCAATTCCTTAGAATTACCTACACGCCCCAAATATAGACACATCCTCAACATGGGCGACAGACTAAAGAGCAGTCCCAACAACCTGTGACTTCTATTACGGTCAATAAATAATACAGTATTGTATTACATATAAATCACAGGCGAGTTGATAGCAGACATTACTTAAATTTTATTACATAAACCCGTTTTTCTGCCCCAAATATCGCATATTATTCGCTGATATACAATATACTATCGCGTATATTAATCTGATTACATCACGGTAATCACGGTGGATAACGCGCCACTCATGGTTGTTTGTAAACAATACGAGAGGTCAGGTGACATTCTGTCGTCCAACTTACAAGCAGGAGACTGACCGCCCAATCAGCCACGCCGTACTATAAATATAGCGAAAATAGCGTTTACTCGATACTTTCATCCTGACCAGATCCACGTACACGCTGACGGAGTAGGAGCAGGGAGGCCGAATCCATAGCCCGAGGTAAGCAGAACGCGATCGACCCTGTTACCGGTTAACTTGCCTTACGCTGAACATAATCTGTTCAACATCCTGGCTGTTCTGCGTTTAATGAATTTTCGGCTTTCTGTGAACTTTCACCCAATTAGACTGGCGTGTGGGTCTTTAAATGTGTTGCACAAATCCTTAGCGGGTAAATGACTACTACACGCTGGAGGATTAACTATCGTATTTGTCACTCCGACGTGCCACAAACCCAATTTATATTTTGTACGCGTCATGGACACAATAACAAACCAGACGTGTTATTTAACTTTTCGCCATGATAGGACTCCGGCGCTAATATAAAGTATAAAATAGTGTATTCAAATGAAGTTACATGAATACCAACATCACTAATATAGGCGCAATGGGTATGATTAACTTGTTTAAAGATCATACCATTGGTCGTTATTGCACCACTTGTAACAGATAACAGTACTAATAACAAGTCAGCCAGCCTCATATTTGTTTAGTAAAACATGCGATTGTATTGCTTCAAACAGATAATAGCACTAACAATAAGCCAGTCAGCCACAAACTTGTTTAGTAAAACTTGCATTATGACAATATATACTAATCTAACAGAGAGGTTGTGACTAGAAATTTCACGTTAAAACTACAACTGAGAACTATTAAATAAATAGGGATCCTAACAAACATTCCATCCTTTATATTAAACAGTGGCAGGAGAATCCCCGCCATGGTATGAACGCCAAAACTGATACACAAGCCCATTGATAAGCTCGTGATAATATTAAGCTGCCAGTGATTAAAATCTGGGTAAGTATAATTAACTAAAATCCTACATGACAATTGATAATCACTCCTTTGATTACAATATGGTAAAAGATGTGTATTTATCTACAGCATATCTGAAAACCAATATCGGTGGCTCCTACTACCAGAGCGTGATCCTTCCCTATACAAATACAAGGTAGTGACGTGCTATATTGATTTATTACCCTTAAGTTAAAAAAGAGCACACAAATTATTGATTTATACTTTATTATCACTTCCAGATACCAATACAGCGTATGTTAGACCAAAACATCGCGAACTCATAACAGTTTCTGACCGGATTTTATAACCGGCCCACGGCATTCCAGGATATATCTGGAAGCCATTACTAAATACAGGTAACTTTACTGTTAGACATGATGAATAAAATGTCAATACCATAAAAGTCTTCCCGATAATAGACACTGGGACTCACTAAATGGTACCACTATGAATAAGTTATGTGCTTTAGCAATACCAATAATGTCAACAATCACCTACTTTTGATTAGTGCCAACCACCGAATAGTGTAGCCAATAAATAGTGTTGTTTTGGAAAAATGCTTTGTCGATGAAAAATTGGAAATGCAAAAAAAGTAATTTTCTGTTTCCTTTTAGAACTTGGTCCTGAAGAAGGTTGTCTATTGTTAGCCCGTAACCGAAACGCCGCGTCGACCCCTGTTCTTTTGAACTTTTAAACCAATGTTTACCTTTTGTGATTTTTTTATGCTTTTAATGAAATGTCTAATATACTTCATGTATATTTTTTAATGATTTGTTATCACTGTGATAAAATGTTAACATTTGAATAAATACACAAAGTATATATATTTTTCCAAAAAACAACTTTCTGCCTTTCTTTTTTATCTTGACTTGAATTTAAGGAATGTGTGCATAGTGGTTTAATTTTTAATTTTTGGTGGTTTAATGACTATATTGGTTGGCTTATGTCTTGTAATTTAGCCCTCAGCTTCATATACATCTGTGTGATTGGTATTGTTAAACATCTACAACCAACTTCGTACCATTATTCCACTCCTTACCAACTTAGTGGCAAATTTGTGGGACAAATTTGGTTTACAATATACCTCCCCTGTCCCAAAGTTGACAGATAAGGGGGCCTCCTTTTACTTTTTATGATAAGGGAATCCCTTTAGCCCACCGCTCACTAAAGGAAAGGTGATTGACAGGGCCATACTCGGAATGTCAGTTAGCTGGAAGGCCAGGCTGTGTTTCAAAGCTCTGTTTAAAGGGGCTGTGGTTTGGGATGGACCTTTGAGCAAATCTTTTCTTGATTTTCTTTAAATTTTTTGGCTTTTTAGATTTTTAGGTCTCGCTGAGCCAACGCGCATGCGTTGTCTGCGAGACTTAAGTAAGGGGCTTTTAAAAACGCTCCCAAAGCATTTCCAGGCGCATTGCCTGCAGCGCATGTGTGTGGAAGTGTGCACATCGCACACCATTTAGCAGCCTGTGAGCCTCTCTCTGCACTCATGCTGGTTTGCTTGCAGCTGACATCAGACTTCAAACACTTCAAAGGGATTTGATATTGTGTCCTCAGCCAGCCTGCTCCAGCGCCCCCGGCCCCGCCTCTACGTCCTGAGCTCACACCCGGAATCTCCTCATTCGTCTTTGTCTTAGGAACAAACAATCCACAGTTTCCTGTTTAGACTGCAAAATCTTTTGTTTTCTTCAAGGCTTTTTCTGCCT
Organism: Lissotriton vulgaris; assembly: GCF_964263255.1. Lineage (NCBI taxonomy): Eukaryota > Metazoa > Chordata > Amphibia > Caudata > Salamandridae > Lissotriton > Lissotriton vulgaris. The sequence goes on from NC_141693.1 coordinate 1,739,545,068, forward strand.
TATCCGTTAGTTTTGTTATCTTATCCCCCCCACCCCCCCCCCAATTGACACATTTGTGATTTAAAAGCTTTTCGAAAATGCAACTTGTGTAATACTGGCGTCTGACCCCACCGTGTGGCGTGACTGAAAGCTGCCTCTGTGTTGTGTATTTATATATAAGATGATGAACAGGTGTGTGTATGTTTGTGCAACCGCCGCCTATTTACCCTACTGCCTTGTTTCCTACTGCAGGCAGGACGACGCGGACAGACGGGACAATGGCGGCTGCTTGCTTTTTAACATCTGCATCGTCCCCTGTGTAGCAATCCCCACATCAATTCTTCGCATTTTTCAGCTCACTTACTCTCCAACCAAAGCCCACCTCCTCAATGTTTCATACACTTCATCTAATTGCAGCCCCTGCTCGTATCTCCCTATCTCCTCTCATTTACTCACAAACACTTTCCATTTATCTCATCCTCCACTATTTCCGACCTACTTCTCATTCTATATCACTCGCACTCTAGCCAACTGCATCTCCCTCTCTCCTCCACCCAGTAAATGCGTGTCCCTTTCCTCTGGCAAGCCACAATACTGCAGCCGCAGCGTACTATAAATTGCCATCTTCACAAACCACCCAAAAAATCTTTTATATATACTACTCTAACCTGTTGTGCACCCTCAACCCAATGGCGTAATGTAGGTCCTTGCAGGAACATTAACTACAGCTGTTGTGTACCGGAACACACATGGGCAAATTCAAAAACCATGTCGATTTTGAGGACAACCATTAAAAAAGCATTATTGTTTTTTTTTGTTGTTGCTAATCACAGGCGCTGTTTACATGCAAACTCTGTGCTTGGATTCACCTCACTACAGCACAAGCTGCATTCCCCCACACACAGTGCTGCTGTTGACACACCTCACTAAGCGCCCCCCATCCCCTCCCTGCTCCATTAAGGAGCCCTGCCCCTCCCTTTGTTGGCCTCGCTCTGCTTTTACTTCCGCTCTTGTCTTTTTTTTTCTCCCCTTCAAACAGACAGCAGGCGCCACAAAAGCGGCCGCTTTGATGTTCTAATTTTCACGTGCAACTGCCACAAATCCAAACTATTGGCTGAGTTTCTGCTTTAGCAATGGTCTTCTGCTCCTGCAAAAATCTGCCTATCAGGATTAGTCATTTGTGGCTGCAACGCGCCAAAGTTACATTTGACTGTGCAGCGCTTCGAAAAACAGATTAGCAAAAGCAATAGTTTTGAGCTATGCTAAGTACTATTTATAGATTTTTGTATTTTATTTATTTCATATGTCACAACAGTAAAAAAGGGAAATAAAAAACATGCCACCACCCAAATGTGCAATCCGTGTGCTTGTAAAGAAAATGTTTTTTTTAATAATCATAACTTTAATAGAGAAGTTACTTTGCTTCCTAGTGGGCAGGTATAGAAACTCTTTTTAGGTCTCGCGACCTATCGATGTGCGCAAGCGCATCGAGCGGAGCGAGAATTCAAGTGGCGAAAACATCGTGAAACCAAAGGGCTTTCAGCCCCGCGGTTTTCATGCAGTTCCCGTGTACATGCACGCGCATCGCATGCAAGCCCAGCCTCTCGCATTCCCAGGCTCTCCCGCCCCCATCCGGCATCAGGCTTCTCCTCCCCTAGCAGCACTCCTCCCACACCAGCACCTCCCCACTCCCACACCAGCACCTCCCCTCTCTCGCATTCACGCCCCCCCACCAGGCTCTCCCGCCCCAATCAGGCTTCCCCCCCCAATCCGCCTGCCTCCCCTCGCGCATTCACGCCCCCCCACCAGGCTCTCCCGCCCCCATCCGGCTTCCCTCGTAATCTGCCTGCCTCCCCTCGCTCGCATTCCCGCCCCAGGCTCTCCCGCCATGGAAAATAAAACCTGTAAACTTTACTTTTTTCTTCGGTGAACGGCACCGATTACCACTCATTTTCACTACTCCACCGCCTAGCCGCATGCGACTCTCGCTGTAAACAGGGTAGTAATTTACATGTCTAACAAATGATTGACAACGCCACCATTCATTTCAAGGTCCACAGGCACACGCAGCAGCTGATGCTGAAGGGACCGTCACCGAATTTCTATTTGTTTCTAAAAAAATTAAGTTTTACTCTTCGCTTTTTTCCCCACACCCGATACATTATTCTATAGTGTTTTCTTGTAAGTACGTGCGCAGAACATCGGTGCTAGTCCCACCCCGCCCCCCACCAGGCTCTCCCGCCCCCATCCGGCTTCCCTCCGGCCATTTGGCAGCATTGCGAGGCCAGCTGACATCTCCCTAATCCGCCTGCCACACTTCTCCTCCCCTTGCTTGCATTCCCCCCCCCCCCCCCAACCCCCCCCCCCACCACCACCAGGCTCTGGACTTTCGCATCTTGCCGCGTCGTCTTCGGTCATAGGGTTGCATCGGTAAATGGTTGGAGGTAGATGTATCTGTTGTATATGGGTCACAGTTTTCTATTTTATGTAAGGTAGCTGGTTATTAATGCTTTTGTTACAGCGAGCCATATTTTAGCTGTAGGCCACTAGTTACACGTAGGTGAGTGAGGTATGTACCCATTGTTACATATACATCTAAACTACAAAAGATAATTGTTATTCATGAGTTGCAATTGTAAATAAATGTTTGGGCCGGTACTGAATAATTCTCATGGCTCACTCTACCCTTCGTGACTCCGCACCTTTCTACCACCTTCCACTAACCCCATTTGTGGCTTCCACATGAACATGGTTTTGTCAGCAGTGCGTATTCCTATTCCTCCTATGTACACAAAACTTTTTAAAAAAACATCGCCACTGCCGCTTTAGAAGCGGCTGTTGAGTGTTTTGTCAAATGCATCACAATTGAGTCGGTCAGAAACGGTATTCCGTGAACATCGTGTAACCAGAAAAGGGAAGGCGAGGATGTATACAAAAATATCGATTAAGTGAAAAGTTAGAACTCACAAAGCCCCTATCGACTCTCGCTGTAAACAGGGTAGTAACTTACATGTCTAACAAATGATCGACAACGCCGCCATTCGTTTCAAGGTCCACAGGCACAGGCAGCAGCTGATGCTGAAAGGACCGTCACCGAATTTCTATTTGTTTCTAAAAAAATTAAGTTTTACTCTTCGCTTTTTTCCCCACACCCAGTATATTATTCTATTGTGTTTTCTTGTAAGTACGTGCGCAGAACACCGGTGCTAGTGCAGTTTGATTTGACAATTAACTCCTCCTACAAGTAGGAGCTCTAACATATACACACAGAGGGTGTGCCCGAGAGGCGAGTTGTACTTTTTATCTCACAGAATAAGATCATCTCCGGGAAGTGAGACACTTGCATTGACTCGTGACGCAGATAAGTATAATGGTCAAAACAGCAGTGCGTTTGAAAGAAAAAGTGGGCTAGAGTAACCGAACCATTTCCTGTCTGTAAGAGCCATATCGGTATTTTACAGCGTGGCGGACAAAATATTCAGAGATTCGTGAACCGCAAATCTAACAGCATACAGGCCTTCCTGGCTTCCATGAACTGACAAACTTCCAGCCCCAAACCAAGCCTCCCGCCACTGGCAGTATCCTCCTCGTGCAGCCCTGGGCAGTGAAGGGTTAATACTTATCTCCGGGACGCTGGCACAGCTCATCCACAGCAGTGACTCATCTGCCCATCACCGGCAAACCCCTCCAGGCCCACACTCCCCCCACCCTCGGGCCATTCCGATTTCCAGAGTAGGTAGGCAGGGACACGGCCACATACGATTTCAGGACACCTGCACCTGCCCGCACACCTACCAACCAGATAGAGGCCGGTATCTATGCATCAACCACACCAACCACCTCCTCACGCAGGCTGCACCCCCACCCAGAACTCCACATGAAAGCCACACACACTTCAAAGGCTCCACACCCCGCCCCCCCGTCTGCACTTCGCACTTTCCGACTTCCCCTCCCACCTCCCATGGCTCTTCCCATTCACGCGCTCGTTACCATTTGCTCCCGAGCCGCATTTCTCCTCCTCCCCCCCCCCCCCCCCCCCCCCCCCCCCCCCCTAATCTTAGCAATGCCAAGAGTTTGTTTTCCCCAAGGTCTCTGACTCCATTTCAGCTTGTTCTCGTGCTCGCCAAGGATGTTTCACCGTGATCAGTTTGTGCCTTTGATTTCTCCAAAGAGAGATCCTAGTCCAAGGGCTCCCTGGTAGTATTCTGAAGCAGGCAGCGATGTCTTTCGTATAATCCTGCAGCAGCAGCTGAATGACCCCTTAGTCGGCGGTGCCTGAAGATCTGCCAGTGTGGGGAAGTCAACTGTCCTTTGCTGTGCTGAAGAAGCTGACTCAGGGCCGCCTCTCTTTTCAGGGTCTTTCTAGAGCTTTATTCTTCGCAGACGTGTATTTGTTGTTGTCTCATCATCTGTGCAGCACCCACCACAAGTGAATTAAATTATTAGCATCTTACACAGTTGTTTTTGACACCAAGACTCAATCAGCCAGTGTTTTCGAAACACCAGCAGACCTGGCGCTCATTCATCGTAGCACTGCATTTCAAATAAAACCTATGCTGGGAATATATGTTTATATGCCAGAATTAGGATGGAACTTCACTCTGCCTTATGTAAATATAATACCACCGAACTTCCAACTTGCCACTCACCCACGCAACGCCACTCACCCACGCAACGCCACTCACCCACGCAACGCCACTCACCCACGCAACGCCACTCACCCACGCAACGCCACTCACCCACGCAACGCCACTCACCCACGCAACGCCACTCACCCACGCAACGCCACTCACCCACGCAACGCCACTCACCCACGCAACGCCACTCACCCACGCAACGCCACTCACCCACGCAACGCCACTCACCCACGCGCAACGCCACTCACCCACGCAACGCCACTGACACATGCAACGCAACGCCACTCACCCACGCAACGCCACTCACCCACGCAACGCCACTCACCCACGCAACGCCACTCACCCACGCAACGCCACTCACCCACGCAACGCCACTCACCCACGCAACGCCACTCACCCACGCAACGCCACTGACACATGCAACGCCACTCACACACGCAACGCCACTCACACACGCAACGCCACTCACACACGCAACGCCACTCACACACGCAACGCCACTCACACATGCAACGCCACTCACACATGCAACGCCACTCACACATGCAACGCCACTCACACATGCAACGCCACTCACACATGCAACGCCACTCACACATGCAACGCCACTCACACATGCAACGCCACTCACACATGCAACGCCACTCACACATGCAACGCCACTCACACATGCAACGCCACTCACACATGCA